>NC_091987.1:199731536-200063345 GCF_044704955.1 Pristiophorus japonicus
AAATTTGTAATACTCAAACACATTTGATACATTTTATCCACAAGCATATCTCATGTGGCCCATTGACAGTTACAGTTCAGTATGTAAAGCAGTTCTGCAACAAAATTTTGTAATTATATTACAAGCATTCAATGGCCGAAAATTGTGGACTCTCCGGGTGCGTACAATGTGTGCACGCAGCCGAAGAGGCCTTGCAAATGGCGGTTCTCGGCAAGCGATGCCCATGCGCCGAGAACGGGCATTTGCGATCTGCCAAACAGAGCGCCCACATCCCCGGGAGAAGGACATGCGCGGGGCAGAGATTTGTGCTATTTACTAAACTCCTGCCCAGCAAATGTCCTTCAAACTCTTACAACTGGTAATATTACATTGTGATTGGTGGTCCAGGCCCACGTAATCCCAGGTTGCGCTTATGTTCCTGGGATGCGTGAGCCCATACGCTGGGCTGCGCATCTAGCTCTAGGACTGTAAGTATACGTTTCTCCGGGACCACCAGGTACTTTCAGAAACAACATTTCAGTCAGAGGCAACCGCCTGCAGGAAGTCACCGATCTCAATTTTCGGTCCATTATATAATAATTACACTTCCTTACTCTAACAGTGGTTCACACAGTAAAAGAAAGAAAGACTTGCATTTATATAGTGCCTTTCATGACTACTGGACATCCCAAAGTGCTTTACAGCCAATGTGTTGTGCTTATACTCTATTTGTTTGTTACACGAACCCTCACTAGACAGGCATTCGGACCCTGAGGGAACTATTCACACACTGCTGCAAACATGCTGGTTCAGGGAGTTGCTATAAAGGTAACAGTTAAGTTACATTACTCCTGTTTATTTATGTATACAACACAATTAAGTACTTTTTGAAGTGTAGTTACTGTTGCAATGTAGCAGCCAATTTGGGCACAGCAAGCTACCACAAACAACAATGTGATAATCAACAGATAATCTGTTTCAAGGTGTTGATTGAGGGATAAATATTGGCCAGGACACCGGGGATAGCTCCGCTGCTCTTCTTCAAAATAGTGCCATGGGATCTTTTACAACCACCTGAGAGAGCAGACAGGACTTCAGTTTAACATTTCATCTGAAAGACAGCACCTCCAACAGTGCAGCACTCTCTCAGTACTGCACTGGGAGTGTCAGCCTAGAATTTTACTCTCAAGTCTCTGGAGTGGGACTTGAACCCACAACCTTTTGACCCAGAGGTGAGGGTGTTACCCATTGAGCCATTGGCTGACACCAGTGGTTTAAATGTTTTATTAAGAGAAACAATTTTGATTTTATATTTATTTATGTGGATTAAATTCTCCCAGTCCGTATCACTTAATTTTTATTCATAAAGGATGCATAGAAACATATAGAAGTTACAAGGAAGGAGGTTATTCAGTGCAATCAGTCCTTGTCAATATTTACCCTCCACACAAGGAAATAGTTTTAAACATATTTGCCTGACATATTTGCCTCATTTAAGAACAAGTGCAATACGGGTTCTTCTTCAGGGACATTTGACCAATGTAAGGCTACTTTTTCCAATTTTGTTATATCTCATTTCCTAAGAAGTTATTTTCCCCATTATTAAATACCTGTCACTAGTTCACCATTCAATGTGTTAGAAAAGCCGAACCTTAAGAAGTACAACACTGGAACTGATGGTGGTATGAGTTGGTTGGCATTTGATAAAAATAGATGTCATATTGCAACACTTTAAAGACCACAATATTACGAGAATTGGTGACGAAGATGGTAACATGAGAGGGAAGGAGCATTTCAAGCCACACACTTAGGAGCATTCTAAACCAGTAACTGGTTTTCAGTGTGTATTTGTGAGAGAAGCTGACCATCACATATTAACCTTTTCAGTCATGTACGTATGTCTGAATCAAAAAGCTAAGAGGTAAATGGGCGCCCTTATTCGATAGTCATTGTCAGTCATGATTGATCACCACCAGATATGTTAGGTACACATCTGCACTACTGATAACAAAGCGGTTTAAAACTTAAATAAATTAATTGTATTGGTTTTGTATGGCTGTATAGAAAATTAAAATCATGCATTGCCCGCTTACTAGAAATGTAATAGAAAATGTTATCAGTTACATTGGCAGGTGAAAGTTGGGAGCAACTCTGACAGAAATAGGATTATGCAATGGGTACGGGAATCAGTTCTTCCAGTCAGTAAGAGGCAGTGTGCTATATTCCTGTTAAAGCTGGTGTTTTTTTAAATAATTATTTTCCAGAACAAAGAAAAACACAAGAAGCGTTCACATGTGGTTATGTGTCATGTGTTGTCTGCTTACACTGTGCTCACTTGGTATTAAACACATTAACATTGCATGCAAATGAACTGACGCGACTGCATGCGCTTGGATGGCATTGACTGCAGAAGGACTGGGGGAACTGTTGTTTGTAGCCCTGTCTCTGTGGCAAGGGGAAAGATTTCTGACTTTAGTACTCTGGTTGTACAATATACACGTGGGAACAGCAGTCCAAGTGGATGTTGTATAAACTTCTCTTCAAGCTGAGGAAATAGCTTGCAATCTGATCCACCTTCTTAGAGGCCCTTGCTGCGTGATTGCCCATAGAAATGCACCCCACCCCAATAAAACAGGGGCCAGCCACTGCAACTGTATAATCTTCTGGAAAAGAGTTAAACTTCAAACTTTGCTGAGAGCGCCTGTTGGGTGTGACTGTACTGTAATGAGAAACACTGCATGTTTCTTGGCTGACCAACCTACAGACTGTAAAATATATATTTTTTTTAAAACAGCAAATATTGCTCCAAAATGTCACTGATATGTTCAGAAAAATGTTCAAGTAGGTCAAACAGCTGCAATTTGATATACTTTTAGTAACAATGGCAAATGTCGAGTTAACAACTGGAGTTCAACAAGAATAAACCTATATGATTTTTTTGTCTGTCTCTTTTGGGCCATACCTGAAACTTCATGCTCTAGGCCATGATTCCAGGAAGTCCAACCAGTAGATGTGCAACTTGGGTGAGCTTCAAATTCCACATCCAGTGCATCTCAAAGACCACCTACTTTTACCTTTGAAATATTACCTATCTCTGTCTCTATTTCATCTCCACTGCTGTTGAAACCAACATTCGTGCCGATCTAATCTCCAGACCCGATTTCTACAAAATCTTCCTCACCAGCCTTTCAAGCTCTACCTCTAACTCCAACACATCCAGAAATACACTGCCTGCATCCTATTCTGCACAAAGCCCTAATTATTGACACCTCTGTCCTTGCCAATCTCCACTGGATCTGTATCCTTCAATCCGCTGACTTCAAAATCCTTATCCTTAACTACAAGTCATGTCATGGTCTCACTGCAATCTCTGTCCATGTTCACACCCTCCTCTCATCTAACTATCGATACAAAATCTTCATCCACCTTCCCTCCACACTCTGCAACTTCCTCCCCGCCCATCTATGCTTCAGCCCTCCCCATTTTCAAAAACCTCTTTATAACCCATTTTTATAACTGGACGTTTGGGTACCTTGCCATACTTTCCCTGTGTAATGTATGCACCTGTGAGTATGCTCACAGGGTTATAGAGTTGTGAGAGGTGGGCACCGGAGGGACTGGAATGCATCATTACCCCTGACAACCACATTTTAATTTGATTTAAGTTTCCCTTAAAGTTTTATTTGGAAATGTGTGTAGTCTAATGCCCTTACCAAAAGGGGCCACTTGATTTAAAATTATGCTCAAAATAGTTGTAGAGTTGTGAATGGCTTAGCCAGTCACGTGATGTTCACAAGACTCCATAAATCCCTAGGATGTTGGGTTCAGGGGATCCACAATGAGGCATATGGTTATGAGCCTGGTGGATGAACTGTTAATGTGTAGTGTGATTGTTGCAGCTTTGCTAATAAACCAACTAATTCTTAATAGCAACGTGTTGCTATGAATTCTTAAGCAAAGAATCCATGGAGCAAATATATTACATCCTGCTACACCTGCTTGAAACTTGCTGTTGAACTCTGCTACCTATATCCATTCTCAAACCTAGTCCAACTCATCACTCCTGTCCTTGCTGACAGAAATTGCCTACCCTTGCTCCCAGTCCCCAATGGCCTCAAATTAAAATTCACATCCTCATGTTTAAATTGCTTCAAGGCCTCTCTTCTTCTACCCCCGTAATCTCCTCCATTGCTACAACCGCTCCCCACCATCCTCTGACCTCTCTCTCTCCTCAGGGTATGACCATCTCGTCCTGTGAGACTTTCCTTAAATCCCACCTCCTCAATCAAGCTTTTGCTCACCTCTCTTCCTACTCTGGCGCTGTGTCCATTTTTGATAATCTCTCTGTGAAGCACTTTGGGACATTTTTCTACATTAGCGGCGCTATATAAAAGCAAGTTGTTGTTTTAAAAGCTGGAAATGAAAAGTCAATAGAAGTAGAGAGTCATTAAAACTTAACATATCTGGTGGTGATCAGTCATTGCAAAGAATGACTGACAATGACTATCGAGTAAGGGTGCCCATTTACTTCTTAGATTTTAGATTCAGACGCACATAAGGTCAATATGAGATGGGCAGCTTCTCTCGCGAATGCACACTGAAAACCAGCTATCAGGTTAGAATGTTCCTAAGTGTATGGCTTGAAATACTCCTTCCCTCTCATGTTACCATCTTTGTCACCAATTCTCATAATATTGTGGTCTTTGACGTAATGTAATATGCCATCTATTTTTATCAAGTGCCAACCAACTCATACCACCATGCTGTACTTTTTAAGGTTTGGCTTTTCTAACACATTGAATGGTGAACTAGTGGCAGGTAATTAATAATGGGGGAAATAAACTTTTCAGGAAATGAGATATAAAGAAATTGGATAAAGCAACCTTACATTGGTCAAGTGTCTCTTAAGAGGAACCAATATTGCACTTCTTCTTAAATGGGGAAAATACTTGCCTTTTCATTCAACTTTTGTTATCAGCAAGTAGATGTGAGGGAAGGGGAAGGGATATTTATATAGGGATTAATGTGGGAAACGCAGCAGCCAACTTGCGCACAGCAAACTCCCACAAACAGCAATATGATAATGACCAGATAATCTGTTTTTGTTATGTTGATTGAGGGATAAATATTGGCCAGGCCACCAGGGATAACTCCCCTGCTCTTCTTCGAAATAGTGCCATGGGATCTTTTACATCCACCTGAGAGAGCAGATGGAGCCTTGGTTTAATGTCTCATCTGAAAGACGGCACCTCCGACAGTGCAGCATTCCCTCAGCACTGCACTGGAGTGTCAGCCTAGATTTTATGTGCTCGAGAACATATGATGACATATTATGTGATAAAGAACATATTCTTGCAATGAATTCCTCCTTTTGTCTTGTTATTAATGAATCCAAAATTGATGTATGGGGATTAAATACAACAAAACACCCTTCCATGGAGAAAACTCGAAAACACAGTACATCTTTGTAAATACCAAATTTATTTGAACTTTAGCACTTAGTGTCAGTCAATCCAAACTTTTTTTTTAAACCATGGCTCATTCTTATCATAAGTTTGGTCACATTGAAATTAATTATTCATTCTTGGGTTGTGAGCGTTACTGGCAAGGCTGGCATTTATTGCCCTGAGAAGGTGGTGGTGGCTTTGCTGTTGGACCGCTGCAGTCTGTGAGGTGAAGGGTAGGGAGTTCCAGGATTTTGATCCAGTAATGATTATGGAATGGTGCAATGTGTGAGTTGAAAGGGAACTTGGATGTGATGATGTTTCCGCTGTCCTTGTCCTGCTGGGTGGTAGAAGTCACGAGTTTGGGTGGTGCTGCCGAGGAAGCCTTGGCATGTTGATACTATGCATCCTGCAGATAGTGCATACTGCAGCCAAGGTATGCTGGTGGTGGATAAGGTGGATGTTTAGACGAGTAGATGAAGTGCCAATCAAATGGACTACTTTTTCCTGCATTATGTCGAGCTTCTTGAGTAGTGTTGCAGCTGCACCAGTTCAGGCAAGTGAGGAATACTCCATCATCGTCATCATCATAGGCAGTCCCTCAAAATCGAGGAAGACTTTCTTCCACTCTAAAAGTGAGTTCTCAGGTGACTATACTGTCCAATACGGGAATTACACGTGGGGCAGACAGTCATTGAAGGAAAGGGTGGGTGTCTGATTAGCCGCACGCTCCTTCCGCTGTCTGCGCTTGGTTTCTGCATGCTCTCGGCGATGAGACTGAAGGTGCTCCGTGCCCTCCCGGATGCTCTTCCTCCACTTAGGGCGGTCTTGCACCACGGATTCCCAGGTGCCGGTGGGGATGTTGCACTATATCAAGGAGGCTTTGACAGTGTCCTTGAAACGTTTCCTCTGCCCACCTGGGGCTCACCTGCCATGGAGGAGTTCCAAGTAGAGCGCTTGCTTTGGGAGTCTCATGTCGGGCATGCAGACAATGTGGCCCACCCAACGGAGCTGGTCGAGTGTGTTCAGTGCTTCGATGCTGGGGATGTTGGCCTGATCGAAAACACTGACGTTGGTGTGTCTATCCTCCCAGTGGGTTTGCAGGATCTTGCGGAGGCAGCGCTGATGGTATTTCTCCAGCGCTTTGAGGTGTCTGCTGTATATAATCCACGTCTCTGAGCCATGCAGCAGGGCATGTATCACTACTGCCCTGTAAAAATACTCCATCACACCCCTGACCTATGCCTTATAGGTATTGGGGAGACTTTGTGGAGTGAGAAAGTGAGCCACTTTCCACACGAATACCCAGCCTTTGACCTGTTCTAGTAGCCATTTTTGTGGCTGGTCCAGTTGAGATTCTAGTCAATGTTGGCCCCCAGATGTAGATGTTGGGGGACTCAGCAATGGTAGTGCCATTGAATGTCAAGGGGAGGTGGTTAAACTCTCTGTTGATGGATAGATCATTGCCCAACACTTGCATGGCGCAAATGTTACTTTTCACTTATCAGCGCAAGCCTGGATGAGGCAATATAAACTAAAGAATACAATTCCAACGGGGGTGCATGAACAGAGAGACCTGGGGGTATATGTGCACAAATCGTTGAAGGTGGCAGGGCAGGTTGAGAAAGCGGTTAAAAAAGCATATGGGATCTTGGGCTTCATAAATAGAGGCATGGAGTACAAAAGCGTGGAAGTTATGATGAACTTTTATATAACACTGTTTTGGCCTCGCCACACTTCTGGACACCACACTTTAGGAAGGATGTGAAGGCCTTAGAGAAGGTGCAGAAAAGATTTACGAGAATGATTCCAGTTACGTGGATAGACTGGGGAAGCTGGGGTTGTTCTCCTTAGAGCAGAGAAGGTTGAAAGGAGATTTGATAGAGGTGTTCAAAATCATCGAGACAGAGTAGATAGAGAGAAACTGTTCCCAATGGCAGAAGGGTCAAGAATCAGAGGACACAGATTTAAGGTGATTGGCAGAAGAACCAAAGACGACATGGGGAAATACTTGTTTACGCAGCGCATCGTTATGATCTGGAATGCACTCCCTGAATTAGAGGACAGAGATTTAAGGTGATTGGCAAAAGAACCAAAGGCGACATGAGGAAATACTTTTTTACACAGTGTAGCGGTTATGATCTGGGATGCACTGCCTGAGGCGGGAGTCGAGAGAGGCAGCGGCCTATAAAAGACTCAGCAGTCCGGGGAGCGTCGAGAGAAGCGGGAGTTGAGAGAGGCAGCGGCCTATAAAAGGCTCAGCAGTCCGGGGAGCGTCGAGAGAGGTGGGAGTCGAGAGAGGCAGCGGCCTATAAAAGGCTCAGCAGTCCGGGGAGCGTCGAGAGAGACGGGAGTCGAGAGAGACGGGACCGGTGCAGCTCCAGCTGAGAGAAGTCAAAAAAGAAGTAGAAAGAAATCAAAAGGTGACGTCACAGCCAACGTGGTAAGTGATTGGCTGCTGATTGGTGAGTAGTTTTTCTTTTTCTTTATTAGTCAGTAACTTTTAACATTGTTGTCGGCAATTTAAGTGTATCTAAGGGTTAAGTCATGGCAGGACAGCTCGGTCATGTGATATGCTCCTCCTGTACCATGTGGGAACACGGGGACAACACCAGTGTCCCTGACGACTACATGTGCGGGAAGTGTGTCCACCTCCGGCTACTGACGGTCCGCGTTGCGGAGTTGGAGCTGAAGGTGGATTCACTCTGGAGCATCCACGATGCTGAGAATGACGTGAGTATCACGTGTAGTGAGTTGGTCTTACCGCAGGAGAAGGGTCCACAGCCAGCGAGGGAATGGAAGACCAGCAGGAAGAGTAGTGCAAGGAAGGTAGTGCAGGGGTCCCCTGTGGTCATCCCACTGCAAAACAGATACACTGCTTTGAGTGCTGTTGAGGGGGATGACTCATCAGGAGTGGGCAGCAGCAGCCAAGTTCATGGCACCGTGGCTGGCTCTGTTGCACAGGAGGGCAGGAAAAAGAGTGGGCGAGCGATAGTGATAGGGGATTCAATTGTAAGGGGAATAGATAGGCGTTTCTGCGGCCGCAACCGAGACTCCAGGATGGTATGTTGCCTCCCTGGTGCAAGGGTCAAGGATGTCTCGGAGCGGGTGCAGGACATTCTAAAAAGGGAGGGAGAACAGCCAGTTGTCGTGGTGCACGTTGGTACCAATGACATAGGTAAAAAAAGGGATGAGTTCCTAAGAAATGAATTTAAGGAGCTAGGAGCTAAATTAAAAAGTAGGACCTCAAAAGTAGTAATCTCGGGATTGCTACCAGTGCCACGTGCTAGTCAGAGTAGGAATCGCAGGATAGCTCAGATGAATACGTGGCTTGAGCAATGGTGCAGCAGGGAGGGATTCAAATTCCTGGGGCATTGGAACCGGTTCTGGGGGAGGTGGGACCAGTACAATCCGGACGGTCTGCACCTGGGCAGAATCGGAACCAATGTCCTCGGGGGAGTGTTTGCTAGTGCTGTTGGGGAGGAGTTAAACTAATATGGCAGGGGGATGGGAACCAATGCAGGGAGATAGAGGGAAACAAAAAGGAGGCAAAAACAAAAGACAGAAAGGAGATGAGGAAAAGTGGAGGGCAGAGAAACCCAAGGCAAAGAACAAAAAGGGCCATTGTACAGCAAAATTCTAAAAGGACAGAGGGTGTTAAAAAAACAAGCCTAAAGGCTTTGTGTCTTAATGCAAGGAGTATCCGCAATAAGGTGGATGAATTAACTGTGCAAATAGATGTTAACAAATATGATGTGATTGGGATTACGGAGACGTGGCTCCAGGATGAGCAGGGCTGGGAACTCAACATCCAGGGGTATTCAACATTCAGGAAGGATAGAATAAAAGGAAAAGGAGGTGGGGTAGCATTGCTGGTTAAGGAGGAGATTAAGGCAATAGTTAGGAAGGACATTAGCTTGGATGATGTGGAATCTATATGGGTAGAGCTGCAGAACACCAAAGGGCAAAAAACGTTAGTGGGAGTTGTGTACAGACCTCCAAACAGTAGTAGTGATGTTGGGGAGGGCATCAAACAGGAAATTAGGGGTGCGTGCAATAAAGGTGCAGCAGTTATAATGGGTGACTTTAATATGCACATAGATTGGGCTAGCCAAACTGGAAGCAATACGGTGGAGGAGGATTTTCTGGAGTGCATAAGGGATGGTTTTTTAGACCAATATGTCGAGGAACCAACTAGGGGGGAGGCCATCTTAGACTGGGTGTTATGTAATGAGAAAGGATTAATTAGCAATCTCGTTGTGCGAGGCCCCTTGGGGAAGAGTGACCATAATATGGTGGAATTCTGCATTAGGATGGAGAATGAAACAGTTAATTCAGAGACCATGGTCCAGAACTTAAAGAAGGCTAACTTTGAAGGTATGAGGCGTGAATTGGCTGAGATGGATTGGCGAATGATACTTAAGGGGTTGACTGTGGATGGGCAATGGCAGACATTTAGAGACCGCATGGATGAACTACAACAATTGTACATTCCTGTCTGGCATAGAAATAAAAAAGGGAAGGTGGCTCAACCGTGGCTATCAAGGGAAATCAGGGATAGTATTAAAGCCAAGGAAGTGGCATACAAATTGGCCAGAAATAGCAGCGAACCTGGGGACTGGGAGAAATTTAGAACTCAGCAGAGGAGGACAAAGGGTTTGATTAGGGCAGGGAAAATGGAGTATGAGAAGAAGCTTGCAGGGAACATTAAGACGGATTGCAAAAGTTTCTATAGATATGTAAAGAGAAAAAGGTTAGTAAAGACAAACGTAGGTCCCCTGCAGTCAGAATCAGGGGAAGTCATAACGGGGAACAAAGAAATGGCGGACCAATTGAACAAGTACTTTGGTTCGGTATTCACGAAGGAGGACACGAACAACCTTCCGGTTATAAAAGGGGTCGGGGGGTCTAGTAAGGAGGAGGAACTGAGGGAAATCCTTATTAATCGGGAAATTGTGTTGGGGAAATTGATGGGATTGAAGGCCGATAAATCCCCAGGGCCTGATGGACTGCATCCCAGAGTACTTAAGGAGGTGGCCTTGGAAATAGTGGATGCGTTGACAGTCATTTTCCAACATTCCATTGACTCTGGATCAGTTCCTATGGAGTGGAGGGTAGCCAATGTAACCCCACTTTTTAAAAAAGGAGGGAGAGAGAAAACAGGGAATTATAGACCGGTCAGCCTGACATCGGTAGTGGGTAAAATGATGGAATCAATTATTAAGGATGTCATAGCAGTGCATTTGGAAAGAGGTGACATGATAGGTCCAAGTCAGCATGGATTTGTGAAAGGGAAATCATGCTTGACAAATCTTCTGGAATTTTTTGAGGATGTTTCCAGTAGAGTGGATAAGGGAGAACCAGTTGATGTGGTATATTTGGACTTTCAGAAGGCGTTCGACAAGGTCCCACACAAGAGATTGATGTGCAAAGTTAGAGCACATGGGATTGGGGGTAGTGTACTGACATGGATTGAGAACTGGTTGTCAGACAGGAAGCAAAGAGTAGGAGTAAATGGGTACTTTTCAGAATGGCAGGCAGTGACTAGTGGGGTACCGCAAGGTTCTGTGCTGGGGCCCCAGCTGTTTACACTGTACATTAATGATTTAGATGAGGGGATTAAATGTAGTATCTCCAAATTTGCGGATGACACTAAGTTGGGTGGCAGTGTGAGCTGCGAGGAGGATGCTGTGAGGCTGCAGAGCGACTTGGATAGGTTAGGTGAGTGGGCAAATGCATGGCAGATGAAGTATAATGTGGATAAATGTGAGGTTATCCACTTTGGTGGTAAAAACAGAGAGACAGACTATTATCTGAATGGTGACAGATTAGGAAAAGGGGAGGTGCAAAGAGACCTGGGTGTCATGGTACATCAGTCATTGAAGGTTGGCATGCAGGTGCAGCAGGCGGTTAAGAAAGCAAATGGCATGTTGGCCTTCATAGCAAGGGGATTTGAGTACAGGGGCAGGGAGGTGTTGCTACAGTTGTACAGGGCATTGGTGAGGCCACACCTGGAGTATTGTGTACAGTTTTGGTCTCCTAACCTGAGGAAGGACATTCTTGCTATTGAGGGAGTGCAGCGAAGGTTCACCAGACTGATTCCCGGGATGGCGGGACTGACCTATCAAGAAAGACTGGATCAACTGGGCTTGTATTCACTGGAGTTCAGAAGAATGAGAGGGGACCTCATAGAAACATATAAAATTCTGACGGGGTTAGACAGGTTAGATGCAGGAAGAATGTTCCCAATGTTGGGGAAGTCCAGAACCAGGGGTCACAGTCTAAGGATAAGGGGTAAGCCATTTAGGACCGAGATGCGGAGGAACTTCTTCACCCAGAGAGTGGTGAACCTGTGGAATTCTCTACCACAGAAAGTTGTTGAGGCCAATTCACTAAATATATTCAAAAAGGAGTTAGATGAAGTCCTTACTGCTAGGGGGATCAAGGGGTATGGTGAGAAAGCAGGAATGGGGTACTGAAGTTGAATGTTCAGCCATGAACTCATTGAATGGCGGTGCAGGCTAGAAGGGCCGAATGGCCTACTCCTGCACCTATTTTCTATGTTTCTATGTTTCTAAAGGGTGGCAGAGGCAGATTCAATTGTGGCTTTCAAAAGGGAATTGGATAAGTACCTGAAGAAAAAAAAAATTGCAGAGCTACGGGGAAAGAGTGGGGGTGTGGGACGAGCTGAAGTGCTCTTGAAGGGAGCCGGCATGTGCTCGATGGGCCGAATGCCTCCTGCTATGTTGTAACCATTCTATGATTCTATGAATCTAGTTCCAAATTAGAGGCAGTTTTGTTCTGTATGCCCATCCGCACTAGGAACTAAATGAGATTGTCAATCTTATTTCACATTTATCAATCTCTTGCAGCTTTCATCCTTGAGGACTAGATTTGAAACCAGGTCGAAGACATGAAAGGGCAGTGTGCTAATCCACTATGCAACCAAATCCTTTGACACTGTTGCCTTTAAGGATTTGATCATTTTCTCATATAAAAACAACTGCTTCAGTATAAACTTGGCATGCCTGAAACTCGTCAAATTAAATCCACACCATTTATTACAGTAATCACAGACTTCCACTTTCTGCTAATGCTGTTTTGTTAGTGACTAAACTTATTAAAACATGGTCAGATAAGAATGGTGTCTAGATGGAAGTAAAAAGCCTTTTTATTAACTAATGGACAATGCGCTTACTATAACTTCTATAATACATTGTTGTATTTATTGAATTAAATTGACAACAAGAATACAAATATTATTACAACGCAGAATTCCACCCAAGTGTCTGTATTACGGAATGAACTCTTTGACTCCTTGACAATACAGTCAATCGTAAGTCACTGCATATCCAATACAAGCACAGTTCTTATTTAAACATAGAATTCCAATTTGCTGAATCGTTCTAGTCAACAACAACAACAAACATTTATATAGTGCCTTTAACGTAGCAAAACATCCCAAGGTGCTTCACAGGAGTTCTATCAAACAAAATTCGACACTAAGCCACATAAGGAGATATTAGGGCAGATGATCAAAAACTTGGTCAAAGGAGGAAAGAGAGATAGAGAGGCGGAGAGGTTTAGGGAGAGAATTCCAGAGCTTAGGGAATTTGCAGTTGAAGGCACGGCTGCCAGTGGTGGAGTGATTAAAATCGCAAACATTCAAGTGGCCAGAATTGGGGGAGTGCAGATATCTGAGGGTTGTAGAGCTAGAGGAAGTAACAGAGATGGTGAGAGGCAAGGCCATAGAGGGATTTGAAAACAAGATGAGAATTTTAAAATCGAGGCATTGGTTAACTGGGAGCCAAGTAGCTCAGTGAGCGCAGTCATGATGGATGAGTGGAACTTGGTGCGAGTTGGGGGACCGGGGCAACAGGGTTTTGGATGACCTCAGGTTTACAGAGGGTGAAAGATGGGAAGCCGGCCAGGAGCGGGTTGAAATAATCAAGTCCAGAGGTAACAAAGGCATGGATGAGGGTTTCAGCAGCAGATGAGCTGAGGCAGGGGCAGAGTCGGGCGATGCTACGGAGGTCGAAATAGGCCATCTTAAGATGGCGCGGATGTGATATCAGAAGCTCACCTCAAATACGACACCAAGGTTGCAAACAGTCGACTCAATCTCATTCCTGTTGTACAGAATTCCTGATCCTGACACAACAGAAATGTAAAATCTTGGTCCAAGGATGAATTCACCAGCGACAATTATGTCTCAGCGCACTAAGTATAGTTAACCTTCTGCATTCCCGATCCTCCTAAAAATGTTTTAATTTACTTTTGAGTAGCAGTCTCTAGTATTTCCTTTAAGGATACTCACATGCCATACTGGGCCCTGCAAAGGTCATTTTTTTTTCGCCTAAATTCACTTTCGAGGCCATTATTCCCCAGCATCATTATCAATTATAATAGCTTGAAATAACCAGAGCAGCACACATTCTGAAACATTCTCATGAATTTTTAACTTAATTCTCAGGATGTGAGCATCATTGGTTAGGCCCACATTTATTGTCTATGCCTAGTTGCCATGAGAAATTACCAGTGGATTGTTCTCCTTGAACCGTTGCAGTCCATGTGGTGAAGGTGGTCCCACAAGAATGAATACTCTGCAGCAATAATTTTTTAAGGATCAAAAAGTTATCAAAACATACGCAGTCATCTTACAGTTCAAGTTCAGAACTGACAAAGATTAAATCTCAAGTTTCTCAACATACAAACATTGTTCTAAATATTCTGCAGTAATTTTTCATTGACTTGCCTCATTAGCTAAACTGAATTAAAATAGCTTGAGCATTATGACAAGTCTGGCTATGTCTGGGGTGCTTAATCTTCACTATAATAAAGTTTACAGTACCATAAACTAACATGAAAGCAATGTCAAAGAAATCAGCTTTTATGTTTTATGATTTCCAATGCAATTAGAGAGTGATTGCTTTTTATTATGATATAGTATGGTGATCCTTTGCCTATCATAAATTCATTTTGGGATTTCAGCACAATACCTCCAGGCTTGGATTAAGCCATTGTACAGTGATGCCTTTTTATAATGAAATCTTGTTTGTTATGACACAATTTCACTTCTATCAGCAGCTGGCTGACTGAGTTACATGCGATGTCGGAGGCATACATTAATTTCGAGGCAGACACGGAGCATAGAACCAGAGGCCACTCGGAGACCAAAGGAAATCTGTTATTCAGGCCACTGAAGCTGCAGCGCCACACATTTTTGCTATTTAATTCCAAAGCTCTTGAAAAATCATCCAGCAATGACTGTGCAAGGAACCTCCTCTGTGGTCGTGGGAAGGTTAACTGGATTGGGAAGAGTCCACGTAGCACAAATTGTATATGGAAACACCGATCGTTCCTCAATCGATGTTTTCAGATGAAAATCGAATGTCTTTGAAATTAAACTGTGCAATATTAATCTACAAAAGCTTAATGCAATCATATAAAATTCCCATTACTTTAATGGAGGCATGGGATTCATATCTATTTAAAACAGTGGAATTTAAAATGAATTTCATGTAAATTTATTAAACATTCATACTTTAATATTCACATTGAATTTTTCACTATATAAGTTAATTTCTTTAAACCTGAATTTTCTATAAGAGAATTGCAGTATATTTGGGTTGATGCTGCTTTTAATGATTTTTTTATGGAATCAATAATATTATTTCTCCTATATTTTAACTGTTGTGTGAATGATGACTGCAAGTAAATGATTGAGTTGAACCAAAACATTAACTGAATCAGCTGTTTTCAGATTAGAATTTACTGCTCATCTGCAGTTCAGAGCAAAGGCCACTCGACTCTGCCCCGGCAGTGCATCTTAACTCCAACCACAGAAGGCCACTGCCCATCACACCAGTATTACATTTCCACTATCCACACAAGTGTCCTTTGGTCTCTCCCAATCAGTTTATGTTGTGGACAGGTACTCAATAGGAATTGGATTGAGACTGTCCAACCTCATTTCACGTGGGACCATACAGCAAACAGAGAGAGGGAAGAAAGAATCTTCATTTATATAGCACCTTTCACGTCCTCAGGACATCCCAAAGCAGCCAATGTTTGAAGTGCAGTCTGACAGAAAGAGCTGACAATCACTTGCCCTCTTTTTGTGTTATATACAAGTGTTGTTAATAGATTGATTGTGCAAGAAATTGTTTTTTGTGTATATGTAAAATATTCAGCTTTAAACAAGATAAAGTACAGTGGACTTGTACAGCTTTGTATCGCAAACTCCACTAAGATCAACTTAGCAGAGAAAAATCAAACAAGGGATTGCACAATGTCAGCTTTGGCCCAGTGGGTAGCACATTCACCTCTGAGTCAGAAGGTTGTGGATTCAAGTCTTATTCCAGGAACTTGAGCACAAAAAATCTAGGCTGACACTCCAGTGCAGTGCTGAGGGAGTCCTATGGCACTATTTTGAAGAAGAGCAGGGGAGTTATCCCCTGTGTCCTGGCCAATATTTATCCCTCAATCAACATAACAAAAAAACAGATTATCTCATCATTATTAGGTTGCTGTCTGTGGGAGCTTGCTTGTGTTCAAATTGGCTGCCGCATTTCCCACATTACAACAGTGACTACACTTCAAAAAAAGTACTTCATTGGCTGTAAAGTGCTTTGAGTCATCCGGTGGTCGTGAAAGGCGCTATATAAATCCAAGTCTTTCTTTCTTTTAAAGAGTATTAAAAATGACGTACTGATTTGAGATGATTTATTGGATTATTTTAATTAACATTTAACAAACAATTTTTAAACCCTTTCATGCACAGCATTTTTATACCACACAATATGAAGTAATGCATGGTGCGTTTGAATAATTGTAGATTCCCAACTCCCCCAAGTTTCCAATCGCAGCTACCCTGCTACAGAGAGCTCGGGATAAGGGAGGAAGGGGAGAGGAAAAGGGGAGTGACCGCTAGATCAGCACTGGCAATATCCTGGAAGCAGCTCAACCTTCGACCAGAAAATGGGAGAGAATCAGAAGACATCAAACGTGGAGCCTTATAGGAAGCTACCGATCTTCCAAAAAATATTCCAGTTACAGTAACCACTCTGTTTATATTCTTCAGAGACTACCGAGAGTGAAGATATGTTTACGGTTCCATTCGCTTCCAGACACAATATCCTGCGTGTGTATTCAATTTTCTGCCTGTAATTGAAGTCCTGCATGGGAATCGTTTTAATTTCTCGCTCCTGCATAAATATGGGAAGGGAGGCAACTGTAATTCATGGGAATGGAATGGGATGGAAAGGTCATTTGGTGTTGGCTTGTAAGAAAGGATATGATGGGGAAACTATTCCCAAGCAGATTGTTAACCATTCTAATATCTTATCTGCATTGACTAAGTGTAGTGAAGTGTTGGATCCTGAACATGAGATAAATCTGACTCCAGAAACAGTAAAAACATGAACAATTTGTTATCAAAAGCTAACAGACAACCTGATTATTATGACATCATGCTTATAAAAGCCAGATAAAATCCCGAGCAGGAGCCTCTATAATATTGCTGTCTTAGCAAAGGGTAATTGATATTGTCAGCTTATTAGCCTCATACAAGCCTGGCACAAGATCATAACTGCAACAAATACAAAAGAAAAATACTGCGGATGCTGGCAATCTGAAATACAAACAGAAAATTCTGGAAATATTCAGCAGGTCAGGCAGCATCTGTGGAGAGAGAACAGAGTTAAAGTTTCAGGTTGATGACCTTTCATCAGAACAAGGCCAAACTAGTTCAGGTATACGGTGTGGTTTCTGAGACTTTTAAAATGTTTAATGTCAGACTCTACAATATAGAAATTGGGTTTTTTTAAGTCAATTTTCCATATCAGCTTTTAGTAGTCGAAAATAACTGAAACCAATAGAGGTAGGGAATAGGTTAATTATGAGTTCAGTCTCAGGTCACAGTGAGTTCTCATTAAAACATTCAAGGAAGCTAGTTAGGGTAAGTTCATCAATCCTATGGTCTCAGTGGTGAGCTTCACTCGAAGGGAGCGTGGTTCAGATAATCAACACAACAGATGGTAAGTTCATTTTCCAGAAGCCATTGATTGAGAAACAGATCAATTTCAAATGTTTGATAACTGCATGTTCCTTTGTTTTCCTCACATGGTATCATTTCTTTGCCCCATTTGTTCAGATTGCAGTTCAGTACTCAAGATCATTGGGGCAGAATTATACTGGCTGCTCGAAGCATCTTTATTGTGGGGCAGAAATTGGTCATTGTTGCCCCCATTTTCTGGATAGAAAACAAGTGTACAAATGACTAATTTCACAGGACCTTGCACTGCATCCTAAGGAGGCCTGAAAATGTTGAACACAATATTGGCCTTGAATGGTTTTTAGGGGTGACCATCTATTACATGTATTAGGCCCCTTGCATATGTTAATGAGGGTCCTAATGTCTGTTTTAGATCCTCTTTGAGAAATTGGGTTGCTCTCAGTGGAGCAGGTATCGGGCTTGGTTTATGCAGAGTGCTGGAAACCGAGGACACCATTGAAAGGTAAGTTTAATGTTTTTTTTAATTCATGTGGATCCAGGAGGAGCAGGCATACATGCAAAGGCATTCTTTTTGAACCTTGCTGAAACCAAACTAGAGAAAATCAATCTCTCCTACCACGTGAGCTATTCTTCCAGCGCTTTTCTTCAGCCATGACTTTATTCTTTACAGATCTTGCAAAAAAACTGATGAGCTTATTAATTTGCACTGACTAAACTAAGCAATGAAAGAAATCAATAAATTTCAGACTTGCTTGTGTTTCTGCCATTCCTCCAGACAGGAATATCTAATTCAGGACTTTCTTCCCCCAGATCCAGGGTTGCCAACCCTTTAGGATCGGCATGGAGTCTCCTGCTGTGAGCAACTCCAGAGAAAAATTATGGGGGTTATTAAAAAAATATGTTTTCCATTTTCTTTGAACACCTTTGCTTATTATTTATAAAAATATTGGAGATGGGAGACAAAAGGCTGTTTGACTGATAGTCAAGAATCATCCAATCGGGCAATGAAGAGTCCATTTCCCATTCGCCGTAGGAAGACGGAGCACCATGAGGATGGACTTGTCGGGTGATCAATGGCTGGAGTGTGGGGGCGGGATGATTGGAGGTCATGTGATGAAATCTCCAGAAATACTACCAATCAGAGTTGACAATTCTACCCATATCCAAGCGCTAAAGTGGGCCTGTGTGAGAAGTTCCTTTCAGCCACTTACACAACCTAAACTAGTAAATACAGGTAGGTTCAGATCATTGCAGTTGGACTGTACTTTGGTTGCACCCTACTTGCCTGATGCCCAGATGTCTATTGGCCATATTTAGGGGATCCAAACTGAAATACCAATCTTGACTGATATGTGATGTTAGTCAGTTTGTTCCAGCAAGTTATACCGCTACCCACACAGGCTGTTAGATGGAGAACCTCGCAGCAGCTTAATGGATTGCCTCAGGGAAAGCAAAGATCATAATCGAGGATTATATTGTCCCAGAAATGCATGTTGATTTCTGTGAAGCACCATTGAAGTCAAGCTGATTTATCAATGTCAGTCAAGATAAATGGGTCAGGGAGAGGAGCTGGGGCTGCAATGGGTCTCAGTACTCCTGGGTTAGGGAGAGGATAATCGGTCAAGGTTCTTGCTGGAATTGCATTGTGGGGATGTCAGATGAGGCTAGGATTGGGCTTAGTTATGACGTCTCCCTTTGGTTGAATATCTTGGCAGTCCCTGCCAAGTCTCTCACACGAATAAGGCAGAGGTAGTGGAGGGTGACTGGCTGGTGCCTGCATTTTTGTGGATGTGCCATGAAGTGTGGACTGCATCTAAATAAGTAGAAAGCTGGGCCTGAATGGAAAGTGATGGTAATAATTATGAGGGCTTTTGGTTACCCTGTGAGAAGGGGAGTCTCTTACCAAAGAGAGGCATCAGTTCAGGAGGCAGAACTGCTTGTTGACATGTGTAAAATAAACTATATTTGATCTACGATTTAACATTAGTAGGAGGAGCCTGCAATGATGGAACGTATAATGGTAAATGAATTGTTGAGCACAGTGATCAGAAAGCCATTAGATGCAGGCCAGCTGTAACTGAAGTTTTTCACAGCTCATTAAGTGCAGGAGAACCAGAAAGCTGGAAAATAATTGACGTTACAATATTTCAGAAAGGTCAGACGCATGATCCTGGGAACTATGGGCCTGTTAGCTCGTCATCTACGGTAGACAAAACATTAAAAAGGAGGTAATTCAAGCATACCTAACAAGAGCAAAGTCAAGAATTCTAAAACAACATGGGCTTATGAAAATCAGGCTAAGCCGAATACATTCAGAAGAATCCTTTTGAGGACACAACAGAACTGGGGGTGAGGGTAACAGAGCGGATGTTGCATGTCTTATCTTTTGGAAGGCACTTGATAAAAATGACACACAATAGATTTGTAGCTGAATTGAAAGCTCCTGGGAGAAAGGAGGAAACAGTAAATTGAATTCTAAATTGGCTATATAATGCGAAACAATGGGAAGTGATCAATGGTGGCAGTTCTGGCCGGACAGCTGTGACCAGCAAAACACATTGCCAACCAGTTCTGGGATCTCTGCTGTATTTATAAATGATCTCAGTAAAGTTATTAAAAGTTGTGAGTGAATGCATAGAGGAACCAATAAATTAATAGAAATCTGCAGGCTGTAACAAGTCGACGGATAAATCACAAATGTTTATTAAATTCTAATATATATCTTGGCAGTAAAATAATTCTCGGTTCTATGTATATATATATATGTGTGTATGTATGTATAATATATGTATGTGTATATGTATATGTATATGTATGTATATATGTATATATATCCTGGCCAATATTTATCCCTCAATCAACATAACAAAAACACATTTTCTGGTCATTATCACATTGCTGTTTGTGGGAGCTTGCTGTGCGCAAATTAGCTGCTGCATTTCCCACATTACAACAGTGACTACACTCCAAAATTTCTTCATTGGCTGTAAAGCGCTTTGAGATGTCCGTTGGTCGTAAAACGCGCTGTATAAATCCAAGTCTTTCTTTACTCAAGACCAGTCAGGAAGACCTCTATTGTAATAGCTGGCAAACATTTATACCTAGAAATTACAGTTTGAGAATTACAGAAATGACCAGAAAGATTTTCAAACCAGCACCTGGATGATGGGGTTGAGTTAAATGCACTGAATTGGCTTTTTTTCCTTTCTCTGATTTGTGTTGATATATCTGCACCAGTCTATCAGGAATACATGTAAGGGCTAAGTCCCTTACAGAGTGCTCCTGACAAGGAGCAGCACTCACAGGGAGGGCTGTCTGGGATATTACAGATCTCTAGCCACTTCCATCCAATCATTGATTGAATGAAAAACGAGGCCACCGACTTCCTCTCCTCGCTTGGAGTACCCAAATAGCCGTAGAGTTTTTAAAGCTAGCTAGGAGCAGAAATATAGTCCACCCAACAATCAGGAAGCATGAATTCTGCAGGCAATTCATCAAATTAACCTGAACCGGCCGAATGTTTTTAGATCCCTGAAGAATTAAATGTCAGGTTCAGTGGCTGATTCTACTGACCCTGGCTTCCAGTTGAAGGAAATGAGAAGACAGGGAAAGAGAACAAAAGAAGATAAATTATGTACAAACAATGGAAAAATAAGAACGTAGCCTAAAAAGACATGGCTGTGGTATCCGATAACTGTACAGTTTCTCAGCCTCTGTCCATAAAATGTCACTGCAACACGGAGAAAGATTTGATGTAAACTTAGATTGGTTGATATATTATTTAAACTGTATCAGGGATCTCTGTTTGAATCCTTCGTACACCAAGTATTATTTCAAAGCGTGATTTTTACGACCATTTACCAATAAGAGAGAGAGACAAAGTTGGCTTCCTGAATTAAGAGTGATTTATTGAGTGAGTATTGTTTTATACGTTTGAGATTGTGTCAAGGTGCTCAAACCATTAAGCGTTTGCAGTATTTAGTCAACATGGTCAGATTTGTGTTTTGGCACCTTCAGCTTGCCCAGCAGCTTCTGACCAGATACATGGGCAGCTTCCGACTGTTTAATACTGTCAAACCTTGTACTTTTCAAGCTCTGTTTAACTCGGAAGACTGCAGTCATTGATGGTTTTATAAGGTTCATTGACAAGAATGATTATAAAGGTACCTCTTCAGTTAAACCGAAACGTAACAGTTTTCAAAGAAAAGCAATTTATAAATCTCATAGTAAATGCTTTACACCTGTGAAAGTGTTTCACCAGAGAGAATTCCCTGGGTCAGTCCTCGAACCCAACCTAGAAGGCTCAGTTGTGGGGCCAAACTCATAAACCTGTTTTACATTTACTATTCTTCAAAATCATGCTTTCTTCCTCTCTCTAACTGCCATTTCCTGTGAAATTTTGTGTGGTTTAAATTACTGCCATCCCTTAGAAAAAATTTGCTACGGTCCCCAAAGGACAGTAAAATCTTTACTGTCTGATTCTTACTAATGTTTCCTTCTTCACCAGTAATATACACTGTACTTTTCTTGAGGGGTTATTCTGTATTGATTTGATTGCCATGGTCACTCACTCCATCCTATTCTCAGTCCAGAGTGTTGTTATATTTCTAACACACGACCGTGGATTCAACATAATGTCTGTGATGTTATTCTATTCAATGCTCTCCTGGCCGGCCTCCCATCTTCCACCCTACATAAACCTGAACTCATCCAAAACTCTGCTGCCTGTATCCTAACTTGCACCAAATCCCATTCATCTAACACCCCTGTGTGCTTGCTGATTTACATTGGCTCCCGGTCCAGCAACACATTGATTTTAAAATTCTCATCCTTGTTTTCAAATCCCTCCATGGCCTTGCCCCTCACTATCTCTGTAACCTCCTCCAGCCCCACAACCCACCAAGACCTCTGCGCTCCTACAATTCTGGTCTCTTGTGCATCCCTGATTTTAATTGCTCCACCATTGGCGGCCGTGCCTTCAGCTATCTAGGCCCTAGGCTCTGGAATTCCCTCCTGAACCCTCTCTGCTTCACTACCTCTCTTTCCTCCTTTTACGTTGCTTCTTAAAACCTACCTCTTTGACCAAGCTTTTGGTCACCTGTCCTAATAGCTCCTTATGTGACTTGGTGTCAAATTCTGATTGATAGTGGTCATGTGAAGCACACTGGGATGTTTTACTACGTTAAAGGCGCTAAATAAATGCAAATTGTTTTTGTAGTGTATAAGCCCATAACTACTTCAGTGGAGTAGTAAACACATTTATTTCAAATAGGGAAAGCTAGATAAACAAATAAAGGAGAAAGGAACAGAAGATATGTTAATAGGCCTCGGGGACGCTTGTGTGAAGCATATACATCAGCATGGACCGGTTGGGCTGAATGGCCTGTTCCTGTACTGTAAATTTTAGGTAAAATGAGTTAATGCCTCCTCTAAAGTGAGAGAGGAAATTCAAATACATTAAGAATGTTAATGCTAGTATATCATAAGGACTTTTTTATTTTAGCCATTATTACATGAATACCTTATTCTGTTGTATTGTAAAGCTTTAAGTCAAAGCTTCCTGATGACAAAACTTGGATACATCTGACAGACAATATAGACCTATTGCCTCATTTCTTTCCAATTGAATCCATTTGCAATGCATTCAACTGTCAGGTAGGTCTAAGTGAGTTTAGACTTAACCCCTCAATCTAAGTAATCACCTGACCCATTGGGCTGGAATTTCCGTTCCTTTGCTCTCTGGGTTTCGCTCCGGAGCGGCGTGAAAGGCAGCATTGAGGTCTCCTGGGCCACCATCGCGATTCTCCGGTCCGGTTTTGCGGTGATGCTGAGCAGCGCCGCCGGGAAGAGCTGCGCTGGGTGTGCAACGCTTCTGGCCGTAGTTTGGACTTTTGCCCGATCCATCCGCCCGGAAGTTCGCCCGCAATGACCACCTGGGAAATCACAACGGTCCAGCATAGCCGGCGTAGCAGAGGAAGGTAACGTACTCCCAAGGTAACTGCAAGTGTTTGTTCTTTTAATTTTTTTTAGCGATTTGTGTTGTGGTGACATGGGCAATGTTTTGGGAATGTTTTTGAGGGTTTTTTAAGGTTCCCCCCCCTCCAGGTCTCTCTCGGAGCGCACACGGCCCAGTACTTTAGTCTGCGAATTTCCCACGAAAAGTGTACAACGCCTCCCTTAGCGCTGTGCTCCCTGACGCAGGGCCCAGAAGCCAAAACTTTCTTACCAAAGCGCAAACAATTATCAGCTGGTAACTTTCCCGCCCCGCCTCCGTTTTCGCCCCGAAAACAGAAAAACCTAAAATCCAGCCCTTGATGACTTCAGCAGAATTTTTGACGTATTCGGCCCCTTCCCAATGGTTTTCTGATTAATGATTCTTCAGTTGCTTCCTGGGCCTGCGACTGTCGTATCTTTGAGAAGTCTCCCAGCCTCATTCAATTCCCTCTAACCTTTTCTGTGTTTTTTTCCTGTTCTCTTCTCCAGTCGCACCGTGAGCTCAGTCCGACTGTACACACCTGTAGTTCTGATGACCTGCGTGTGAGAAGACTTTCAAATATTCTATCTCTTGCAAGAATAATTTCAGGAGTGGACATCTCCAGTTATTTTTCCCAGTGAGTACTTGATTTCAGCCTAATGCACCATAAGAAACATCAATGTCAAACCCATTCCTGGCCTTGCCCAATGTCTACAAACTTGTAAATTCCAGGACAAGTCCCTAGTTAGCAATCAGGAGCAGAATTGATTTTGGCTCTCTTAGTAGTCAAGTGGCCAATTATAGAGCTCTACTCTTTCTTTAGCACTGTTTATGAAAAGTATCTCCAATGTTCAGAGTCCTCCTTGGCTGATACTGAGCTTCGTTACCACTGACAGTTATTGTTGGTTACGGGCCTATGTGATGTTAAACTTGAGGTCACCAACATAATGCATTCCACATTGATCTTCTTTTAAATCCTGCCATTAATGAAGTTGAGCTAACGCTGTCCCTTTTAGTTAATTTCCAAGTCTAAAATCATGTTTCAAACAGGACTTTACAGCCTCACATAGACACCACAAAAATGGAAATGTGATTAAGTCAATTATCTCAATCCTGTCTCTCCGAGTCTGGTTCTGAATCTGTCTCTGTCCTTTCTTCTCAACTATACAGACATCTCTCCATGTATGTTGCTTTCTACTTTCTCTGTGGAGATAGTTTTGGGATAAGAGCACATTTAACAAGTGTAGGATCAGCGAGGTCGGGCTCTGGCTACATTACACCATCAAGAAGGTCAGTTGTATGTTGGAGGGAAACTTTAATCATTCATTTAGGTTTACAGGACTAGATACTATGATGACAAAGTCAGTAGGAATTGTTCCATTAACACAATCTCTAGAGCTCTTCTACAGTTTGAAGGCCCCATTCAGCACCCCTAAATTTAATCCTTTGCTGCTATGACTTCAACTTTTAAAAAGAAAGAAAAACATGCATTTATATTGCACCTTTCTCGACCACTGGACGTCCCAAAGAGCTTTACACTGAAGTACTTTTTGAAGTCACTGTTTTAATGTAAGAAATGCGAAATGTCACAAACAGCAATGTGATAATGACTAGATAATCGGTTTTATTGATGTTGATTAAGGGATAAATATTGGCCAGGACACCAGTGAGAACTCCCTTGCTCTTCTCCACTGTTGAGGGAGTGCTGCACTGTTGGAGATGCCGTCTTTCGGATGAGTCTGCCCTCTCGGGTGGATGTAAAAGATCCCATGGCACTATTTTGAAGAAGAGCAGTGGAGTTCTCCCTGATGACCTGGCCAATATTTATCCCTCAATCAATATAACAAAAAGAGATTATCTGGTCATTATCACATTGCTGTTTGTTGGAGTTTGCTGTGTGCAAGTTGGCTGCTGCGTTTCCCACATTACAACAGAGACTACATTCCAAAAAGTACTTCATTGGCTGAAAAGCACTTTGAGATGTCCGGTGGTCATGAAAGGTGCTGTTGGGGTAGAAAGAAGCCTTCTCTCCTTAAAGGTGGACTCCCTGATATAAGGAATTGACAACCCTGCCCGTATAACGACCACGGAATCCATCAAACAAAACCTTTGGTACAACTAGTTTATTTCGAGCAAATGCAAGGGAAAGTTCAAACGTGGAACCTTCAATTTACAAGAGGTTTCAATTACAATTATACAGGTTTTCGAGGAGTGCTACGCTCCTACAAAATCATCGATTGGTCTACTGCTATCAGCGAAGTTACATTGATTTGTTGGCTCTAATCAGACTAGCTTTGAGTGGTTCGTTCCCACCTATCCATCTCTCATCACATGTCAATCGTGCTGTTCAGTGATGTGAACTTTGTCATAGTCCCTATAACGTGTGAAGTAACTCTTGTTCCAAAAATACTGGCTTCCTTATCTCTTCCCGAGAGTCCTGAACTAATTCTTTACAGTCTAGATTCCAGACTGTTGCCCTTGGTGGATTTGCTTATATAAAGTTATACTAAAGTTCACACCATGAATGTTCATTACCCATCAGGCTTCGCTATTCCCTTCTTACTAGCCCAATGTAAGCGAGTGTATAAGCGTGCTTTACATACATAAGCGGGTTATACATAACCGGTCAATATTACAAACCATACTGTAAGACAGAGGAACTCCTGATTCCATAGAACCTCCTAATTCCCTTTAACCTTCTTACTCAAGTGTACTTTTCCCCCTTACTGTGCTATACAAATGCAAGTCTTTCTTCGAAATAGTGCCATGGGATCTTATACGTTCATCTAAGGGTGCTGGCAGGGCATAGGTTTAATGTCTCATCCGAAAGACGGCACCTCCGACAGCACAGCTGGGAGTGTCAGCCGAGATTTTTGTGCTCAAGTCTCTGGAGTGAGACTTGAACCCACAACCTTCTGACTCAGAGGTGAGGATGCTACCCACTGAGACACAGCTGACACATCTATTACAAATTCCTTTTTATTACGATCTAAACTTGTAGTGAATTTTATGCAGCTCAACATTAAATGAGAATAGGTGATCCTGAACACAGAGGTTTAGCTCTACTTTCGTAGTTACTGTTGGGTATTCTTAAGTTGCACAATTCAGATGCAGCACAGAGCTTGCATTCACTCCACATTTCAGTCCCAACCTCAGTGTGATATTGTTCTTTCTGTATCCAATTTAGCAATTAGTCCTAAGTACAAATGCATTTGTGTTACTGATTGAGCACCACTAGAAACTGAGTTGAAACTGGCCCTTAGCAACAGTCATCAGAGAGAAAAGTTTTTATTATGAAGAGCTTTAAGCTTCTACTAAAATAACAGTCAAAGAAATTTCACATGAATGATCGCTAATATCACCCAGCATGATTTCACCCCAAATAACTTGTTATTGTTGCAAAGTTGTGCTTGTGGTGAAATAAAGTACTGAAAGTAAAGGGCTGCTTTCTAGTTCACACATTTATGGTATAAATCTCCAGTACAGCTGCTGTACAAATGGCATATAGCTTTCGCATGACATATTCTTGTGTTACTTGCAGTGTATACTGTAGAATCAGCAAGTATAATATACAAAGGCACCCATACCATGCAAGCATGGCACATTTGTGGCATGAAAGTATTCAAGATATTTAATCCAGGGTAATATAATAGCTTTTCAAACAAATGACACAAACTTGGAGTACTGTGTACAGTTTTAGTCTCTTTACCTAAGGAAGGATCTACTTGCCTTAGAGGGAATGCAATGTAGGTTTACTATACTGATTTAAAAACAAAAAATGCTGGAAATCTCAACGGGTCAGGCAACATCTGTGGAGAGAGAAACTGCGTTAACGTTTCAGGTCGATAACCCTTCATCAGAACTGGCGAATGTTCGAAATGAACAGATTCTTAAGGAGCACTGAAAGGGGGAGGGGAAGGAAAGAACAAAAGGGAAGGTCTGTGAGAGGGTGGAAGACAGGAGAGATTAGAGAGACAAAAGGGATGATGGGCCGACTTGAGATGATAATGGCAGAAGTTAGAAAGAGTTTAGACTAGATAGGGTGTGAATGGCAGGATAATTGCCAGCTGCCATGGGAAACAGAGAAAAAAAAATACATAAGATCGGCGGGGGATTAAAAAAAGGACGAAGGAGAGCAAAATTGGGCAGAGGTTATGGTCTGAAATTGTTGAACTCGATGTTGAGTCCGGAAGGCTGTAAAGTGCCTAATCAAAAGATGAGGTGCTGTTCCCCAAGCTTGCCTTGAGCTTCATTGGAACAGTGCAGGAGTCCGAGGACAGAGAGATCAGAATGGGAGTGGAGCGGAGAATTAAAGTGATAGGTGACCGGAAGCTCAGGGTCATGTTTACAGACTGAACAGACCTATCCCCAGAAATGGAGACAGAGAAGTCGAGGAAGGGAAGGGAAGAGTCGGAGATGGACCATGTGAAGGTGAGATAAGGGTGGAAATTGGATGCAAAATGAATGACATTTTCTAGTCCAGGGCGAGAACAGGAAATGCCACCAATACAGTCATCAATTTACCAGAAAAAGAGGTGAGGGAAGGGACCTGAGTAGGACTGGACAAAGAATATTCCACATATCCCATGAAAAGGCAGCATAGCTGGGACTCATGTGGGTTCCCATAGCAACACCTTTAATTTGGAAGAAGTGAGCGGAGTTAAAGGAGAAGTTGGTCAATGTGAGAACAAGTTCAGCCAGGCGGAGGAGGGTAGTGGTGGATGGGGACTGGTTGGGCCTCTGCTCGAGGAAGAAGCAGAGCACTCTCAGGCCATCCTGGTGGGGGATGGACGTGTAAAGGGATTGGGGCCAAGAAACTGTTAAAGTGGTGGAGGGCGTCAGAGGAGTCATGGACAAAGATGGAAATTTCCACTCTATGGAATTCCCACCTATATCCACGAGTCCTCCAATGCCCTCTGCCACTTTAACAGTTACCAGTTTCCTGGTCCCAACCGTCTCCATTTCACTATGGATGTCCAATCCCTCGACACTTCTCTTTCTGTTTCCCTCTGCACAGATGCTGCCTGACCCGCTGAGATTTCCAGCATTTTCTGCTTTTATTTCAGATTCCAGCATCCGCAGTATTTTGCTTTTGTGTTACTAGACTAATTCTTGGGATGAGGGGATTGTTCTATGAGGAGAGAATGAGTGGACCAGGCCTATATTCCTGAGAGTTTAGAAGAATGAGAGGTGATCTCATTGAAATATATAACATTCTTAAGGGGCTTGACAGGATAGTTGCAGGGAGGATGTTTCCCCTGGCTGGGGAGTGTAGAACTAGGGGTGACAAGCTCAGAATAAGGGTTGGCCATTTAGGACTAAGTTGAGGAGAAATTTCTTCACTCAAAGGGGTGTCAATCTTTGGAACATGTTCATTTAATTCAAATTGTCCACTCCGTTTGGGGCAAGGGCAATTTTGGCCCCAGAAGGTCTGTTCATTCTCATGCCATCTATCCCTCAGAAGAATGTCATACCAAGTCTTTCTGTCCCATTTCCAAAGAGAAAATATCTCTGAAGTCCAATTACTCCCATTACCTTTCTGTTGGCGTAATATTTTTCGAAACATTGTCTGGGGTTTTCGTTGTTGTTCTCTAACTCCAGCAATAAATACAAATGCACTCTCGTTCACGGGCGCATTCTGTGGTATTGAATTCATTCACAACATCACTATTAAAAGAGAAGAATTCCATTTTCACAGGCCCGTGTAATCCCTCAGATTCCATTCCAATTTTTTACAGTATCGTTTTCCTGAAAGCAGCTGTAGAATGAGCCATTGTGTAGTAATATTTCCTATCCCACATGCAAGTGGTGCCAAGGATGAGGTGCAAATCAGAATATCAGTGAAGCTTCCTGGACATTGAGGAGGGAGGAGTGCTGGAAAAAGATCAGGACATTCTTGTTCTGAAATGTAACGGTTCATGTTCCGAACCCAGAATTAATGAACTAAGTGTACTGTGTCTGAACTGATTAGTTTGTCTTTTAATTCATGCTTGACAGTACATTCCAACCGTTTCAGGCAGCAATGTCTCTGGCCGGACAAAGCACTAATTACAAACAGGAAATCCAAGTTATACTAGAACCAAACATGCATGCACCAATTTCTGGGCCTGCTTATTAACATCACAAAATTCATTGTTCTAAATAGCCTCAAAGTCTAAGCTCCAGAAATAGTGCTTATCTCTTCCATTGGTAAATGATCCATAGCTACAGTCCATGTAAGGTTCTTTGGCATAAATAAAGTACACAATTAAACCAGAGTGACAAAACTGGTATTTGTGACAGTCAAATAACTTCAGTATGTAATAAATAATTCATTATTTGTCTGTGGAATGCCATAAGAACCCTGTCTCCAAATAACAACTGTTGTATATGCAGACTATGGATGTACTCTCTGTGTAGTCACTGTGTGGTTGCATAAGATGGAGACTTGTTTACCTGATGTACTATCAATAAGGTTTACACTGTGTATATCCATGCTGGCACCACTAGAGGGTGCAACTGGTGGAGACCAGGGGTATCCTGCCCTGGTGGCAGGGCCCAGTATAAAAGGCTGCACACCATGCTTGTGCCTCACTCTGGTGTTTGGAATAAAAGACCAAGGTCACTACAGTTTGAGTACAACACATTGCCTCGTGGAGTCATTCATAAGTACATCACAGACATAATAACAACAACAACTTGTATTTATATTAGTGTCTTTAACGTTACTACATTGCCGCAGCTGAACAGGCAGGGGCTCTTTCCTCCAGAAAAAAGAAGGCTAATAAAGGTCATTAAAATTATGACTGTCTTATATTAATAACCTGTCACCAATAAATCTAATAAGGAATTCAGGAGAAACATCTTTACCCAGAAGTGGTTATAAATGTGGAACTTGCTATCATATGGAATAGTTGAGATGGATAGCATAGATGTATTTAAGGGGAAGCTAGATAAAGGAATAGAAGGATATGCAGATAGGGTTAGATGAAGTAGGGTGGGAGAAAGCCCATGTGGAGCATAAACACCAGCACAGAGCAGTTGGACCGAATGGTCTATTTGTGTGCAGCACATTCTATGTAAGGCGCTTCACAGGACTACAATCACGCAAGTGTTGATAGAATGTGATGGTCACCTACTCCATTATTTTCCCTATATATCCCTAGAGTTCAGAAGAATGAGAGGTGATCTAATTGAAACATATAAAATTCTTAAGGGGCTTGACAGGATTAATGCTGAGAAAATGTTTCCCCTGGCTGGGGAGTCTAAAACAAGGGGTCACAGACTCAGAATAAGGGGTCGGCCAATTAGGACTGAGATGAGGAGAAATTTCTTAGGACTCAAAAGGATAGTGTGCAGGTACAGCAAGTAATCAGGAAAGCCAATGGTATCTTGGCCTTTATTGCAAAGGGGATGGAGTATAAAAGCAGGGAAGTCTTGCTACAGCTGTACAGGGTATTGGTGAGGCCACACCTGGAATACTGCGTGCAGTTTTGGTTTTCATATTTACGAAAGGATATATTTGCTTTGGAGACAGTTCAGAGAAGGTTCACTAGGTTGATTCCGGGGATGAGGGGGTTGACTTACGAGGAAAGGTTGAGTAGGTTGGGCCTCTACTCATTGGAATTCAGAAGAAGTGATCTTATCAAAAAGTATAAGATTATGAGGGGGCTTAACAAGGTGGATGCAGAGAGGATGTTTCCACTGATGGGGGAGACTAGAACTAGAGGGCATGATCTTAGAATAAGGGGCCACCCATTTAAAACAGAGATAAGGAGAAATTTCTTCTCTCAGAGGGTTGTTAATCTGTGGAATTCGCTGCCTCAGAGAGCCGTGGAAGCTGGGACAATGAATAAATTTAAGACTGAAATAGACAGTTTCTTAAACGATAAGGGGTTATGGGGAGCGGGCGGGGAAGTGAGCTGAGTCCATGATCATATCAGCCATGATCTTATTGAATGGCGGAGCAGGCTCGAGGGGCCGTATGGCCTATTCTTGTTCCTATTTCTTATGTTCTTATGTTCTTAAAAGGTTATGGATCTTTGAAATTCTCTAACCCAGGGAGCTGTGGATGCTCAGTCATTGAGTAGATTCAAGACAGAGGTCAATATATTTTTGGGAACCAAGGGAATTAAGTGATATGGGGATAGTGCGGGAAGGTGGAGTTGAGGTAAAAGATCAGCCATGATCTTGTTGAATGATGGCGCAGGATTGAAGGACTGAGTGGTCTACTCCACCTCCTATTTCTTGTGTTGTTATGTGATACCAGGACGGGTTCAGTAATAAGGTCCAGTGAGAAGGAGCAAAAAGCAGAAAACTATAGACCAGTTAGTCTAACATCTGTCGTTGGGAAAATGCTGGAGTCCATTATTAAGGACGAAGTAGCGGGACATTTGGAAAAGCATAAGTCAATCAAGCAGAGTCAGCATGGTTTTATGAAAGCGAAACCATGTTTGACAAATTTGCTGGAGTTCTTTGAGGATGTAATGAGCAGGGTGGATAAGGGGGAATCAGTGGATTTCCAGAAGCTTTTGATAAGTTGCCACATAAAAGGTTACTGCACAAGATAAAAGTTCACGGGGTTGGGGGTAATATATTAGCGTGGATAGAGGATTAGTTGACTAACAGAAAACAAAGAGTCGGGATAAATAGGTCATTTTCCATTTGGCAAAAAGTAACTGGTGCTGGGTCCTCAACTATATACAATCTATATTAATGACTTGGATGAAGGGACCGAGTGTAATATAGCAAAGTTTGCTGATGATACAAAGATGGGCGGGAAGGCAAATTGTGAGGAGGACACAAAAAATCTACAAAGGGATACGGACAGGCTAAGTGAATGGGCAAAAATTTGGCAAATGGAGTATAATGTGGGAAAATGCGAGGTTATCCACTTTGGCAAAAAAAATAGAAAAGCAAATTATAATTTAAATGGAGAAAAATTGCAAAGTGCTGCAGTACAGAGGGATCTAGGGGTCCTTGTGTATGGAACACAAAAAGTGAGTATGCAGGTACAGCAAGTAATCAGGAAGGCAAATGGAATGTTGGCCTTTATTGTAAGGGAGATGAGTATAAAAGCAGAGAAGTCCTGTTACACTGTTACAACTGTATAGGGTATTGGTGAGGCCACATCTGGAGTACTGCGTACAGCTTTGGTCTCCGTATTTAAGAAGGGTTATACTTGCATTGGAGGCTGTTCAGAGAAGGTTCACTAGGTTGATTCCGGAGATGAGGGGATTTACTTATGAAGATAGGTTGAGTAAGTTGGGCCTATACTCATTGGAGTTCAGAAGAATGAGAGGTGATCTTATCGAAACATATAAGATAATGAAGGGGATTAAAGTAGAGAGGATATTTCCACTCATAGGGGAAACTAAAACTAGGCTCAGAATACGGGGTCGCCCATTTAAAACTGAGATGAGGGGGAACTTCTTCTCTCAGAGAGTTGTAAATCTGTGGAATTCTCTGCCTCAGAGAGCTGTGGAGCCAGGGTCATTGAATATATTTAAGGCGGAGATAGTCAGATTTTTAAGCGATAAGGGAATAAAGGGTTATGGGGAGCAGGCAGAGAAGTGGAGCTGAGTCCATGATAAGATCGGCCATGATCTTATTAAATGGCGGAGCAAGCTCGAGGGGCCAGATAGCCTACTCCTGCTCCTATTTCTTATGTTCTTATGAGAACTTTAAATGTATCAAGTGAGAAACAAAACATGCCTTGATGACTTGATTAAAATGTAACCATTTGTTTATAAGACGATACACGGTTTCAAATATCGATTCTGGTAAGCATGTGTGTGTTCATCTGGGACAGTTCTCATTTGGGCTTCAAGTGGGTTACCTCATAGAATACTCAACTGATAGAAACGGATCGTTTTTCCAAATGTGTTCTAAGTGACATTATGTAGGGGCATCACCTACAGCTATCTTTGTGTGTGTGTGTATGTGTGTGAATTTGTTCAATCTGAACCTTTTCATCGTTCTTCGTACTTTAAACGCCAGATTAAATCCATTTCAACTACACTTGGAAGTGCAACAGAGAATGAAACTTTCTAACTTTCATGTTTATTCTGTTGATCATTTGAAACCTTGTCTGTCTGTCTGATCCTCCATTCCAATGCTTTGAACGGCATGAAGTTCCTGTACTTGTATTGTCGATATGAACTAAATAACTGAATTCGTCACGAAAGTTAGGGCTTGTCCATTTCATGTCTAAGGGGAAGAATTAGCGCTAGGCGCTAATGGTTTTAAACTTCAAAAAAATTTGGTGTTGTGCTCCAGGAAGGTAGTGGAGAACTAAATCAGACGCGACACTTCCTTCCTGGTGGGTAATCAGCAGCAGGCGGGGCAGTGAGGGGAGCAATGCTGCCACGTTGAAAGGCTCCTTCCTTCCCTTAAAGGGAAGGGCCATCGCTGTAGGCTCTGCAAAGAAAAAATCATACTTTTCCACAGCAGCAGCTGCGATCCTTCCCGATCAGCCTGGCATTGAAGTAGAGTGCCGGGCTGATCGATCACGGGCAGGAACCCACGAAAAAAAACTTGCAAGAGAGAAGGAGCCGGCCGCCCGATTCACGCCTTCTGCAGCTATCGGTATTTTCGCCCAGCGATGCTGCAGGGGGCAGAACGCAATTTCGGGTCCGGGGCACTATCAGGCCGATGCGCACGATGATGACGTCACGATCTCCGGGTGAAGGAGATTGTGCCGCATTGCCAGAAAACTGCCTCCGAATTTAGCGGGAGTCGCTGATTCCCCCAAAGGCGCTAACATGAGGCGCAAAGTAGCTCAATTTTGCCCCCTATGTACCATGTTTAATGGCATGATAATTCTTAATTACTACCATAATTTGTCTGCCACTTAAAATTTACTTTTACAAGCATGGAGTCTCATTCCTACAGGTTTTAATTGTTGTTGGAGATTTAAGAAAATGAATTTCCTTTACCTTTTTCTATCTACATCTTTTCTCTCTCTCTTAATCCAATCTTTCTTTCTTTGCTTTATTTTGCTTTCTGTACCTGATTTGACCTTGAATTCACTATTCTAACTTACACTTCCTGGTTCAGTCTCTGCTGATCATTAACAATATTTCAAGCTGATCTGTTCACTCAGATCCGAGATGCCCTGAAGAGGGCGCCCTGTCGATTCCATCTCTGATATACAGCAACTTGCCATGCAAAAGCTCATGGAAATTAAATGGGAAGGGCAAGTCTAATGAACGGTGGATGCCGTTAGTTTACTGGTTACAGTAAATTCTGGCCCGTCATATCATCACTGAAAAAGGACACTGAGGCAATTTGGGTTCAAAAAAACCTTGCACCTTGCTATCGTAATCTTCACTTCCTGATCTCAGCCCAGGGCATCCAAATCAGATGCTCCCTCTGCAGGGTTGGAGCTAATAAAAGCAGGCAGACCATCGTGGGTCAGCCTGAGCCACTTTGGTGCCTTCCAAGGTGGCTTGTTACAGACTGCAATTGCCAGAGGCCAAGGAGAAGATTGCTTTCTCTCTCAGCAGGAGAGTGTCGCTGGAGGAGGACACAGATATAAGAAAGAAAATTCATTTAACCTGCTAATTTGTGAAGATGCATAAGTATGATGAATGATGCAGCGGTATATCTTCCTCATCACTCCTGACTCTATTGGTGTTTGTGATCTGGAATTCAACAATTGTGAGCTGATGAGCGATATTTAACAATCACTATAAAGTATATGCTCCTCTCCCTTAAAAATACATTTCCACAACTGTTTGTAACTGCATGCAGAAACCACCAGACAGAAAATAGAGCATGAGGGTAACTGTGGATTTGTGACAGATTTAAAACGGGACCCTTCTTTGCATTTTGTATTTCCCCTCTCTCCAAGCAGTCTTTCAAAATTCTGATAATCGTACCCATTTTCTTTATAATACAATTAGCTCATTGCCAACCAGCAGACAGATCGTGGGTGGAAACAGAAAGACTATTTGATAGCAATAGAGGAGGACAAATCACCCGAAGCAATCCGCGTTATTGTGGAAGCAAGAGTTCAAATCTTGCTTTGAGGGCTAGAAATTAAAGGTCACTTCTCTGCGATGAAGTTTGAAAGGCCAGAAGTCACACTAGTTTAGTGCTATTGCTCTACTGCATAGTAAGTGTGATCATTCACATGAAAACTGTCCTGATTCATTAATCTGGCGGGAAAATGTCACTGATGACCTCCGGAGCTCCATATAGCATCTCGCAGGAAACAAAAAAGAGCTATTGCAGTCACTGGTCACAGGATGTCATTGAGACAAAGGCTAGAACTTGCTGCTGGCTTTTAACATTCAAGTTGTTGGGATGCAAATGGCAATTGTCAAGAGTGGGATTTTTAACCATCCATCCACGATCATTCCCCATCATTTAGATCATTGCCTATGTAAACAAACTGATTTATTTGTTTATTTGTGGATAGGAAATTTGACCAAAAATACTGTGTACAGTATATGCTAACAAAAGACTCCGTGGGCGTCGGTTGTCAACTAAACTGGAAACTGGGCTGACCGCCACCTTGGATAGATCATCAACTAACAGAATCTTGTTTGAACCTAAAGAGAAGAATGATCAGCTCAGCCTGCAAGGCAAGGCAACTTCTTGTTAGTCATTACTTAAATTAGCCTTAAGAGACAACAACAGGAATATAAGAGATCTGAAATAAAAACATACCTTGTCAGAGAGACACCGCAGGCCCATCCAATACTTTATTGGCTGTAAAGTGCTTTGAGATGTCCGGTGGTCATGAAAGGCACTATATAAATGCAAGTCTTTCTTTCTTTTAACCTCTAGAGAGAGAAAAGAGGCTACTGTTTTAAATGGGGAACCTTCATCAGAACACTTAGAATGCAACTTTTTCTTTTGTCTTGCCAAATTTTGAAGAGCTTGCTGTATATTTCCACCATTTTCTATTTTTATTTCATTCCTGTGCAGAATTTTGAAGAATTCTCTTATTTTCAGCAACAACAATATATAGCACATTTAAACTGGCAAAACGTCCCAAGGCGCTTAACAGGAGCGATATCAATAAAAACATTTCTGACACCATGACACAGAAGGATATCAGGACAGATGACCAAAAGCTTGGTCAAAGAGGTAGGTTTTCAGGAACATCTTAAAGGAGGATGGAGAGGCAGCGAGGTTTAGGCAGGGAATTCCAGAGCTTAGGGCCAAGGCAGCCGAAGGCACTGCAGCCAATGGTCGAGGGATTAACATCAGGGATGCACAAGAGGCCAGAATTGGAAGAGTGCAGAGATCTTGAAGGCTTGTAGGGCTGGAGGAGGTTTCAGGCCATGGAGGGTTTTCAAGCAGAATAGAACAACAACAACAGCGTGTATATATATATAGTGCCTTTAACGTCGTAAAATCCCAAGGCACTTTACAGGAATGTTTTAAGACAAAACAAATAAATTTGACACCGAGCCACATAAGAATAAATTATGGCAGATGACCAAAAGCTTGGTCAAAGAGATAGATTTTAAGGAGCGTTGTAAAGGAGGTAGAGCAGTGGAGAGGTTTAGGCAGGGAGTTCCAGAGCTTGGAGCCTAGGCAACAGAAGGCACGGCCACCAATGATTGAGCAGTTATAATCAGGGATGCTCAAGAGGGCAGAATTTGAGGAGCGCAGACATCTCGGAGGGGGTTGTGAGGCTGAAGCAAATTACAGAGATAGGGAGGGGAGAGGTCATGGAGGGATTTGTAAACAAGGATGCAAATTTTGAAATGAAAGTGGAGCCAATGTAGGTCGGCGAGCACAGGGGTGATGGATAAGCGAGACCTGGTGCGAGTTAGGACATGGGCTGCCGAGTCTTGGATGACCTCAAGTTTACATAGTATAGAATGTGTTGGGCCAGCCAGGAGTGTATTGGAGTAGTCAAGTCTAGAGGTAACGTAGTTTTTGATTTTCTTGAAACCTAAAGAATATAGACTATGTGGAATTTGTGTTTAGTACTGTAATTTCATTGGAAGGGAGTTCTCCTTTCTTCACTTTCCTATTTTTCATGCTGAAAACTGTTCCCCAGGTGAAGAAGCAAAGCTGATGATAGGTTATCCATGGTGTTCTATGATAGCTCAGGAGTAAGTTCATGCCAATGACCTTGACAACTGATCATCTCAGTTTCCATCTCACCCCATGGAGATGTGCCTGGATTCCACTTGGCATCTCCTACAGTGACACAATGAACTTCCACTCTACAGAGCCTTCCTTTGGAACATACTTCATCACTTCACTGCTTTCTTCTTTAATTGTTTTTGCACACCCCTCTCTATTTAGGTGAGCTATCGAAGGTAAATAGTCATTTGTAATAAAGGCATTGGTTTACTAACACTTTCCGTTTTATGTCTAGTTCTCCAGTGACTGAAAGCTATGAAAGATAAAGCAAGACAAACCCCAACAAACATTAAAGTGACATGATATCCAAAGGAATCCTCCAGCAGTTTCAAAATATTGTTATACAATTAGAAAACTGGAGATCCAGATTACATCTTCATTCAAAGGCAGCTGTTTCCCATTTGTGCAGCCTCACTCTCTCCAGAATGTATGACTGAGCCACATAATTCACTGCAGGAGATAAAAGAATAACTCTGTTAAGATTTCAAAGCCTGAAACTATTTCCCCTCTACAATTTGTATTCAGTCCCGCTGACTGTTTACTTACTTTTGACTGAGCACTAAGCCAAGTGTCTGCTTTGACATATAACTCTTATTTCAATTTCCCTTTCTGCTTGTAAATCCCATCTTTGCTGCTGTCCCACCTCCATATTATGGGATATGATTTCCTTCGTGGTCACTGCCATCAATGCTGACATAACTAGGCCAACAGAATGCACACTTTGTGCGGGATGGATCCCTTAGTACATTTGTTTTGTTTTCAGCTTTCTCGCCTCTCCTGAAGGTACTGAGCAATGCTGAGATATTAAGGTTAATTTTGCGAAGCTTCATTTCCTATGTGGTGCTATACCCCTACCTCTAGGTCTCGCTCCCATCTGTTGGTTTCATGTTGGGATAGAAGCCTTACGCAATTCCTGTTCTAGTTCTACCAGTATTCTACAATACCTTACCCGAGAAGCTATTTTCTCAGATGCTGAGCCTTGCCAGTAAATCCCAACTGGATGTAGGACTGTAGCCTCATTCAAAAAACCATACCCTGGGTGAATTTCGTTAGTACTGAGGTGCTGCGATCAGATAACTTAACATGGCCAATGAATCTCCCCAGTAGTCTTCATCTGCTTTGGATGAAAAGGGGTTAATAGGGTCTTCCAGTTTCCCTCCCCCTAAATCAAAACATTGTGCATAGAAACATTTAGATATTTCCACTCACTTCACATCATAAACCACTTCTCCTTGTATGTGATCTCAGAGAGCATTTAAGCCTAACGCACAACACATTGATTCCAGGTTAGACTGTAAAACAAACATCGTAAACATTTCATGTTCACATCTGTATGAGTTCAATTACCGATCAATCCTGTTTCTGCTCATTAGAAAAGGAAGTACAGTACAATGCCATTAATGCAAATGTATCCCACACCTCACATTACATTAATATTTTCACAGTTCCTGTGGAAGGACCATTATATTAAACACAGAACTCAATTCTCAATAGATTTAACCCCTGAGCAAAAAAACTTTGGCAGTCAACGTGAATATTTAATAACCATTTTTGGCTGTCTTAGCAACAAATAAAATGTCAGCTGTGCTAGATGTCAGCCATGGGTAGCACACTCACCTCTGAGTCAGAAGTTGTGAGTACAGGTCCCACTTCCAGAGACTTGAGCACAAAAATCTAGGCTGACACTTCAGTGCAGTGCTGAGAGAGTGCTGCACTGTCGGAGGTGCTGTTTTTCAGATGAGGCATTCAACTGAGGCCCTGTCTGCTTTCTCAGGTGGACGTAAAAGATCCCAAGGCACTATTTTGAAGAAGAGCAGGGGAGTTATCCCCTGTGTCCTGACCAATATTTACCCCTCAATCAACATACCAAAAAATGATTAACTGGGTCATTATCACATTGCTGTTTGTGGGAGCTTGCTGTGCGCAAATTGGCTGCCACGCTTCCTACATTACAAAAGTAACTACACTCCAAAAGTATTTAATTGACTGTAAAGCACTTTGGGATGTTCTGCGGTCATGAAAGGTGCTATATAAGTGCAAGTTCTTTCTTTCAAAACAGTTGTGAAAACTAATTGTGGATAATAGCTCACAACAGGACACTTCAGCTCCAATTTTAACTTGGAGCGGGAGTTGGGCGGGATGAGCTCGCCCGAGTAATTTTAACTCCTGGGCCTCATCTGCCAGTCAGCTGCCCAACTGTAATCATGGGTGGTCCCACATATCGAGGATGACTTGCTTCGATGCCAAAAAGGGATGAGTTCACAGGTGTTTCCATGAAGGACCTAATATTCCAGATCCTGTTGCACACCAGCCACCACACGGGCTTGACAGAGCTAGGTCTTGGTCCAGTGGCAAGGATTAACCAAGATGACTGGAGACCAGGCCTGCTGCTAGTGTGCACACATATCGCAGTGTGGGCTGGCCTGTAATGGGTGGGAAGTGGCAGCAGGAGGCTGCCAGCTTGCACCAAAGGAAGGCTCACCAGAAGATAAATAGCAGGGAGGGGGTTTTTGGAGGGAATTGAGAGACTGGGGGCAGTGAATCACTCCTTCTCCTCCTGACTCAACCAGGAAAGTAAAAAAAACCTGGAATGGCCTCTTCTGGTCCCAGATCCTCTTCCTGCTATCTTCATGCCCATTATCCGCCACCATCGAAAGTTAGAATCAGCCTTATAGACTTTAATCTATTAAATAGAGTAGCTACCTAGTGCTATTTACTATTTACTTGGCGAAGGAGTAGAATCCTAAATTAATCGCACCAATATATATCGATCTCAGACACGGATCGCCTGTAAATTTATAATTAGCAAGCAGTTAATGCTGAATCACTGTAACATAAATAACCTGCCCTTTGTAATTATTGCCAATTAACCCTAACTACTAATTATTTGCATAATCCGACCGAGAGTTTCCTCTACAATTGCGCCCAAATAAACCAGTAATTTGGGCACAAACAAATTACGAGGCTTAAATGATCGCAGAATGTTTGCAGAAAGTAACTACAGTGGCCTGGAAAATGCAGTCGGAGGCTTACTGTCCGCGCACTCCTCGAAACCGCTAGAAAGCAATGTAATTGCCTTGTGTCTTCGGAGCTTTAGACTCTTGTGCTCCTGGGCCTACAGGCGTAGGCCCGCGTGAAGGCCCACGCATCCCGGGGGCACGGGTGATTCGCAAGCATTCCTGGGGTCACGTGGGCCGGGCCAACAAATGACAAAGGCGGGGGGGCGGGGGGGATCCTATTAGGATTAAGAGGATTCCATTTATGTGCGGAATCCTCCCCATAATCATAACAGAAATCATCTAATAAATAAAATATCACAACATTGAAAAAAAGAACTAATCGCAGGTTCAAAATTAATTAAAATGCCCTTTATTTAAAGATTTTAAATAAAAATTGAAATTTTGAAAAATAATTTAAACATTTTTAAACGGGACAAAAGTAACCTAAACCAATTTTAAATGAAAGTGATTGTAAAAATCATTTAAAAATATTTATTCTAACAATTATTTTAACCCTTATGCTTGTAAAACAAGGCTTTATGCCTCCTTTTATCAGGCGGAAGAGTTTTGTGGGTATTCGCTGGGCAGTAGTTGGACAAATAGTCGAACCCTGTGCCAGCGAATGTGACTTTACAGTGGATGCGTACGATCGATCAAGGCAAACTTTGACCGGGTTCCGGGTTTTTGCACATGCGTATTACATGCGGAAACCCGGAACTTGGGGGGCCATTCACAGCACTTATGACAGCATACACAGTGCGTACGCCATCATAGGCCCCATAAATTCCGGGCCAATGTACGCAAATCTCCTCAATCTTTGACATCATGCCATCAAACCCTCTATCTAAATGGATCACCGCCCACAAAACTGGCCACACCCTCAACTCTCAAATGCGTGTACCCTTCAATTATGATTCCCAACAATGCGAGCAGATTTTCCGGCGCGGTAGGAAACAAAGTCATTTTTCTGGTCTTTTTTTATTGTAATTTTTTGAGCATTTTATAAAACATTATCCTGACTGAGACCTGCTGTGTATTTTCAGTTTCTTTGAATGGAATTTCCTGGCATGTGTAGGTCAGGTTAGAAATTGAAAAGCTCTGATTGCTGGTTCTTAAACATGCTGTGTCTGATGTGAGGAATGATGGAGAAATGCATTGAAACTTAAAATGTTATACTTAAAGAAGAAAATGTGGGTTCAGCACTTTCCTTGGGGTCTGATTGTTTACACTGATTTACACCCCTTTTAAGTTTGGCCGCATTCTAATGAGACTGGGAAGGTTTTTGGGTATATCTTGACATCGGGAAAATGGATCTGACATTGGGAACATTTTTGGATCTAATTTCTGGGTTGCACCCAAGGAGGAAACTCCAGGCCACAATGTTGAAGTTTAAGTGCTGCCAAGTAACAGTTTAAGGTTAGTAAACAATTGTTAGTTCTTGTCCTGGTTGTTTGATTTCATTGACAGTTGGCAAGAAAGGGTTAATTCATTCACCATTGATCCTGATGGAAAATTGTTGGAGGAAAGATTATTGGGTTGATGTTAGACAGTTCAGCAAATTCAAATGGGGACATCATTAACCCCTAAGCATACACTGGGTGGTAAATCCCATATAGCTGATTTATGGAGAGTTTGGGTGATGGGCTTAAGGATTCGCCTGGTGTGCTAATGAATGTTCCCCTCAGGGTATCGATCCCACTGTTCTTACAACTGACTCTTTTAACTCCAGGTGAATTCACCGCTCAGGCCCGAGTTAAAATTACAGTCGGGTCTCAATAATGTCATCAGGCCACAACCTGCATATGTAAAGAAGGATCCTTTTGGCTCTGGGCACATGTCCTTGCTGCCTGCTCAGGGAAGCAGGTTAAAATTGCAGATGTTGCAATCATGCCAGCTTTTGGATAGAGCAACAAGAGCCAGGCCGATTTTAACTGCCCACCCGCCAGGTTTCTGCTGAGCCATGTTAAATGTTAAAATCGGCCCCACTTAGTCTTTATCCATCCCAAGTGGGAAATGATTTCAGATTCCCTCATTTCTGCCAATTGTACATTTGATAATTCAGTATGTGGCTACTATCAGTCATTGGGGAAAAGGAGAGCCTGGGTAGAGAGTCTAGCTAACTCACACTGGTGCTGGGGCTTTTCAACCACACAGCAGAAGATAGGCTCAATGGCAGACCCAATGGTTTACATTTCTTATATTATTCTCTTATCCCTTTCCTTACAGACTGCTTTAGCTTCCTTTTAGGTTAGTGAACAATCCAGCCCGTAGCTGGCACCAATAGCTACAAACCTATTATGGCCAATCTACAGCTGATTGGTGCCTGCCTATTGGTTTCCACACTGATTGGTAGTAACCATGCGCAAGAATCAAGTAGCTTCTGCCTGAAATTATTTTCTTCTCTCTGATGGAGATGAGCAATAACTGCTGGTCAGAGTAATAACTTTGGGGCAGATACTTTTCGAAGATAAATGTCCTTTATTACATGAAGAGCATGTAGCTTAAGTCCTCAACCACTGAAGATGAAACATTTAGCCAGTTCATTTTTTTAAAGAAATTTCAAATATTTGGAGCGATGTTCATGTTGCTTTAAGTTAGCCTTAATCCTGCTTTTGAAACTACTCTGAGAAATTGAGAGTGGGTGGTGATTGCTGCCATCCTACCTTTCATTTATATAAGCCTTTTAGATGCTACATAGGAGCTGGCATGTGGGTGGTGATTGATTAGCCTTGCCTTAATAGAATGTTAGGCTCACTAATCACTGCCCACGTGAAGGGCTAAATAATGATTTTTAGGACATCATAGTATTGCTAATAAGACAAGGATGCCATGTATGGAAGCTAGAGCTCCATTCACTTTAAATGGAGGAGAAGTAATGGAGATAATGTTGAAAAGCTTATACAATTATAAACAAATAACATTTCAGTAGGTCAGTAATTGCAATTTTAAAGCTTTCCCTCAAGCTAAACTTCATTAATTTTTTTAAATATTCTGATTGCTTCTCACTCTATTAAAATGGACAATAGCTTGCAAATTACGTCTATTTTAGTCCTATACCATGTCCATGTCAACACTACTCAGTGATTGCTCCTTAAGAGATTCTGTTATTGCAAAACTTGTTGTTTGATGCAATTATTGCAAAACTTGTTTTTTGAATGAAGGAACATGGGTTAATTAACCTTGAGAAACTGCATAGAGAAATCCAGCCATGCACATAAAAAATGTTTTATTGGGCCAGTAGATTGGAGGGGCCCAGCATGTCCCAAACATTCCTTCTGGTCACACGCCTGGATTATTCTCTGGATTCATGCTCCTGTGTCCCTGAGATAGCACATCTGTGTTCGGCATCTCTTCCTGTTTTAGAATTCAAAAGTTATGTTATATCAGCAACTGGGGATGAATCCCGCCACACAGGCTGATGAACAAAATTTAATCCATCTTAAAGCAGTGTGAAGTTTGCTGGAAACTGTCTTGAGGACATTGCTGTCTATTAATATCATGAACTTTAATGGATAACTACAGCTTAAATGGGTATCTCAGTGCTTTTGGCTAAACTGCACTATGACTAATGTAGCACAGCATTGATGTGAACTAACAAAAGCAGAATTATATCGTTGCAGCCTAATGCAGAAACTCTCCCAAGGATTTCTTAATGCGACCATCTTTGTCTGCATTTTTAAAAGATTAGAATGTACTTACATTCCAAACTTCGGCGCTTTCACACATTTTTGACTTAACTTTGTATTGTGATATCTTCTGAGAATATTTAGATGATAGACCATGAGCTGGACTTCAGTTCCACTGCTACCACTGTTGATGCCAAATAAGAGCAGCACAAGGAAGTGTCTCTTTTATTACGCAGATATTTCTTACATTACTATTTCCAACATGTCCTTCATTTAGTCACAGAATCAGAATGCTATCCAATTCTCCATGTATCTGTAAGTTTAAACCTTGTTCGTTCTTGTTTTTCTCCATTTACTATAATGATTTTCTTGAGCAATGGTACTGAAAATATGGACTGTTACTAAGGGGGAAGACATTTTTCTTATATTTTTGTTCATATTTGAAAATATAATAAACAATATCTTGGGATAAAGACTTGGAATTGACTAACAATTAGTGATCTGAAGGAGCCAAGATTTTATTGTAAGTGTTGAGCACACTTTTTGTTATATAAGCAGATTGTTCATACTTAGAAGAATGAGAGGTGATCTAATTGAAACATATAAAATTCTTAAAGGGCTTGACAGGGTTAATGCTGAGAGGCTGTTTCCCTGGCTGGGGAATCCAAAACATGGGGTTACAGTCTCAGAATAAGGAGTCAGCCATTTAGGACAGAGATGAGGAGAAATGTCTTCATCACAGGGTTGTGGAGCTTTGTAATTCTCTACCCCAGAGGACTGTGAATACTCAGTCATTCAGTATATTCAAGACAGAGGTCGATAAATATTTGGCAGCTAAGGGAATTAAGGGAAATATTTGGAGTTGAGATAAAAGATCAGCCATGATAATGTTGAATGGTGGAACAGGCTAGAAGGGCTAAATGGCCTACTCCAGCTCCTATTTTTTATGTTCTTATATGGCAATTTGTTCTTAATGTTTCCCAATTCAGTCATGCAAAATTGAATTGCATTCCATTATCTGCCGTTTCAAAAGTTCTCTCAAATGCCGTAGTTATGAAAAGTACGATCATTTGAGTTATATCTGGTTAACCCTGTGGTAAAACTTTCAATTAATCCATGTCCAACTACTTTGGGACATTAAGTTTAGCTTCAGGATATCTTATGAGATGGATCAAACTGTAATCCAAAGATATTTTAATTTTGAATTCCCACCTGTATGCATGTACCCTACCTCTGTTTAACTCCGCCTGCTAATCAACAAATCAATGGCTGTATCACGTACAAAGCTCTTGAATTGATGGTTTATATCCCCAAATTGTATATTCCCAAGGGTAGGAATGGGCAAAAAGTTTAGATTACATTGGTTCCTTCATTAATCATTTGAAATCAGCGATAGATTATATATCATTGGTTTTCTGCGTATCGTTGGAGCACCTTGAATTAAATATTCGTTTTTCGTGGGAAAACCTATATGAAGTTCAAGGCCTATTGTCAACATTAAAAAGAATAGAGAAAAGATTCAAAAATCAAGCAGTTGCAGTAAGGTGACATCAAAGTTTGGGTTTTATGACCTGTCAGATGGGGAAATTGAGGCTGAAAGAGTTGCACAATTTTAGGGTCCTAGGAAATATTGAGCTAGAGTAGAAGGTCTTGATTCCAGCACAAATAATAATGACTGCTCCTCTTCAGTATCCTCCTAAACGTTTTGGTAAGTCTTATTTTTAGTTTATTATATGATCTTTCATATCTGAAAATTCACAAGCATTAATACGTCTATCTTTTTCTGATGCAATCTTTGTCTTTTGACATATTTCATAGAAGCACTACACTCAAACCATTCAAGAACACTTCATGGTAAAACTCATCGTGATAAACATTGAGATTGGAAACTTCAGAATGTTGGGACTAAGAGTTAATATTTAGAGATTTTCCATCAGGTTTCATGTTTTTTTGTTTAGCATTAGGAAAGCCATAACATAAAGTTTATATATATTTCAAACTTGGCGACAAAAAAAATGTTGTAAACTGGCCAATTAAGTCAACTTGGACCAGAAACCCAAAAGCTTAGTTATGCCTAAATTCAGTGAAAAAAAAACTTTTCTACTGAAAATTGAAGGGAATTCTGTCCATAACGCAACAACTCTCTCTGAGCTGGAATGTTGAAAGTGTTTGAGGAACGATGTTCAAGACCCATTGGCTTGGAATTTGCTCTCAGCGACTCACTGCTCACCTCGCTGACAGCTGCCCGCAGACTTTTTGTGGGCTTGTCAGTGGAGATTTCCCCTAATCCGGCACCTGTTTCAGTACAACATAGCACACTCTACAGGGGATCTGTGACGTCTGTGAGCATGCAAAGGAAAAGTGAGGCTCTTCAACCAATCAGATTTAAAAATCCTCACGCAGAGTCGAAACCAGGAAGTATAAAGCAGAGAATATAAATTAGATTTAAATAATGTACAGAAAGTAAAATAAAGATGAGAAATACAGATGAAATTAAGAGAGATGGAGATAAGAGACAGAGAGAAAAAGTAAAAATGAATGTATTTTAATTTTTTTTTAAATCTCCAACATTAGTTTTCTTCTGAGTAAATGAGACACCACACTTGTTACATTAATTTTTCAGGGCCAGAGATACAGTTCAGCAGTAATTATCACTTATTACACCATTAAAAACGTACTTACTCCTGAATGCAAAAGCCCTGCCTTTTTCAGCCATTTTTTATGCAAAACTAGTGAGCAAGCGCAGCAAGTTCTTGCCGTTAGTCATTTCAATGCCAAGTCTATCGACAAGGACTGCAACATGCGGAGGAGCAGTGTATATCTGATAGCAACTTCTGGATTTCCATGTTAAACTGCGCATGTGCATACTCTAGAAGTTGCAGTCAAATTTCTTCCATTGTAACAGTGAGGACTGATAGCCTCACCCTTATTCTCATCACAAACCCTGGGCCATTATTTTGTGTACCTATACACACGTAAGTAATAACTGTTTCTCCATTATCTTGCAGCATGTTTCTGGCTCTGCATTTGTCAGGTTAACTCCAGTCTGAATTAAGGCATTCCTTTAAAGTAACTTTCATTTGATCTGCACGCTATTTGATACTGCATCAGCACGGTGGTTAAGAATCAGGTCACTACGTTGCACAGGCAGGCTCCAAAAGTGGCTACCAGTCTAGACTTGGGAAGTTTCCAGTTGAGAACAACGAGCAGAATGGAAGGGTTTAACGGTTTATTACAGTTTGTGGTTAATTATTATTGGATTTTTTAAATAGTCAACACACTCCATTGAACATTGACAATAATTTAAAGAATGCATATGATGTGGTTTGTATTGGTTTTTGCAGTTGGCCACTTCAGAAACCATGGAGCATGTTGACCCATTCCAGCACCTATTAGTAATGCCTGGTATTATCAGTCTGCAAAACAAATGACCACTAATTTGTGTGAAAGCCAGAAAATGCACAGACAGGAATAGTTGATCCCTACACAGAATGCTTTTCTTCTTTTCGATAAGGCGGCTGCTGAATACAGGGCTCTGTTTAGTTCTGACGCCACACATACCATCGTTTATCCTCCAGCACTGAGTTTACAATGAGCAGCAGGCTTCAGCAGATAACTATGTGCTCTCCAATCCATTACATATTTTCTCATTCAACATCACCACAAATGACTAAATCCATGTCATCTGTTCATTTAGCTCAACAATATTGCTGCTGCCTTTCAACCTATTATCTGGATATTTAAGGGCCAATAAATTTATATTATTCCATAAAATAATCTTCAAATATCTATAAATTTCCATAGACCTTTAGCTCCTTCCATTAATTCATTTCAGTTATGTTATCTACACAGTCAGATATGTTGTAAAGTCAACATTCTGTGCCAATCTCATACTGTCAATTATTTTCTAATGATTGGTGACAATTTTGGTTCAAAGACAATGATGGCATTTGACGATCTGCTGGCTGCCATAAATGGGAAATCGCATGATTTTTATGTAATTTTTAAATGCTGCTTAAATTCTTTGTTGGCTCTCAAAAGAAGGCATGACTCGTATAAAGGAGACTTCTGTTTAATCACAGACACCATTTTAAATGAAGTCTCGAAATGAACATTAATCTCAAGTTGAATTTCTTGGTTTTCTATGTATTTCATCCAAGTTGACAGTGTGTCCTCAACCTCACTTGGTCAGAATAGATTGCTAAAGATCGCTCAAAACAATTAAGAGTTGTTACCATAATCACCCTGGTGGTTCTTTAATAAAAGCCAGCATATCATTGAGCCATACAGGTCGGAGGTTTCAGCATTGATACCTGCCATATGTTGGGAGTGTGTTCAATGCATTAAAACCAGTGTAACAGCTAATGTGCTGTGGCTTTTAATTCACGAGTTTGAAAAGTTATGAATGGTAACATATTTTCCTTAATTGCCTGCATTATTTGTTCTCATAAATATCTATAAATTTCCATAGTCCTTTAGCTCCTTCCATTAATTCATTTCAGTTATGTAAGCTACACAGTCACATATGTTGTAAAGTCAACATTCTGTGCCGATCTCATACTGTCAATTATTTTCTAATGATTGGTGACAATTTTGGTTCAAAGACAATGATAGCATTTGAAGATCTGCTGGCTGCCATAAATGGGAAATCACATGATTTTTATGTAATTTTTAAATGCTGCCTAACTGCTGCATCAGTGCTTCTTATTCTTTGCAGCTTCTAAAATTCTGCACAACTTCAGTTGTTGCTGCCCAGCGAATATGAAAATGGGATTGACCAGCTCGAGCCCATGCCACGTGAACCGCCTGCTCCAGAAATAGTTTTTATTGGCGCAGTGAATAATTAGTAAAACACAGAGGACTGAAAATAACACATCAGTAATAAGAGCATAAGAACATAAGAACATAAGAATTAGGAACAGGAGTAGGCCATCTAGCCCCTCAAGTCTGCTCCGCCATTCAAAAAGATCATGGCTGATCTGGCCGTGGACTCAGCTCCACTTACCCGCCCGTTCCCCGTAACCCTTAATTCCCTTATTGGTTAAAAATCTATCTATCTGTGATTTGAATACATTCAATGAGCTAGCCTCAATTGCTTCCTTGGGCAGAGAATTCCACAGATTCACAACCCTCTGGGAGAAGAAATTCCTTCTCAACTCGGTTTTAAATTGGCTCCCCTGTATTTTGAGGCTGTGCCCCCTAGTTCTAGTCTCCCCGATCAGTGGAAACAACCTCTCTGCCTCTATCTTGTCTATCCCTTTCATTATTTTGAATGTTTCTATAAGATCACCCCTCATCCTTCTGAACTCCAACGAGTAAAGACCCAGTCTACTCAATCTATCATCATAAGGTAACCCCCTCATCTCCGGAATCAGCCTAGTGAATCGTCTCTGTACCCACTCCAAAGCTAGTATATCCTTCCTTAAGTAAGGTGACCAAAACTGCACGCAGTACTCCAGGTGCGGCCTCACCAATACCATGTACAGTTGCAGCAGGCCCTCCCTGCTTTTGTACTCCATCCCTCTCGCAATGAAGGCCAACATTCCATTCGCCTTCCTGATTACCTGCTGCACCTGCAAACTAACTTTTTGGGGTTCATGCACAAGGACCCCCAGGTCCCTCTGCACAGCAGCATGTTGTAATTTCTCCCCATTCAAATAAGATTCCCTTTCACTGTTTTTTTTCACAAGGTGGATGACCTCACATTTTCCGACATTTTATTCCATCTGCCAAACCTTAGCCCATTCGCTTAACCTATCTAAATCTCTTTGCAGCCTCTCTGTGTCCTCTACACAACCCGCTTTCCCACTAATCTTTGTGTCATCTGCAAATTTTGTTACACTACACTCTGTCCCCTCTTCCAGGTCATCTATGTATATTGCAAACAGTTGTGGTCCCAGCACCGATCCCTGTGGCACACCACTAACCACCGATTTCCAACCCAAAAAGGACCCATTCATCCCGACTCTCTGCTTTCTGTTAGCCAGCCAATTCTCGATCCATTCTAATGCATTTCCTCTGACTCTGCGTACCTCTATCTTCTGCAGTAACCTTTTGTGTGGCACCTTATCGAATGTACATCCATCAGTACACCTCTATCCACCATGCTCGTTATATCCTCAAAGAATTCCAGTAAATTAGTTAAACGTGATTTCCCCTTCATGAATCCATGCTGCGTCTGCTTGATTGCACTATTCCTATCTAGATGTCCCGCTATTTCTTCCTTAATGATAGCTTCAAGCATTTCCCCCACTACAGATGTTAAACTAACCGGCCTATAGTTACCTGCCTTTTGTCTGCCCCCTTTTTTAAACAGAGGCATTACATTAGCTGCTTTCCAATCCGCTGGTATCTCCCCAGAGTCCAGAGAATTTTGGTAGATTATAACGAATGCATCTGCTATAACTTCCGCCATCTCTTTTACTACCCTGGGAGGCATTTCATCAGGACCAGGGGACTTGTCTACCTTGAGTCCCATTAGCCTGTCCAGCACTACCTCCCTAGTGATAGTGATTGTCTCAAGGTCCTCCCTTCCCACATTCCCGTGACCACAATTTTTGGCATGGTTTTTGTGTATTCCACTGTGAAGACCGAAGCAAAATAATTATTTAAAGTCTCAGCCATTTCCACATTTCCCATTATTAAATCCCCCTTCTCATCTTCTAAGGGACCAACATTTACTTTAGTCACTCTTTTCCGTTTTATATATCGGTAAAAGCTTTTACTATCTGTTTTTATGTTTTGCGCAAGTTTACTTTTGTAATCTATCTTTCCTTTCTTTATTGCTTTCTTAGTCATTCTTTGATGTCGTTTAAAATTTTCCCAATCTTCTAGTTTCCCACTAACCTTGGCCACCTTATATGCATTGGTTTTTAATTTGATACTCTCCTTTATTTCCTTGGTTATCCATGGCTGGTTATCCCTTCTCTTGCCACCCTTCTTTTTCACTGGAATATATTTTTGTTGAGCATTATGAAAAAGCTCCTTAAAAGTCCTCCACTGTTCCTCAATTGTGCCACCGTTTTGTCTGTGTTCCCAATCTACTTTAGCTAACTCTGCCCTCTTCCCACTGTAGTCCCTTTTGTTTAAGCATAGTACGCTTGTTTGAGACACTACTTCCTCACCCTCAATCTATATTACAAATTCAACCATTCTGTGATCACTCATTCCGAGAGGATCTTTTACTAGGAGATCGTTTATTATTCCTGTCTCATTACACAGGACCAGATCTAAGGTAGCTTGCTCCCTTGTAGGTTCTGTAACATACTGTTCTAAGAAACAATCCCGTATGTATTCTATGAATTCCTGCTCAAGGCTACCCTGTGTGATTTGATTTGACCAATCGATATGTAGGTTAAAATCCCCCATGATTACTGCCATTCCATTTTCACATGCCTCCATTATTCCCTTGATTATTGCCCGCCCTACCATGAAGTTATTATTTGAGGGCCTATAAACTATGCCCACCAATGACTTTTTCCCTTTACTATCTCTAATCTCCACCCACAATGATTCAACATTTTGTTCATTCGAGCCAATATCATCTCTCACAACTGCCCTGATATCATACATTATTAACAGAGCTACCCCACCTTCATTCCCTTCTTATCTATCCTTCCGAATTGTCAGATACCCCTGTATGTTTAATTCCCAGTCTTGGCCACCCTGCAACCATGTTTCTGTAATGGCCACCAAATCATACCCATTTGTAATGATTTGTGCCGTCAACTCTTTTACTTTATTTCGAATGCTGCGTGCATTTAGGTAGAGTGTTTTAATACTAGTTTTTAAACCATGATTTTTAGTTTTGACCCCTCCTGCAGCCCCTTTATATTCATACATATTGTCCCTTCCTATCACCTTGTGGTTTACACTTACCTCAATGCTACTCTGCTCTGTTGCCTCCTGCCTTTTACATTCTTCCTTGGGGTCCTGTTCATCTGCGCTCTCACCCACTCTAACTAGCTCAGAGCCCTCTCCTGGGTTCCAAATACTCCTCCCATTGAGGCATCAAGCTTTCAGGCTTGCCTTTTTATTACACTTTGACCCTTTAGAATTTTGCTGTACATTGGCCCTTTTTGTTTTTTGTCTTGGGTTTCTCTGCCCTCCACTTTTACTCATCTCCTTTCTGTCTTTTGCTTCTGTCTCCATTTTGTTTTCCTCTGCCTCCCTGCATTGGTTCCCATCCCCCTGCCATATTAGTTTAACTCCTCCCCAACAGCACTAGCAAACACTCCCCCTAGGACATTGGTTCCGGTCCTGCCCAGGTGCAGACCATCCAGCAATCCCGAGATTACTACTTTTGAGGTCCTACTTTTTAATTTAGTTTCTAGCTCCCTAAATTAATCTCGTAGGACCTCATCCCTTTTTTTACCTATGTCGTTGATACCAATGTGCACCACGACAACTGGCTGTTCTCCCTCCCTTTTCAGAATGTCCTGAACCTGCTCCGAGACATCCTTGACCCTTGCACTAGGGAGGCAACATACCATCCTGGAGTCTCGGTTGCGGCCGCAGAAACGCCTATCTATTCTCCTTACAATTGAATCCCCTATCACTATCGCTCTCCCATTCTTTTTCCTGCCCTCCTGTGCAACAGAGCCAGCCACGGTGCCATGAACTTGGCTGCTGCTGCCCTCCTCTGATGAGTCATCCCCCTCAACAGTACTCAAAGCGGTGTATCTGTTTTGCAGGGGGATGACCGCAGGGAACCCCTGCACTACCTTCCTTGCACTGCTCTTCCTGCTGGTCTTCCATTCCCTATCCGGCTGTGGACCCTTCACCTGTGCTACTCACGTCATTCTCAGCATCGTGGATGCTCCAGAGAAAATCCACCCTCAGCTCCAGGGCCGCAACGTGGTCCGTCAGAAGCTGGAGGCGGATACACTTCCTGCACACGTAGTCGTCAGGGACACCGGAAGTGTCCCTGAGTTCCCACATGGTACAGGAGGAGCATATCACGTGACCGAGCTCTCCTGCCATGACTTTACCCTTATATACAATTAATTTGTTGACAACAATGTTAACAGGTTACTTACTGATATAAAAAAGAAAAAGAAAAGCTACTCACCAATCACCAGCCAATCACTTACCCCTTTGGCTGTGACGTCACCTTTTGATTTCTTTCTACTTTTTTTTTGCTTTTTCTTCCGGCTGGAGCTGCACAAGCTGGGCCTTTATAGGCCTCTCCACGCACCCCGGACTCACGCTGCTCGAACTGCCGCTCCTACTCCGACGTTGGGCCTTTATAGGCCTCTCCACGCACCCCGAACTCACGCTGCTCGAACTGCCGCTCCTACTCCGACGTTGGGCCTTTATAGGCCTCTCCACGCACCCCGAACTCACGCTGCTCGAACTGCCGCTCCTACTCCGACGTTGGCCTTTATAGATAGTGGGGGTCTAAAGTGTTGCTTTACATGCAATTCTGAAGGAGCAAACAATAATTATTAATGATGTAGAATTAAAGACTGAGAGAGAAGGAGAATAAAAAATAGGCCTGTCCTCATTTAGGGAATATTTAAGCAGTAATACATCTAATCCTGGACTTCTCATCAGAGCTGCACCAGTGTTAACACTCCCCAAAAATTATCATTTGGAGAAATAAAGATAACTCAACCGTATAATTAACTGTTTGGATTAGGTTAGATAGTGATCACGCAACGTTGCTGGACACAACAAAGATGAACCTGCACTTTTACAGCAAAGAAAATACAAATCACGAAGAACTACCATTCAATGGACTGCAAAATCTTTCTCTCAGCTCACCTGATGGCCCAGTGGTTAAAGGCATCATCTGGTGAAGCTCTAAGCCATACAGGCTGGAAGGTCCCAAATTCTATCCACATACTGTGTAGGGTTAGCTGATCTCAGCAGGGGGAGCCACTTCGTGGCTTGGGGGGGGATGGGGTGGGGGAAGGGGGTGGGATTAGCCCTGGATCGCATTCCAGATCACTACCCAGTGATGTCCTCCCCTAAAGTATGTGGACTTCAGGTGTCCTAGGATCAGGACCAGGCTCAGTTGTAATGCACCCCTCTGCTTAGTACCACGCAAGGATTGGAAGATTGATACTCGACTTCATCATGGACCTGTTTCTGGCTGAAGTGGAGATCGCCTTTTACAGAAGGTAGGTACTGCAGGGAATTCAGGGCCAGAGTGATCTCTTAGGCTAGATTCAATCGCCTGGATGGGTCGGAGAGGAATTTCCCAGATTCTGTTTCCTAAATTGGCCTATGTTTTTTTAATCTGTTTTGTGCCTCTCCTCAGATGGTTTCAGGTGGGGTGGAGTGTATATATTGTGATATATAAGGTATCACAATTGTGTGGGACAGACACTATAGGCCAGAGGGTCTTTACCTGTCTGTCATTGTTCGTATGTTTGTGTGATCGTATGAAGCAGTGTTTTCCAAAGGGAAAGGGAAAAAAACCCAAGGGAGAGAGCCTTTAACTGGCTCACTGAGATTTTGGAAAAGCAATTTTTAAGAAGAAAGAATTACATTGCAGTTTACACACCCTCGAGTCATCCCAAATCAATTTACAGCCAATTAAATACTTTTGACATGCAGTCACTATTGTTATGTTTTCAAATGTGTCTTCAGCTAGTTGAATGATCTCTAATCGATCCCTATCATTTGCAACATGTGAAAGAAATGAGCTCTCCAGGAAGCTACTCATTTCAAACACCCCCAACAACACTAGTTCACACTTCACACTCCTCTAATACCCACTTTCTTATTTTAATGGGACTTTGAGATACAAGTCAACACCAGCTTTCTGCTTTTGTGGCCATAGCTGGCCTTTCACCAGTGCAGAAGGGAAAAGGAATGTGGTTACGCTTTAAACTGAGGTCGATGATGTCAGAACATTCCATCACTATGGTTTCAGTCATTGTTTAACTTTCTGATTGTGCCAGTCAGGAACTGGACCTGGAATGCTGAAAGTGGGAAACCTAATCTGAACATATGTGGAGTAATTAAAGTATCAGTGAATGTTACATAGCAACGTAACCAGACAAGTCAGAGCAAGGAGCTGCTCCAACAAACAATTATATTAAATACCATACTCTGCTAAAAGAACCATCCTTTCTGGGATCCACGAAAAATATAATGAATATTCGCTATTTTAATAATGAACATTGCATGATATTCCCCATTTACTATGTTCATTGAACGATTTTGAATGATGAGTTACACTAATAAAATTAAGTGCAGTCCCTCTTCAATATGTGAATTGATAATCCCACAGTTTTGTAGACTGTCATTGTGAAAGTTATTTCCTGGCTGCTAGTGTGTATTTCCTCGTGCTGGTAAGGAATATTCCTGGCACCAACCTGAAATGACTCCCTAGTGTATTAATGTGATATTGTATGGTGCAATACTAATAGTTCACTGAATTGATCACTATGTTTTGTTTCTGTATCTGTAAGTACTGTATCTTTCTGATTGGCTGAGTGTCTGCAGGGTTTATGTTTTTTCTGCTTTCTGGTTGGCTATTTTCACACCAATCACATCACAGAAAATGACGAATGATATTCCAGCCAAAAAAAAAAGTTCTTGAAAATGCAGACACTGTTGATGGTTCAAAACAATTCTTAGCTTGAGAGAGAAGTTGGTAGCAGTGTGTAGGTGTTATTCCTCACTGGAAGATTAACTGTTGAGGTGAGCTTTATGTAGACTGGAGGAGCGATGGATAGCATTAGCAATGAGAGATGCTTCCCAACTACAGGTGCCTGAGGAGAATGTCAAGGTTGTGACTGCAACACAATAGACAGCATCCCAGGAGACTGTGGCAATGAGAAACTAAAAGTTTGTGCCAGAATATATTGGTGAATGTTGTACTCATTAAGGTCTCAATGTTGCATTTTATTCTTGTGTTCTGGAGTTTGATGGAAAATCAGTCTTTACTTTTTAAATCTTTTGTTTCATACCTTATCAGATATGCCCAAGAAGATGAGATCATCGGAGGCAGCAACTTCATTGAAACATATAAAATTCTTACAGGGCTTGACAGGGTAGATGCTGGGAGGATGTTCCCCCTGGCTGGAGTCACAGTCTCAGACTAAGGGGTCGGCCATTTAGGACTGAGATGCGGAGAAATTTCTCGCTCAGAGGGTGGTGAATCTTTGGAATTCTCTACCCCAGAGGGCTGTGTAGGCTCAGTCATTAAATATATTCAAGATGGTGAATGATAGACTATTAGATATTAAGGGAATTAAAGGATATGGGGATATAGCAGGAAGATGGAGTTGAGATAGAAGATCAGCCATGATCTTATTGAATGGCGGAATAGGCTCGAATGGCCAAATGGCTTCCTCCTGCTCCTATTTCTTATGTTCTTTAGGTTAGTTTTAGGTGTCATTGTAATTACTTATCAGCTGCTGGAGATTCATAGTTGGTCCTCCAGCACTATGAAGAAAAAAGACAAGTTAATGATTTGGGTATAGATCCTTTTCCTGCTGAATACTCAAAATGGACCAGTTATGTTTTTCAGCATTTTCTAAATTTATTTCAGATTTTCAGCATTTGCATTATTTTTTATTTCCCAAATTACTCGTCCCTTTAGTTTACCCAGAAAAACACGGTCTCTTTAAATCCATGACTGCTACACATCAGTATGTGATAAATCAATTATTGTTTGTAGAATAATAGAATGGTTACAGAAGGAAACCATTTGGCCCATCATGCCTGTGCCGGCTCTCTACAACAGCACCTCAGCTAGTCCCATTCCCCCGCCCTTTCCCCGTAGCCTTGCAAATTGTTTTCCTTCAGGTACTTATCCAATTCTCTTTTACAAGCCACAATTGAATCTGCCTCCAACACCCTTTCAGGCAGTGCATTCCAGATCCTAACCACTCGCTGCGTAAAAATGTTTTTCTTCATGTGGCCTTTGGGTCTTCTGTCAATCACCTTATATCTGTGTGCTCTGGTTCTCGATCCTTCCGCCAATGGGAACGGTATCTCTCTAACTACTCTGTCCAGACCTCTCATGATTCTGAATAGCTCTACCAAATCACCTCTCAACCTTCTCTGCTCTGAAGGAGAACAACCCCAGCATCCCCAGTCTATCCACGTTACTGATACAAATAGTTCCATGATGGTGGAACTCCTTGTTTGAGTGACAAATTAAATAAGGCCGTCCCATTGCTCTGCCTGTTAAATTTGGCTAAGTTTAAGTGTGGAGCAGTGGCACTGCATGTGGTGGTTCCATTGCACTGTATCATCCTGGGCTGTCCCTGTACACTTTCTAGTGAATGATAAACAACAGCATTGACAGACATCTGGAATTGGTTATGGGAATGGCACAACAGCTTGGAAATATATAAGTGTCACTGGGCCTAGTTCCTGATATAACATACATTCTTGGAGCAAACATGTAGCACAATAATCCTAATTCATAATATTTGAGCCATGTAGTTGGGGGAGAGGAGGTTGCCACATGCATTGTGTGGAATCAATTTTCTTTCTCCTTTCAATAGTTCAATCTTATTTCATTTTTTGGGGCTGTGCTGATTATTTTTTTTTTCTTTTCTGTACCTTATTTGGGATTGTTTCAACACTGCCATAGCCCAAGGTGGAAAACATTCCAATGGCCAGTCTTGTAATCCTTTACAAAATGGAAAATAAAAGAATTCTGAATGAATGCCACATATTGTCCAAATACAAGTGTGGCCTGGATTGAACTTCAAAGTATGGCCATCTGCTGAAAGAAGCAGCAGCAGCAACAACTTATATTTATATAGTGCCTTTAAAGTAGAAAATGTCCCAAGGCACTTTACATAATGGCTAGGCTTCCTTCATTCCCAATGATATATTTGATATTTTGTGAATACTAGGAAGCAATACAGCTTTAATCCTCAATTAAGAATTGAACACATTAATCTTGTTAATTTGACTGTACAACATTTGCAGAAGTAATTTTCAACAGTTCTGAAATACAAACAAAGTAAATCATCAATGAGAAAATGTCTCTTTGACGCAGTAGCTTTCACGTACAATATTGACTCATAAAAGAGGACGCATGTCTCTGTATTACTTATCTGCCTTGTTGAGCTAGGCCAAAAGTTTTTATGTATTTTATTCAGTGAATCAATCCTCTGAGTTCGACTCCTAACACAGATAAGTGAAAAGTGTGAATAATATTTATTTGTTCTTGTCCCAGATCTAATAAGCAAACTCAGTATCCTACAGCTGTACATGTGGATCCCACTATTACTCTCCAATGACAAGTGACTGTTGTGGGATCACTGGAGAAAGGAGAAAACATATTAGGTCAGTGCATTTGCTGAGTGATCATGACTGTCAGCTGTGAAGTAGAAACAGAAAGTGCTGGAAATACTCAGCAGGTCAGGCAGCATCTGTGGAGAGAGAAAAACAGTTAACGTTTCAGGTCGTCGATCCTTCGTCAGGTCAGCGACCTGAAACGTTAACTCTGTTTCTCTCTCCACAGATGCTGCCTGACCTGCTGAGTATTTCCAGCATTTTCTGTTTTTATTTCAGATTTCCAGTATTTTGCTTTTGTAACTGTGAGGTAGGATTTGGAAACGTGCATGAGTGTGAAAAGAGAGAAGTAAAGTTGACAAATTGGCTTTGCCAAAAGTCAAAGTAAGAAACCAAACAATATTGATCTGTGGAAAATACAGGATAGATACATTATTTTTAATTCATGAATTCTTTGTTTTGCAAGATGTGCGATATCAGTGCTAGCGAATGGAACATTTGTATAACGCATCAGAAGCAAACACACATGAGTTAGGTAGTCATACCTTAAAATATGGGGTCAAGATCTCTCTTCGTTGTCCCATTGATATTCCTTCAAGGAGAACTTCATTCCACAGAAAGTGTTGCCAAATATAACTCACTTGTTTCGACAATGGATTGACAGCTAGGCGTAGAAAGAATACCGATTCAGATTTCCTTCAATGCTGTTTAACTGGAGGGAGACTTTCTATATGCAACGTCTGAGCAAGTCTTTTCAGCTTCAAAAACTCAACAATAAGGGGTTTCATTGCCAGGGTAAAGACGATAAACATCTGCCTCTTATCTTCGCCAATGGACAAATGCAAAAAGCAGGCAATCAGGCAGTGACTTGGGAACATTGTCATTGTGTCATTGTCAACTGTTTCAGTCCTACCTACATAAGAACATAATTAGGAGCAGGAGTAGGTCATTCGGCCCCGCGAGCCTGCTCTGCCATTCAATAAGATCATGGCTGATCTTCTACCGCAAACCCGCTTTCCTGCACTATCCCCATATCCCTTGGTTCCCTTAATATTCAAATCTCTGTCTTGAATATACTCAACAACTGAGCCGCCACAGCCCTCTTGGGGTAGAGAATTCCAAAGATACACCACCCTCTGAGTGAAGAAATTTCTCCTCAACTCAGTCCTAAATGGCCAACCCCTTATTCTGAGACTGTGACCCCTGGTTCTAGACTCCCCAGCCAGAGGAAACATCCTCCCTGCATCTACCCTGTCAAGCTGTTGTATGTTTCAATGCGATCACTTCTCATTCTTCTAAACTCTAGAGAATATAAGCCTCTGGCATTTACTAATAATAGAGAAAATTGGGAGACACAATTGTCCCAATTACATCAAATATTACATAGCATACTACTGGGGAACCAATCTGTGCCTTGCACCATTAATCACATTATGCATTATGCTAATACACCTCAAAAATATGACAGTTTATTAGAGAACATCCCTTTAAAGAGCATTTCCTTCAGCTTTGAGAAGTAAATCTCATAGCTAAGAAAAGAAAATCAGGATGCAAATCTCTAAATGCTTATTTCCCATAGTCATTTTGCAATTATTTTTATTATGGCTTTCAACTACACAAACTGAATTTGAATAGTCTCATTATTATTCAATATCAGTGATCAAATCAGTCTACTGGAAATGGAAAATTGCTATATTAAGATCAAACACTTAAAGAACAGATTTTAGATTGAGCTCCAAACCAAAATTGCTGTTGTTAAACTGGAATATGTTATTAATAAGAGTAAAATGATGGCAGTAGGATTTCTGGATCTAGCCCACAGTTTGACAGTCACTCTTCTGGGACTAGTCTTAAAGGGGGAACTCGATCTCAGCTAACAGCATTGCTCAACTCGGAGACAACTTATCATTGCAATCAGTTTTTGTTTGCGTGGCAAACATATTCACGCCTGGACTGGCCACGGGGTCAAATAACCTGACTGAGTTTCACAACTGGCTGCAGTTTTGAAAGCTGAAGTGGAATCTGAGTAAATTAAACCCTTTGCCATGATATCAGAATTGCTGCTTACTCTGCAATATTAATTGGATTTGCCATGACCTTATTGATATTTAGGAAACTGACCTGAAATTGACGAGATAATATTGGAAAATAACAAGTCCAGCCTTAAGCAGAATTCATTTTGTTTTGCCGGAGATATTTCTGGACGAATAAGTCAATGCAAATCAAGCTCACTTGAAACAAGTTCAGAACACTCTCACCTGACACTTCCTGCATGAATACCACGTGCAGTCTTGTCTGCAAAGAAAGTCACTTGCAATGAGACAGACATGCCTGCTCTTATGTATTCTCCATACTCAGAACCCTGTTTTAAAATTTGACTTGAGGGATAAATTGGTCATCATTTGACAAATGAGTTGTCTTTGTCATATAAAATGATCTCTCAAATTAATTGATGAATATATTTCATATTCATTCTAATTGTTTTTCTTCATTCATTTATGGCTGGAATCCACTTTCACATTTTTACTGCACTTGAACTTTAATAGAATATTCAGATCACTTTTTTTTTAGGATGATGTCATTTCGTGACAACGGGATTCTGTTATCAGGAGAATCGAACTTACGCTACGGCTTCTGTATAAATAAGAAAGACCTGACTCCCACACTGGTGTAACCCACCAGTACTCAGTTGTAACCATTCACAAAACATAATGGCCTGGAGTTTCCACTCGATTGCGCTGGTTATTTCAGCACAATTTGGCCAATTGGACCTGGGGAAGATCAATGTCCAAGTGCCTCTTCCTCCCTTCATTTATGTTTCTTAAGAAACAAGAGAAAATGCTGGAAACACTCATCAGATCAGTTAGCATCGATGGAGACAAGTTCACATTTCAGATGTGAGTCCTTCAGTACAACCCAATGCTCTGTTGTAGAGTCCACATCTGAAAGATCCACTTGTCTGTTTCTCTCTCCACAGATACCCACTGAGTCTTTCCAGCATTTTCTGTTTTGGTTTCAGATTTCCAGAATCTCTTTTTCTTTTATTGCTTTAGGTTACTTTTTACTCCAAACTATTGTTCATTCATGGCTGATCTACTGACTTAGCAATAATCTGAAAACAGGCCTGGCAAGTTCCGACCACCACCAGGAAGGTGCTGTTACTTACACCCAGATTTCTTAATGTGTCATCCATGGTTCTCAAATGGTAGATTATTCACACTGCATGCCTTCTAGATTAAGTCACGCTTAAAACCCTGATGTGACTAAAGTGTAAAACTCATGCATTCTTTAAAAAGAATGCTGAGTACATGAATTAAGTAATACTGGATGTGAGAAGTAGCGTAGGTTGTAATTGAGAGCAGGCCAAGATTGCAGGTTTAGTGGTTCAATCAAACATATCTCAACTGCAGAGTCCGCCTTTGCACGTTCAGTGCAATGTATGCACCTGTGAGCATGCTCATAGGTTTACAGAGCTGTTGCATTGTGAGTGGCTTAACCAGTCACGTGATGTTCACAAGATTCAATAAAACCCCAGTCAGTTGGGTCAAGGTCATCCACGATGAGGTATGCAGTTGTGAGCCTAGTGGCTGAACTGGTAATGTGTAGTGTGATTGTTAAAACCTTTGTTAATAAACCAATTAGCTCTTAATAGCAATGTGTTGCTACAAATTCTTAAGCAAAGAACCCATGAAGCAAATACAATACATTCACCATTACACCTTGTAGCTACTTATTGTAAAAGGTAAATATATTTTTCTTTCCTTACCTTTCATGTCAGTGGGTTGCTGGGAGGGAAGTATTGGAGACAGCTTAGTGAGTCTCAGGACAGGTTGGTCTTGAAGGTGCTCCCTTGTATGTTTCAAACGCAGGCAATGATGGGGTCAGAGACAACTTTATGGAGTCTGGGACAACACTGTGGGGTCAGAAGCTGATTAGCTGGTGCAGTGGCAGGTCATTGGAATCATATCTAGCTCAGAAGGGTCAGAAGCAGGGGTTTACACCAATAATTGTGCCATTAACTCTGCTGAGAGATTTTAACAGTTTAGGGGAAAAAAATCAGGGTAGAAATTCTAATCAGTGAAGTTCACAAAATAAATGGGTTAATACCAGCGTAACAATAGTGCACACAGGAATGTATTACAAGCGCATTAAGCATCCATACATAAACCTTACTAGTCAGAATATTTACCCTCAGATGTCAGTGTAAATTATAAAACTGATTATTTAATGCCAAGTTTAATGAAAGAAAGAACAAACTTGCATTTATATAGTGCCTTTCACAACCTCAGGATGTCCCAAAGCACTTTATAGGCAATGAGATACTTTTGAAATGTCGTCACTGATGTAATGTGGGCAACACAGCAGCCTATTTGCACACAGCAAGGTCCCACAAACAGCAACGAGACAATGACATCATCTGTTTTTTAAAGATGTTGGTTGAGGGATCAATATTGGCCAGGATACCATGGAGGACTCCCCTGCTCTTCTTTAAATAGCACCATGGGATCTTTTACATCCAACAGAAGGGGCCTTTATTTAACGTTTCATCCGAAAGACAGCAACTCCACCAGTGCAGCACTCCCTGTGTACTGCACAGGGAGTGTCAGCCTAGAATTTGTGCTCTAGTCTCTGGAGTGGGGTCTTGAACCAATACCCTTCTGACTCCAAGGCGAAAGTGCTATAGCTGAGCCAAGTCTGACACCTAATATTTCTCAATAAGCATATGTTGCCAAATGTTTATTTTCTAATTGTCGACAATTGGCCAACTTGATGAAATGACTTGAGTGGCAAAATGTTGTTCTAATCACGTTCAGCTCACTCTTGTGCGAACGAGAGACCGTAGAGGAAGGAAAGGAAGTGAATGCAGAGCATAACATAGAAACATAGAAAATAGGTGCAGGAGTAGGCCATTAGGCCCTTCGAGCCTGCACCACCATTCAATAAGATTATGGCTGATCATTCACCTCAGTACCCCATTCCTGCTTTCTCTCCATACCCCTTGATCTCTTTAGCCGTAAGGGCCAAATCTAACTCCCTTTTGAATATATCTAACGAACTGGCCTCAACAACTTTCTGTGGTAGAGAGTTCCACAGGTTCACAATTCCCTGAGTGAAGAAGTTTCTCCTCATCTCAGTCCTAAATAGCTTACCCCTTATCCTTGGACTGTGACCCCTGGTTCTGAACTTCCCCAACGTCAGGAACATTCTTCCTGCATCTAACCTGTCCAATCCCATCAGAATTTTATATGATTCTATGAGATCCCCTCTCATTCTTCTAAATTCCAGTGAATATAAGCCTAGTTGATCCAGTCTTTCTTCATATGTCAGTCCTGCCATCCCGGGAATCAGTCTGATGAACCTTCGCTGCACTCCCTCAATATCAAGAATGTCTTTCCTCAGATTAAGAGACCAAAACTATACACAATATTCAAGGTGTGGCCTCACCAAGGCCATGTACAACTGCAGTAAGACCTTCCTGCTCCTATACTCAAATTCTCTTGCTATGAAGGCCAACATGCCATTTGCCTTCTTCACCGCCTGCTGTAACTGCATGCCAACTTTCAATGACTGATGTACCATGATACCCAGATAGCGTTGCACCTCCCCTTTTCCTAATCTGTCACCATTCAGCTAATATTCTGCCTTCCTGTTTTTGCCATCAAAGTGGATAACCTCACATTTATCTACATTATACCTCATCTGCCATGCATTTGCCCACTCACCTAACCTGTCCAAGTCACACTGCAACCTCTTAGCATCCTCCTCACAGCACACACTGCCACCCAGCTTAGTGTCATCTGCAAACTTGGAGATATTACATTCAATTCCTTCGTCTAAATCATTAATATATATTGTAAATAGCTGGGGTCCCAGCACTGAACCTTGTGATACACATTAGTCACTGCCTGCCATTCTGAAAAGGGTATCCATTTGAAACAGTCAGATTGATAGAGCAAAGCGGATGTGCCCTTCTCTCCCTGTGACACGGCTTAAACATTAATAAAGCTCAGCAATCTATAACAGTAGTTTTTAAACTTTATTGTTTGAAGGACTCCTTTCAAATGGATTGGTAATCGTAGACCCCCGTCTAAATTATAATACTATATAATACTCATAATATGAAAGTGCTGAATGCAAAGAGTGTTTAATAATGCTTTGGAGAAAACAGGTATTTACTTACAGATATCAGTGTGCCTGCTTCTCACTGCAGAGTCTGTCCATGTGTGATGTTTGACCAGTTCTGGGCACTCTGCAGCAACAGATGGCCACTATTAGCCACTTTGTGTTGGATAATTGTTAAAGCCGTCTGCAGGCTGGCCAAGGTGAGTGAGGGCACGAACACCCAGGCACATGCTGGGACGCTGCTGGAAGCTTGACTCGCCGCCATACCATCCCACTGGCATGTTCTGAAACAGCTGCACTGCGGAATTGTACGTGTTTGTGTGAACACATTCAGGCACGGTTTGAAGGGCCCCGCAGGCGCTCTGATCACGTGTCGGGAGGACGGCACAGGGTCGCGACGCCAGGGAGAGGAGTCGGCTCGAGCGGCAGGCAACACTGCTTGCAAAGTGAGTGGGAGCCTATGGGCCTCTGTAGAGGCAGGCCCAGCCTTTGAGAATAATTCGCCACAACTGAATCAGTGTTTGTTTTATAAAGAGGAGCAGGCTTGAAATTACCTCCAATCGCAGACCCCCGTAAAGTCTCTATGGACCCCCGGGGTCCACGGACCCCAGTTTGTTAATCACTGATCTAAAATCCAACCATTATTAAAATGAAGGTTAATTTTTAGCACAAGTTCTGCTAAGCAATTAAAAAAGTTAGGCCAAACTCAGTTATCCTGCGCTCCTAATGGGGAAGCCGTGCTTGAAGAGAGGGTAGATCGGACAAATGACTACAATAATGGCCAGCAGATTGACAAATCTATAGAGTTTTTTGAAGATGTAATTAGTAGGATGGATAAGGGGGAACCAGTGGATGTAGTGTATTTAGATTTTCCAAAAGCACTCGATAAGGTGCCACACAAAGGGCTCAACTTTCTCCAGTGATTTGCGCCATTTTTTTTTGAGCATGCCTACGTTTAAAAAAACAAGTTTCCCCAATCAATTTGCACTAACTCAATTAGCAGTTAGTTATATTTTTAGGTGTTTTTTTTTCAGCCAAAGGGGGCGTAACCTGCCACCCACGCTAATTCTGGCCATTTAGACAAGGTTTGGCCAGTTCTGCTTAGGCCAACGAATGTGACCTTTGCAGAAAAGCCTTCTGGAGAGTTAAAGAAATCGGTGCAGCTAAGTGCAGCAGATGCCCGGACAGCAGCAGCAGGAAAGGTAAGAGAGAGGGGGAGAGAGAGGTGGGGGGACGGAGAGGGGGTGGGAGGAAGCCTTGCGGGTGTAGTTAGGTGCAGGATCGGGAGGGAGGAGGCCATTTGGCCTGGGATAGGGGCGGGAGAGCGCATTGGCAAGCCCTTTGGCCTGGGCTAGGGCAGGGGAGCAGACCGGGAGACGACTTGCCCTGGGCTGGGGCGGGAGAGCGCACTGGCAAGCCCTTCGGCCTGGGCTAGGGGCAGGGAGCGGGACCAGCTTTAATAATTGGAGGTAAGTTGCTGCAATATATTTTAATGTGTTTTTAAGTTGATGCAATGCAGTTAATGTGTTTTTAAATTGATGCAATATGCTTTAATGTGTTGGGAGTTGGCTGTATGTTTCACTTTGCAACCTCAGCTCTCATTGTGTCCCTGGTTAGTGTGGAAACACAATCTTTTTGGTGCAGATCAAGGCTCCACCCCCAAAAAGGACAGGTTACGCCATACCAAAATGAAGAAATCCAATGGGGAAACTTAAAAAATGTTTTTTTGCCATACTTGGGCCCCAAAAAAACGGGTGTAACTCTTCAAGTATGCCAAAAAAAAGCTTCGGGAAAATTGAGCCCTAAAGGTTAGTATAGAGAATTAGGACTCATGGGATTGGGGGTAATATATTAGTATGGATTGAAGATTAGTTAATGGGCAGAAAACAGAGAGTAGGAATAAAGGGGACTTTTTCAGGTTGGCAGGCTGTAACTAGTGGGGAACTGCAAGGATCAGTGCTGAGGCCTCAGCTATTTACAATCTATATTAATGACTTAGATAAAGGGACTGAGTGTAACGTATCCAAATTTGCTGATGATACAAAGTTAGGTAGGAAAGTAAGCTGCGAGGAGCCCACAAAGAGGCTGCAGAGCGATATAGACAGGTTGACTGAGTGGGCAAGAACATGGCAAATGGAATACAATGTGGGGGCAGTGTGAAGTTTTCCACTTTGGTAGGAAAAACAAAAAAGCTGAATATTTTTTGAATGGTGAGAGATTGGGAAATGTTTGCATTCAGAGGGACCTGGATGTCCTTGTACATGAATCGCAGAAAGTTAACATGCAGATACAGCAAGCAATTAAGAAAGCAAATGGTATGTTAGTTTTTGTTACAAAGAGTTTAGAGTATAAGAGTAAAGAAGTCTTACTACAATTATACAGGGCCTTGGTGAGGCCACACCTGGAGTATTGTGTACAGTTCTGGTCTCCTTACCTCAGGAAAGACATACTTGCCTGAGAGGGAGTACAACAAAGGTTCACTAGACTGGTTCCTAGATTGGGGGGATTGTCCTATGAGGAGAGATAGAGTAGGCTAGGCCGATATTCCCCGGTGTTTAGAAGAATAAAAGTGATCTAATTGAAACAGATAAAATTCTTAAGGGTCTTAACACAGAAAATGCTGAGAAAATGTTTCCCCTGGCTGGGGAATCTAGAACACGGGGTCACAGTCTCAGAATAAGGGGTTGGCTACTAAGGACTGAGATGAGGAGAAATATCTTCGTTAAAAGGATTGTGATTCTTTGGAATTCTCTACCCCAGAGAGCTGTGGTTGCTCAGTTGTAGGGCTGGATTTTCAGTTCCTTTGCGCTCCGGGTTTCGCTGGGGTCGGGCCCTCTGTGGTGAGAAATGGGGCGGTGAGGCCTTTTGCGTCCTTCGGTCGGGTTTTGCGGCGGTGCTTAGAAGTACCGACGGGAAGAGCTACGCCGGGTGTGCAATTTCTTTCGTGGCGACACCGGCATTAGTTTCAACTTGCACCCGACCTGTGCGCCTCGAAGCATGCCCAGCAGGAAGGTGAAGTTGAGGTAGAAGATCAGCCATCATCATCATTTTTGGCAGTCCCTCGAATCGAGGATGACTTGCTTTCATGTCAAAAAGTTCACAGGTGTTTCAATGAAGGGCCTGATATTCCAGGTCGCGAACTACATATTGAAGGGTGGAAGATGCCTGTGTGTGAATTTTTTTAACTTGTGGTGGCTGTTGCACACCAGCCACCACATGGGCTTGATAGAGCTAAGTCTTGGTCCAGTGACAAGGATTAACCAAGATGATGACTGGAGACCAGCTCTGCTGCACGGACCTAGTGCGCACACATATCGCAGTGTGGGCAGGCCCATGCTGCCCCTGGACCCTCGCCTCTTCCAGGCCCCGAACTTGTTAAATGGCGGAGCAGTCTTGAAGGGCCAAATGGACTACTCCTGCTCCTATTTTTTATTTTCTTAATGAAGCCCCGGTTCTCTGATTTGTGCTCCCTTTGAGCATGGTTCCCAATGGGAGTGCAGAGCGGCTGAATTGACCCAGTAGTTGTGACTTCATACATTGGTTTGTACAACAAAATATCAAGACCTTGTAAAAGAAATTGATTAATTTGCTTCTTTTGCGCATATTAATGATTCCAATTGGAATTTAAAAACAACACAGCTTTAAAGCAGAAGAGAGTGACAAAGCAGGCTACAGATTGACAACTTGTCCTTTTTGAATTTTATAACCCATTTGTTTTTCATACGAATCTTTGTAAAATATCTAATAAGCTTTTGTGAGAATAATATAACCTAACCCACCCACTGCATATAAAGAATAAGGAACAGGGATCAATGCTTTACAGATGCTAAGTGTTGAAACTCTCATCGGATGTTTCACTTTTGGGGTAAAGTCTTCAACTGAGTCCGTAAACCATTCATTAAAACAACTAATCACCAATTATTGTATAATCTTTTTTCAGTTAATCAGATCCATTTAAAAAAAAATTTTGGTTATAATATGGTTTGTAAGGGGGACTGAAGGAGGTTTGGTGGCAGCTATATGTGGTGTAAGAGATTCACTTTCAGTCCTGATGCTCGGTTCAATTCAAAATTGTACATTTTGAATTCTTCGAAAACTATCATTGAAAATATTTGAAGGAATTCTAATTGCAGCTCTAATTCAGAGAATTTTCTAGGTTTGGTATTTAATTATGTTATAACATTTTTCTGGGGGGAAAAATTCTGTATATTCAGTTGGATCAAGTATGAAAAGTATTCGTGACTTAAGGCATCTTGTTTCATTAAGAACTTAGATAAGGATGCATATAAACCATAAAATAACATGAAGTATTATTTGTTATGGAACGAAAAACCTTCTTAATAAGTACTGACTTCCTGAGCCACCACAATGCTTGTCAATGCTTTGCCAGAAAAGCATTGTATTACTAGTTGTGCAGAAGTTTGGCTGTCTCTCAGTCCACACATGTGTTTCAGTGGGGAATGGTTGATGCGCTGATTCTGCAGCAGGACCCTTCAATCAGCCACACTTTCTCTTCTGCTGAAGGTAGGTCTGTAAGTCCCCGCTCTCTCCTGCAAATCCCAAACCATCCACCAACCACCAGAGCATTTGTGTTGAATAATGAAGGATTATATTATGCGCATGTTTCTCATATCTCGAACATCGCAATATTTTTTGGAATCACTCAGATCTGATAAACTTTTGTGAAGTTGTATTTCTGTGAAGCTTATCACACATGGCAAGGAATTAGAGAAAATCATATATTTCCCTTTCAAATGTGAAAGGTTCAAATCGCTCCGAATGCTTAAAACGTGGGGTCCCTTTTTGCCTGCGGGGGCGGGGCTGCTAATGGTTCCCAGGAAATTGCCCGGGAGTTAGCGGTGGCGCTGCAACAAGTGGGTAGTGCACCGGGCCAAAACGCTACAAGGACACCCTCAAAGCCTCCCTGATAAAGTGTGACATCCCCACTGACACCTGGGAGTCCCTGGCCAAAGACCTCCCTAAGTGGAGGAAGTGCATCCGAGAGGGCGCTGAACACCTCGCATCTCAATGCCGAGAGCATGCAGAAATCAAGCGCAGGCAGTGGAAAGAGCATGGGGCAAACTAGTCCCACACCTCAGTACCGTATGCCGACTGCTTTCCGCCCAGAGGTGGAAAATGCCCCGCAGCCCGCGAGGCCGGTGCGAGTGGGTGTCAGCATTGGTTTTGCGGATCGTGAAGCTGGCCGACATTCGCTCGCGGGGCGGAAGTTAAAGGGGAGGTCGCCAGCACCCCGGGCCGCCATCTTGGTTTTTTTGCCGCCTCTCGGCTCGGCTAGCCTACCTATTTTTTTCCGTGGTCCGGGCCGCCATCATGCATCCTGGCATTCTGTTGTGGGTGTCGGGTTGCAGGTTCTGTACCTCAATGCCCTGGTGGTTCAGCAGAAGTTATCAGAGGCCTTTAAGAATGCACAGTGGCCCTCCCCTTTAAGCCGCCAAGCTCATGGTCTACAGGGCTGTAGTAATACCTGCCTTCCTGTATGGCTCATAGATATGGACCATGTACAGTAGACACCTCAAGTTGTTGGAGAAATATCACCAACGATGTCTCCGCAAGATCCTACAAATCCCCTGGGAGGACAGGCGCACCAACATCAGCGTACTCAACCAGGCCAACATCTCCAGCATTGAAGCACTGACCACACTCGATCAGCTCCACTGGGCAGGCCACATAGTTCGCATGCCAGACACGAGACTCCCAAAGCAAGTGCTCTACTCGGAGCTCCCTCATGGCAAACGAGCCAAAGGTGGGCAGCGGAAACGCTACAAGGACACCCCCAAAGCCTCCCTGATAAAGTGCGACATCCCCACTGACACCTGGGAGTCCCTGGCCTAAGTGGAGCAAGTGCATCCAAGAGGACGCTGAACACCTCGAGTCTCAACGCCGAGAGCATGCAGAAATCAAGCACAGACTGTGGAAAGTGCGTGCAGCAAACCAGTCCTACCCACTTCCCTCAACGACTATCTGTCCCACCTGTGACAGAGTCTATGGCTCTCGTATTAGACTGTTCAGACACGAAAGAACTCACTTCAGGAGTGGAAGCAAGTCTTCCTCGATTCTGAGGGACTGCCTATGATGGTGATGATAAGCGAAGGGGAGGGGCATTGAAGCGAGTCAGCTCTACACGGAGCGTCCACGTAGCGCTGAAAAACTCGGCCCGTTAGCGCCGCTGGAACTGCCCCTAAAGGAAGTGGAGTGCGCGAGATTACACTCTACTTCCTTTGAGGGGCGGTAAGCCCAATTCAGCAGTCAGGGCGGCACCTCCGCGCCGGGCACAGGAAGTCCCGCCCCGAGTGGGTTACCGCTCCCATTCGGGGAGCAGGGTAACTTTGCCTCCATAGTTTCTAACGCAATACCTGTTTAAATATAAAACTGATTCTATGACCCCATAATCCCATTGGAGGCCCCCATCAGCGGCAGGTCGGGGCCATAAAAGGAGCAGTGAGCAGCGGCCATGGGCAGCGTGGAGGCCACTACAAGGTACAGCGCGAGCTGGTGCAGGAGAGCAATGGCAGCGAAGGGTGACGTCAGCAAAGTCCAGGTCGGTGATTGGAACGTGGGCAGATGCAGCAGGTGCAGCGAGATCGGGACAAAGGAGCGGCGAGAGACTGTGGAGGGATGTGATCGGGGCCCGGGAGAGGCAAGAGTTTGGGGCCAGGGGCCCAGGGGCAGCACAGGCCAGCCCACACTATGATATGTTTGTGCACTAGGTCCGTGCAGCAGAGCAGGTCTCCAGTTGTCTTGGGTAATCCTTGCCACTGGAACAAGACCTAGCTCTGTCAAGCCCGTGTGGGGGCTGGTGTGCAACGGCCACCCCATGTTAAAAATAAATCCGCGCACAGGCACCTTCCACCCTTCAGGATGTAGTTCGGATTCTTCATTCGAAACACCTGTGAACTCATCCTTTTTTTTGGCATGGAAGCAAGTCATCCTCGTTTCGAGGGACTGCATATGATGATGAATCCCAATCTGGACACAATGCCTGTCATTTTCTCACCATTAATCTTAAAATATGCAAAATCATGGCCAGTGTTCCACCAATTCCCACGTTGCTCTTACTGCGAGCACAGGGTCGCAACAGCAGCCCAGCAGTGATTATTTTAGTATTTTAAAGTTTCACTTCATGCGTGGCAGTAATCGCACTGGACTATTTTGGTTGGACCAGCTACATGTACAATCAATGTGTATTTTTGTTGGTTTAGTTTTCAAATTCCAAGCTTCACAATTCCAATTTTTGGGTGATTGACAAACCCAACTGGTCATGTGCAACACATCATGCATGTTAAACTGTGATTATGATTTTTTTTTTAACGCTTAATTAAATTAAATCTACACACATTGCTGGGTTTCAGAAACACAATGCAAGTTGATCAAATTTGCAAATTGTCCTAAATTACAGACTTACTAAATGAAGTCTGATGTAGCTGTATAGAAGGGCCCAGACAACATTTACAAGTGGGAAGAGCTATGGCAGATGAAATTCAACATAGATAAGGGCAAAGTGTCACACACTGCAAGAAAAAATGGAGGATATACTCACCAAGAATGCTGCTAGGAAAGGGGCTGAACGAGATGTGAGGGTGACTATATAGTCAACACTGATGATATCCAATTATTGCAGAGAAGCCTTCAACAGAATGAGTGGAATACTCAGCGGTGTCATCAGATCAGTCTGAGGCTGTCACGCTGAAACAGTATAGTCCTCTAGTCAGGGCATGCCTATGTGTACTGCATTCACTTTGTTTCACTGAAGTACAGGCAAAATATCCAAATCCTTCAAGTGTTGCAAAAGAGGGGCACAAGATTCATCCCTAGGGATAGATTTCTGTCTTCATCGCCTGGTGGATTAGATCATCCACCCAATATAGACACCCCCACTTCCCCGATTTTCATTCAATGATTTATGTTTTGAAGTTGGCGAAAAGGGGCGACAAAATATCTTACCTAGAATATACAGCACAGAAACAGACCACTTGGCCCAGCTAGTCTGTGCTGGTGTTTATACAGGTACGTCTGAAATCCGGAATCATCAGGACCAAATCCGTTCTGTTTTTTCTTGATTTCAGGCAAGAAAATCAAGTCTGAAATCCCGAATCCTCGACGTATGCCGTGCCAGGTTTTGAGCAGCAAGATCCGAAATCCGGCAAAACCCAAAATTCGGCACGGATCAGTCAAGGATTCCAGATTTCACACTTGATTTTGTAGTCTGAAATCAGGAATCCTCACCCGAATCCGTACCAGATTTTGGGTTTTGCCTCAAAAATGTCCGGTTTTCGGACAATAATTCTGGATTCTGGACGACTCCATCAGCTATGCGCAAAATGTCTGGTTTTCCGACAATTCCGGTTTTCGGAGTTCCGGATTCGAGACGTTGCACCTGTACTCCACATGGGTCTCCTCCCATTCCATCTGCCTCATCTCAGCCCTTCAGCATATCTTTCTATTCCCTTTTCTCTCATGTATTTGTCTAGTTTCCCTTTGAAAGCATCTAAGCTATTTGCCTCAACCACTTCCTGTGGTAGCGAGTTCTACATTCTCACTACTCTCAGTAAAGAACTCTCTCCTTAGTTCCCTATTGGATTTATTAGTAACTATCTTGTATTTATGGCCCCTAGTTTTGGGTTCTACCACGAGAGGAAACATTTTCTTCATGTCTACCCTGTCCAACCCATTAAGTTTGAAGATCTCTATCAGGTCACCTCTAAGTCTTTTTTCTAAAGAAAAAGCCCCAACTGGTTCAATCTTTCCCAATAGCAGTAATCTCTCAGTCCTGGTACCATCTTTGTAAATATTTTTTGCACTTTTTCCAGTTTATTGATGTCCTTTTTATAGTATAGCCACCCCAGGCGCCATCTTCCTGACGGCAGCGACCCCGGAGTCCTTTAGGCCAGCGGCCCAATCTGCGGAGGCAAAAGTAGCTGGAGGAGTGGTAGTGGGGCCACTATCGGGCACATGGTACGGGCAATGACGGCGGGCGCATGGTGCGGGTAACGGCCGCGGTCACTCTGACTTCTCCCACGACCCCTCGAGAAGCTAAAATGGAGCAGGGCCTCAGTGTCTCTCATCCCCTCCTCTCATCACGCCTCAGACCTCCCACCACCTCTCCTGAAGGCACTGCTCAGTGCCGAGTTTACGGCTCACACCCCACCGTTGGCAACTAGGCCCATACAGTCGAGTCTGGTCTCCAGTCGTCGTCTATGGGGACCAGAACTATGCACAGTACTGTACATGCGGCCTGAGCAGATTCCTGTACAAGCTTCACATAATTTAATTCATTTTGAATTCTATACTCCAAGAAATAAACCCAGTGCTTTGTCAGCATTTCTGCTGACCTGCGATGCTGCTTTTAATGATTTGTTCACTTGTTTCCCGAAATCCCTTTGCTTTTCTACCCCATTTAGTTTCTTACTTTCAAAGGTGTAGGTGAAGTTTCTATTTTTCCTGCCAAAGTGCATCATTCCATGTTTATCTATGTTAAAGTTAATTTGCCATTTAGCCGCCTAATCTGTAAGCTTTCTCTTCTCTTGCCTTGTCTTGTACAATCGGGACAACTGATTTAAAATAATTCTCTCCTCAACTCAGGCGGTGAAGACAAAAGTAATGAAAAAAGCCTGGAAAAACGCAGACTCATCGGACTTGAGAGAAAACAATATAGATGCAACGTGAATCCAGAATCGGGATCTGATCTAATACGGGAGCAAAGAGGATTGAGACTCAATGGTGGAGGTAATCTCTCCCTGCTTCATTTCAGAGTCCGTTCGGGTCTTGACACCAATTTACCTTCCACAAGTTGTGTGTTAGTGTGAAGCATTAGATGCATCAAATGGCTTCCTTCGTCTATCCATATCTTTGTGATCTGTAGAAACCAACAAGCATCCAGCTTTGAACAGGCTCATTCAATTGAACTATCTTGGTGTTGTTTATCTAAGATTCTACTGCTCCAGATGGATGGGACATAATCAGTTAGTATTATATAACTGATTTTCGGAAAGCTTTTGAAAAGATGTCATGTTTGCAACTGATGGCTAAGGAATGGAATTCAGGACCATGAAGTAAAGTATAGACTTGGATAGAAATAGGCTTAAAAACAGAAAACAGAGAATAACCCAGAATTGGAACGTTTCAGACTGTGCAGTGTCAGTGTTGAGTGTTGAGACCGTTGCTATTTTCCACTATAAGTAACAGGAACCTTGAATAAGCTTGCCCCGACTTGGGCCAGAATATACAAATTATAAAATGGTGACAGAAAAATATCATCCAATTCATTTCCTGTCTTCAATGCCTTAGCAATGTTGGGAGTCAGAATGCTCTTATGTATCTGGTATCTAATGTTCACAAGTAGGCGGATAGGGGCTACAAAATGTAAGGGCTGTCTTGTACAATCAGGCAACTGATTTAAAATAAATTAATTTCTTTTTCTTCAGTTAACACTGCTGGGCACATTGCTATTTTCCTGCTGTCACCAGAGGTAAAGTCCCAAAAGAGAGAGCTAATAACATTGAGAGCCTGTCAGCAATACTTTGATTAACCTGACCATGAGAAACTCACCAGGGTCAGAGCAGGGTCACTGATACAAAAGCAAAATACTGCGGATGCTGGAATCTAAAATAAAAACAGAAAATGCTGGAAATCTCAGCGGGTCAGGCAGCATCTGTGGAGAGAGAAACAGAGTTAACGTTTCAGGTCGATGACCCTTTGTCAGAACTGGCAATAGTTCGAAACAGAATGGATTCTTAAGGAAGTGCTGGGGCCCTGAAAGGGGGAGGGGAGGAAAGAACAAAAGATTCAGAGCAGGGTCACCAGGGTGTGTGGGAGTCTTTGCACTTCCAGTGGAAACTTTAAGGGGAAAATTTAGCCCAGTATGTGTTAAATAGAACAGGAATCTAATATGCAGATTGTAACAGACATCTCTGGGTTTATAACATGTTAACTGAGGTAACGGCATAGAGTTTAAATCTAAAGAGGTTGTCTTGATGCTATTGAAGGCGGTGTGTACAGTCATGGTCACCTGATCATAGAAAGAATATTAGTGCTATTTAGGATACAGAGGCAAACAATAAACATGATTTTAGGTTTCAGGAATTTAAGTTATGATGAAAGATATAAGGAATTTGGACTTGTTTACTTTGGAAAGGAGGAGACTTTGAGAGGTGTCACTGTAGTTCAGTTTTCTCACACTCAACAGGTTGTGAATTTGACCTATGCCTTAAAGTTCAAACTCATAATCTAAGCTGATGCCTGAGTGCAGTACTAAGGGAGATCTGCGTTGCTGGATGTGCTATCCTTGAGGTGATATGTTAGACTAAGGTTCCATCTCCCTGTTATGATGTGTAAGATTCTGGGGCACTATCAGAAGGAAGAAAAGAAAGTGCAAGTGTTCTGGCCAACATTCACTCTCTAACCAATGCCATCAAACAACAAATTGGTCATTCAGGCCAATGCTCTTTGTGGGAGATTGTTTGAGCTGAATAGCTGCCACACATGTCTGACGCACTGTACTTCAGAAAACAATTAATTATGTAAAGTACTTTTAGATGTCTGTATACATGATATATAAATGCAGTTTTTTTATGTATCCAATTGATGGTTTCAAGATTATCATAGAATCATAGAATTAAACAGCCCATTGTACCTACATTGGCTCTTTAGTAGAACGATCCAGTTAGTCCCACTCTCCTGCTCTTTCCCAATGGTCCTGTACATATTTTCCCTTCAAGTATTTATCCAATTCTTTTTTGAAAGTTACTACTGAATCTGCTTCCATCACCATTTCAGGCATTGCATTCCAGATCACAACAGCTCACTGTGTAAAAAAAAAAGTTTTCCTCATGTACCTTCTGGTTATTTTGCTAATCACCTTAAATCTGTGTCCTTTGGTTATTGATCCTTCTACCACTAAAAACGGTTTCCTTATTTACTCTATCAAAACCATTCATGGTTTTGAACACCGCTATCCAATATCCTATTAACCTTCTCTGCTCTAAGGAAAACAACCCTAGCTTCTCCAATCTCTCCACATAATTGAGGTCCCTCATCGCTGGAACAATTCTATTAAATCTCTTCTGCACCCTCTCTACATCCTTACCATCCTTCCTAAAAACTGTGGTGCCCAGAATTGAGCACAATATTCCATTTGAGGCTGTACCAGTGTTTTATAAAAGTTTTGCATAACTTCCTTGCTTTTGTACTCTATTCCTCTATTAATTAAGCCAAGGATCCACATGTTTTTTTAACAGCATTGTCAAGTTGTCCTGCCCCCTTCAAAGACTGGTATACATACACCCCAGGTCCCTCTGTTCCTGCACCTTCTTTAAAATTGTACCATGTATTTCATATTGCCTCTCCTCATTCTTTTGATCAAAATGTATCACTTCACACTTCTCTCATGAAGATTATGAAGAGGAAATTGAGAAATTTGATCCAATAAAATTGTGCATTATGCTAAAAGTTTAAAATACCAGGAACACAAGGAAAAGATTAAGACATTAGAATTAAGAGGGCAAGTCAGACAGAATGTTTTCATAGTAGAGTTCTGGAGCAAGTTACCAGAGAAGGACACTGAAGCAGGTAATTACAATGAGTTCAAGAAACAACTAGATATGCTTCTGGAGAGAAAAGGATTATGGTGTGAAGTGGGATTGATCAATGAAAAGTATAAAGGCTTGTTTGGGCCAAATAGTCTTTTTTTCTGAAAAAAGAAATGATGTCCTTATGTGCTCTTGTTCCTTCTGGCCCGGCTTCACCACCACCAAATGATGACCGTGGATTTCAAGTTTGGTCTGATGTTTATCCACAATTATTGTTTATTCCCACCCCATAGCTGAGAAAAACATCTGTACCTCTGCATTTATCTCACATTTCAATTGCTACCGTCCAGTGCAAAAGCATGAATGAGCTTAATTTGAGTTTAGAGGGGAGCGAAAGTTTCAATGGATTTTCTGGTTAAAGCCCATCAATCAGGTAAGAAGAAAATTAGGGTTGTATATTCCAGTTCTTTTTTGAGGGGGAGCGGGGGGGTATAGATGTTAAAAAATCAACAGTATCTGTGCAGAATTTTCTGCGTTTTAGGATAACCAACTCCTAATCCCTTGATCCTCGCTCTAATGCAGCACCAATTAAGCCTTAGCTCTGATCCTAACGCTGAACCTTATACCTGCTGTATTTCTGGATGAGCTTAGCAAGTCTGGTGAATGAAACATTATCTTGTAACCTTGAAGAGATATATAGCATTTTATTGATCGGATTAAAGTGAGAGAGCTGCTCAGTATATACTATTGTCTGGTCATGTCAAGAACCATTGCATTTCTTGCTTTCAATGGCATAGCTGAAATAGGGAATTAAATAGATACATTTGCATTAAATTTTTGCCTTAGATAATGTTGTTAGCATCAAGTCACTGATATTGCAACTCGAATACTGTTAGCGTTTTAAAAACCTCTCCTACTGCCCTGTCAGGGCTGCCATTTTAAGTATAGACAGCTGAGCAGAACAGAGCTGCATTTTACTAACCAATTCCAGTGAGGCAGGAATAACGATCGGCCCACTATCAGCTGCCATTCTAAAGGAAGCACAACATGCTGGGCTTAAGTGTACACGGGCAAATATTAACTATATCATTGAACAAAAAATTACATTGGAAAAGCGCCCTGGCAAATCATGAAAGTACATTTCCTTTACATTTAACAACAGCAACAATTTGAATTTATGTAGCGCCTTTCATGTAGTGCAATGTCCCAAGGTGCTTCACAGGAGTATTATGAGATAAAGATTTGACACTGAGCCGCATAAGTAGAAATTAGGGCAGGTGGGTCACAGGGGTCTGTTTTAAGGAGCGTCTTGAAGGAGGAAAGAGAGGTGGAGAGGCGGAGTGGTTTAGGCAGAGCTTGGGGCCCAGGCAACAGAAGGCACGGCCACCAATGGTTGAGCGATTATAATCAGGGATGCTCAGGAGGGCAGAATTAGAGGAGCGTAGACATCTCGGGGGGTTTGTGGGGCTGGAGGAGATTACAGAGATAGGGAGGGGCGAGGCCATGGAGGGATTTGAAAATAAGGATGAGAATTTAAAAAGAATATTTCACATATTTTATTTATTACACAACTTTTTTGAATAGTTTGCTGCTTATTGTGTGTGGAATGTGGAATTTAAGCAATCGTCTGCGCAACTTGCCAATTGTAACATGGTGCCACCTTTTTGTGTTACTGATTTGCAGGTTGTCTATAGAACCAGAAATAGAATCCAGCAGACATTGCTACTTTGATTAGCTACAACTTTACAATGCGTACATAATCCCCAAAACAATTCTCTGATGCTTGAAGTTAGATCCCCTGAACTATTTATCTTCCCTTATAGTAATAAAAAAAACAATCAAGCTATCTGATTTAGTTTGTCCAGAATCTCTCAGGTAAACCTGCATAGAACAAAGATAAATACTTTATTACTAATACAGGTTGAACGTCCCTTATCCAGAACCCTTGGGACCTGGCCTGTCCTGGATAAGGGATTTTTCTGGATGAGGGGTGGTCACATTAAATTGGATGGTACAGGTACTGAGAAAGGAGATATTGGGGCTGGCTGGCTTGGGGCTGGAAGTGCGGCAGATAGATCATGGGAAGTGTTAAGTTCAGAATAACTCCACGAGAATGTGTTGTAAGCTCAAACCATTGTGACCTTGGTCTCTTTAACATAACTCCAAAGTGAGGCAGCAGCATGGTGGGCTGCCTTTTATACCTGCTTGCTCCAGGGTGCACAGATGACCCATAGGTCTCCCACAGGTGTGCCCCCAGTGGCAAGTCTGACACATAGGTTAGGTTCACGTACATAACAGGGGGGTGGGGGGCGGTGGATCACGGGGTCAGCGATTGTGGGAGTTGGCAACAAGGAAGGACTTCAATTTGTTCATGTCGGAGTTCTGCGCATGCGCCACCCGGTGGCCGGGAATGGTTCTAGATGAGGGGTGGTTCTGGATAAGGGAGATTCAACCCGTAGGTGTTTTAACAATTGGTTTTCTTATCACTTGTCAATAAATAAATCAGTTTGCAGCAGACGTTATATGAGCTTTTTGTTTTATAACAGTCATAAATCTATTATTTTTTGAATGGCCCTCTATAATGTTGCCTATATATCCTTTGTGGGGATTGACCATGGTAGCTGCTGAACGGACTGAATGCTTGAATCCGGCCATGTAAGGTCCTCTGTTGGTGATTCTGTTGTCTGTTATTTGCATTCCTGTATCTATGGAATATATTGCCACAGAGTGCAGTTAATGTTGACACAGCCAAACTGTTCAAGAAAAGAATTGGACAAATTTCTAATCCAGCAGGGACTAGAGGAATACAGAGTTGGCAGTGAGACAGGAGGGAGATATGTCCTTGTTGGAGCCAGAACATTAATCTGAAGAAAGGGGTAAGCTAGATGGGCCAAAAAACATTATTTAATTTGCATGCTTGCATGTTCTGAGACTCGAGGAACAAGAAGGAATACTGTAGACAATAAGAGTGTTCCATCCTCAGGAGAGAGATAGAGAAAACCCCGATGTACTCCAATTTCCCTTTCTTGATTCACATTTCCTGTTGGCTGCATGTAGACAGTGCAATCATGGAGACACCTGTGACTCGGACAGGCTTGCCGGCAGCTGGAGGAATACATGAGATGCTCGTTAACGCACAAAATGGGAGGCTAATACCGCTAGATCTTGGTATGCTCGCTATAATGGACTGGTATGCTCGCTATAATGGACTGCCGCTCCCTATGCGGGCTTCTTCAATTGGAAATATAAGGAATCATTTCATGAATTTGCAACTGTGAGAGGTGAGACTGTGTAGTGGGAGCAAAGTTCATGAAATGGGCGCGAAAGGGATCAGCTAACCACAGAAAACAATCACAGTTCTCACTTAATCCCAATAATCAGGACTAACTTTTGTGGAAAATGAAGCATCTTTTGTGTGTGTGCCTCAACATTAGAAGGGTGCCCTCTACTGCACCAAAGTAACATTTTCTTCAATTGTCCACACTAATTATCCTTGTGTTCTACCTGAATGCCACTTTGATATCAATCAGTGGAGAGTTGTAGATTATTTTGTGCCGTGGACCTATGCCTGTTCCGAACTGGATTGAGATTGTCCAAATCATTTCATATAGGACTCTTCTAGGTGGGGGAGAGAGAGAGAGGAGACTATAATTCAATTAGTCAGGGCTGGATTTAAGCCACATACTGGGGACAGAAAAGACAGTGGGCTGACACACTGCACTGTAGTTATCCAAATAACTGTAGATCTATTCATTTCAATAGTTGTTTTTCTCAGTCTCACTGTATCCACTGCTTTGTCTTTGGCAGTACTATAGCAATGGAGGTGTGCTGGGAAAATAGGGGAAATGTTAACCCAAAAAAGTCAGGAAAAAAGTAATTAGGATAAACAGTTACAGAAATTCAGACAAAGCAATGACATTATTGCGCATTGCCTGGAAAAACAACAATATTGACACTGATAAGTGAGGCCAGCCCAACTTGCAGTCAGAGGCTCGAAGTTGACATTAACTGTGGAGCTGCACGTGTCACAAATGAAGCTATGGAAAGTAAAAATGGCAAAACTGACGTGATGACACACAGATCTCCAGTGCTGAACCTAATTGACCATACCTCATTAGGAGCCTCGGCCGTGAGTAATGGGAATTCATAGCTGAGCCCAAATTTGTCCTCAGCTTCCATCCGTAGATGTGAACTTCCCAGCAGGGGTTTCTGAACAGCAATCAGCAGTAGAAACCCTGTACATTTTTTCTCCTCCGCTAGCCTGGGAACATTGAAACCAATTGTAGCACTCCACCAGTTCCAGCTGTGGCTGGCCAATTCAGCACAGTCCAGGGATTGAACCTGGGCCTTCTCTGGTCTCCACAGGCTGGAATTTGATTAAAAACCGCCGCCGCCGGATTACTGCCCCATTAAAGCCGGCGGAAAATTGATCAAAAAATAGAAAAAATTCCGCCCGGCGGGAAAAATCGGTGTTCCGTGTGGATTCTCGACGGAAAATACCATCCTGGTCAAATTGAGCGGTCTTTAGTCAAAATTTAATCCAAGGCTGTGAGTTGGGCCTACGGAGGGAGGGGGGAAATCACAAAAAAAAACTTTCAAAGAAACAAAATATCAAAAATCGGAAAACATTCACAGGACCCTTTTCCAGTGAATCGCTGCAAAAGAATGTAAAAAAACCCTATCACTCATCTTTTTGCTCAGTGCTGGGTTCTCCTGGGGGGTGATTTTCAGCACCTATGGAACACTGCTACCACCAAACTCGGACGGAAGCGGGTTTTTTCAGTGTTGCACACTGGCGGTCCGCTCCCCAGCGGTATTTCCAAACCGCCGGCGGAACACTTTGAAGAAACTCGCACCGGGTGGTTTTCCACAAAAAAAATAGAAATACTGCTGAGAAACCCGGCGGTAATGCTGATCAAATTCCCATGACTCAGTAGCACAGTTCATTTATTCATGGAGCAATCTATAAAGCCCCTTCTGGGCCTTTCGGACAGGAAACATGTCTTGTTGGAGGAAGTGGTGGAAACAGTCCATTTGAATCCAAATCTGTAATTTGCTTTTATGTAACCCATTTATAAATGAGAATTGACTAATTTAGAATTAACTCCAATTCTGTGGGGGAGACTTCCAACTGCTGGCTGCTTGTTTCTCACCTGCAAAACAGGGAGTTGAAATTCTGGCCAGCTCTTGTGCACCTGTTTGCCTGCCTGGATCAACTTTCTGGCAGGCATTTAAACGGGCACCCAGCATTCCCCCAAAAACAGGCCGCGGGGCCTGCTCAGTTATGCAAATTGAGGTCTGATGCCTGTTGTAGGACCCCGATTGGAGCTTTGAAAGAGAAATGGGCGGAGCATCTTAAAGATCCTTAAAAGGACCTCTGGAGGCCTCGACAAAAGGGTACATTTTGTGGCCTCTTTTTGGATTCATGTGGGGCCAGGAAGGGCTGTGGTCCATTTTAATTACAGCAGTAATGATTTTGTTTTATTTTAAGTAGGGTTACGGCCAGTATTAAGTTAACACTGATCAGAAAATCAAGCACTGTGTGTGTGTATTTGGATGTCAAGTGAGGATAGGAGCAGACTCCACAGTTGAATAATCTGTTGACACTCACTGTCTAGACTCACACGTGAAGAATGGCCGCTTGGGGAAGGCACCAGAGGTCTGTTGGCACCTGTGGAACCAAACCCCAGCAGGAACATTTTCAGAAGGGGATGAAAATAGTATCCAAAAATAAAACGTCCCCCGGCTTTGAAACATTCGCACTAATGAGACCAGCTGATGAGCAACAGTTAAATCTCTGCTGCAAATTCCTCTCACGACCAAGAGGAACGTGTTGTGGGCGGGTGGCTTTGAAATGCATTTACGTGATGGCTCCCTCCAGGTGTCCGAAACAATATTGGGATGAGTGGACAGAGATTAAGAGCCTTGTGCACGTTCTTTGGCACTCGCTTCAAGCACCCTCCCACGTGGCACAATTTTATTAAAGTTTGGTATTGTTCCTCTGAACTGATAGTCAGAAAATGAGCCCCCTTATTCACCCCGTGTACACCATTCAAGCACCACACCTGCAACCTGGTATCCATCTCCCGGGAACGGTCGGAAAACTTATACTGTCTTTGTTCTGCTTTCTCAGCTGGATGCAACTTCAACATATGCAATGCATCATGGTCCGAATAACTAAAGCCAACAATGTGAATAATTATTTGCATTCATTCTAATAGGAATTTGAAAGTTGAATTTCACTATAGTCTGTGGGATTTAAAGGTCAAGTGACAAGGTTTTCCATTTTCCTGATAAATGTGTTTCTTATATAAATTCCCATCTGCACCTCACACTGTTGCCATAACATTTACACATCAGAATGCTGCTGCCAGCCAATCAGACAGCTGCATTTGCTGTTGTAAAGAGCCTTGCATACATACCAGCCATCACTCATTTGCAAGGGGAAACACTCAAACCAAATCAATCCCGTGTCCTTCAATCACCATCAACTCTGCTTCACTCTACAGCTGTGCCAGTACAGACTGAGTGTGACCTCTGACCTTGTTTTATTAGCACTTACATAAGAATCCATATCGTTGCTGAGAGACTTCGTTGGGCAAAATGCTGCAGTTCAGCCAAGCACAGCATAGCGGATGGTCAAAAATAAGTTTGACTCCGATTACTGAATCGTCATTCAAATACACTGCAAAATAACACACTTTAGATGTTCTTCAATTGGATGTTAGGCTTTCTTTTCATGAAGTACTAGTTTTTATATTCCAAATGAGCCTTTTGTCAGACTCGATGGAAGATACAATAGCTTGGCTCAGTTGGTAGCACTTTTGACTCTGAGAGTCGGAGGGTGTGGCTTTAAGCCCCATTCCAGGACAAACACAATGGCCCTGAATTTGTGATGGGAGGCTTCCTGCGGGGAAATGCCTCCGGTCCGCACAGAAAATGCCCGCGTAAACTGGTGGTCCGGGAGGTACAGAGATTCGCGGTCCTGGGCCTCAATGTGTACCTGCGGCTAGAGGCCCACGTATCTCTAGGGCGCAGATGGTTCGCAAGCATCCCTGGGGTCACATGGACGGGCCCAACGAATGAAAGAGGGGGAATTCCGATTCATGCTTATGGGGATTCCGTACGCACTCCCCATGAATGGGAATATCCCAAAAAATACATGTATACATCAAACAAATAAAAGAAAATTACATTTACAATTATTTACAAAGCCTTTTCTTTAATAATTAAAGCAAAGATTTAATATTTTGAAAAATAAATGTAAATGTTTTAAAGGGGATAAAAAAATAACCTTACCTTAGTGTACAGGTTTTTTTAAATAGTTAAATGATTGAAAAAATGTATTTTAATGCTTTTTTAAACTCTTACACTGGTAGAAGCAGGCCTTACATGTGCTTTTACATGGCGTAAGAATTTCACGGGCATTCGCTGGGCAGAAGTTGGGCAAATAGTCAACTCTCCGCCCGCGGAGGTCCTTTTCCTGGGGGTACGTTGGATCTGTCAAGATCGCAAGTTCCGGGTTTTTGTGCATGCGCTTTGCACGCAAAAACCCAGAACTTGCGCGGCCCTTATGGGCACCTCGTATGCGTCTGTAAAGGCCGCAAATTATATCGAGTGTTGCATGCCGGGGGTCCACTCCCCAGTGGTATTTCAGAACCGCTGGCGGAATCACGCCGTACCGTTTACCACCCAAAACGAAGAAATGCCGCCGAAAAAGGCTGATGAATTTCCATCCCCATGTTCAATTGTTGTGAAAGATTCCATGGCCCTATTTGAAGAAGGGCAGGGAGGTCTCCAACATTCTTTCCTCAACCAACATCAGCAAAACAAGGTCAGCGACCTGAAACGTTAACTCTGTTTCTCTCTCCACAGATGCTGCCTGACCCGCTGAGTATTTCCAGCATTTTCTGTTCTTATACCTAAACAAATGAACTGGTCACTCATCTCATTACTGGTTGTAGGATCTTGGTGTGTGCAAATTGACTGCCTTATTTACCGATATAGTGCCATGATTGTACTATTATGTGGCAATCCATTTGAAGTACATATATGCCAACAGAGTTCCTTTCCTCTTTGCATAGGGGTCTCCTGAGATGATGTTCCCAGCCACCAGAGACCAGCAGGACACTGGGCAGAGTTTACGAGGCAGAATGTGTTGTTCCTCAGGCCAGTACATTATAATGAAAATCATTGGGCTGGACTATTGGACTTGAAGGGGAACATTTATTGAGTTATGTAAATCAGTGATTGCTGCATCAAGTTGTGCATGGCTTCAACAATTTCTTTTTCCACTTCATCCTCCTCCTTCTCCTCTGTCAATGCATTCAGACTGACCATCCTAATCTTCTTGTTTCATGGTTTCCCCTCTTGGGATTGCAAAATGATTTAATATACAGCAGATGCATGCAAGTCTTGACCCTTGTCAGGGCTATAGGGCAGTACCTGTCTGATCTGTCCAAACATCAGAATATCAGCTTGAGCATGCCAATTGTATGTTCTGTCAGAATTTGGTTTCATTTAATTAACTGCATCTGAATAGGTTTCTCAATGGAGTTCAGTCTGGAAGCGTGACCCCCGAGTTTCCGGTCGTCTGTCACTTTAATTCTCCGCTCCACTCTCACTCTGACCTCTCTGATCTCTCTGATCTCAGCCCCCTTCACTGTGCCAATGAAGCTCAACGTAAGCTCGAGGAAAAGCACCTCGTATTTCGATTAGGCATTTTATAGCCTTTCGAACTCAACATCAAGTTCAACAATTTCAGATCATAACCTCTGCCCCATTTTCTCGGACGGCAGGTGTTGATTCTGCTACTCCTATATACACTTCCTCTAGACCCATCTTTTGTTCCTTAACTTGTCCCATTACCATCCCCTTTTGCCTTGCACTATTAACATTTTTGTCTTTTAATCTTTCCTGCCTTCCACCCTATCACAGACCTTCACTTTTGTTCTTTCGTCCCATCCTCCCTTTCCCTGCCCCTCTATTTGCTTAAAACTTGTTATATCTCTAACTTTTTCCAGTTCTGACAAAGGGTCATCGACCTGAAATGTTAATTCTGTTTCTCTCTCCACAGATCTTGCCCGACCTGCTGAGTATTTCCAGCATTTTCTGTTTTTTTTTTCTCAATGGAATCATTAACCAGGTAATCTTGGTCACTAGTAGTTAGTTTTGTGTTAAACTATGCCAGGGCATTGTGTTTTCACTTTCATTATATTGTTCCTCTAGCCTGACTCTATTTTACTTTATTGACTGAAAGCCTTTCCTAGTCATATATGCCATTGGGGCAAGTGGTCCTGATAGCTACATGGATGACATGAATGAGGCCTTGCACTTTTGAAAAACCTGTTTCCTGATGAAGTGTTTTGCTTTCTGTGCTGTTGTCCTCGTTCCATGTTGAAAGTGATGAAAGCTTTTCTATTGGCAAATAAAGCTTCTTCCAGTTGCTTTATATATCAGTGGACTGAAGACCGACCAATGTGACAACATTTCTGGTGACTTGGAAGAATCAGTTGCATAAAAAAATAATGCTGTGACAGTTACCCTGGCCACAGGCAGGAGTGTCCCTGTGGTAGATCTTTTCTGTAGGTAGTACTTGAGTAGATGGCATAACTCCCTTGAAAGCTTCCCATAGGTGGTTGCTTCATGGGTTCTTCGCTTAAGAATTCATAGCAATACATTGCTAGTTGGTTTATTAACAAAGGTTTAACAATTACAGTACACATTATCAGTTCATCCACGAGGCTCACAACTGCATACCTCATCGTGAATGACCTCGACCCAACTGACTGGGGTTTTATTGAGTCTTGTGAACATCACATGACTGGCTAAGCCACTCACAATGCAACATCCCTACAACTATTTTAAAGTAACTTTAAATCATCAAGTGCCCCTGTTGTAAGGGCACAAAAATCTACAAATTAACCAATTAACATTAAAGGGAACCTTACATATCGAATAAAATTAAAATTTTGTTCCCTTGTTGAAATAATGTACTCCAGTCCTTCCGGTGCTCATCTCTCCTCTCATGGAAGGCCGCGAGCGTACCGATGGACACCGCGTGCTCCATCTCCAGGGACACCCTAGCTCGAACGTAGCCGCGGGAGGGAGGCAGGCAGTCGGGCTGAATGACCCCCTTGACTGCCCGCTGCCTGGACCGGTTCATGACCACCTTGGCCAGGCCCAGGAGCAGTCCACGAGGAGGCCCTCCGACCTTCCCACTCCCCTCTGCACCGGGTGCCCAGAGATCAGGAGCGTGGGACTAAGTGCAGCCAAAAATGAGGAGCAACCCTTTCAATCGCATGATTGAATTTCAAATCCAGATGGAGGGTGAGAAAGTTGGATCTCTAACCAGCGTGCTAAGCTTAAATAAAGGAGACTATGAAAGTATGAGGGCAGAGTTGGGTAAACTGGACTGGGAAAATAGATTAAAGTGTAGGACGGTTGATGAACAGTGGTATACATTTAAGGAGATATTTCACAACTCTCAAGAAAAATATATTCCAGTGAGGAGGAAAGGGTGTAAGGGAAAAGATAGTCATCCGTGGCTAACTGAGGAAGTTAAGGAAGGTATCCAATTAAAAACAAGAGCATACAAAGTGGCCAAAACTAGTGGGAGGACAGAAGATTGGTAAGCTTTTAAAAGCTAGCAAAGAACGACTAAAAAAATTATTAAGAAAGGGAAATTGGACTATGAAAGTAAACTAGCACAAAATATAAAAACAGATAGCAAGAGTTTCGATAGATATATAAAAAGGAAAAGAGTGGCTGAAGTAAATGTTGGTCCCTTAGAGGACGAGACCGGGGGATTAATAATGGGCAACATGGAGATGGCAGAAACCCTAAACAAATATTTTGTATCAGTCTTTACGGTAGAGGACACTAACAATATTCCAACAGTGGATAGTCAAGGGGCTATGGGGGGGGGAGGAACTTCACAATCACAATCACTAAAGAGGTGGTATTCAGTAAGATAATGGGACTAAATGCAAATAAGTCCCCTGGACCTGATGGCTTGCATCCTAGTGTCTTAAGAGAAGTAACGGCAGAGATTGTGGATACATTGGTTGTAATTTACCAAAATTCCTTGGATTCTGGGGAGGTCCCAACAGATTGCAAAAATATAACGCCCCTATTTAAAAAAGGAGGCAGCCAAAAAGCCGGAAACTATAGACAGTTAGCCTAACGTCTGTGGTTGGGAAAATGTTGGAGTCCATTATTAAAGAAGCAGTAGCAGAACATTTGGAAAAGCAAAATTCGGTCAGGCAGAGTCAGCATGGATTTATGAAGGGGAAGTCATGTTTGACAAATTTGCTGGAATTCTTTGAGGATGTAAAGAACAGGGTGGATAAAGGGGAACCAGTGGATGTGGTGTATTTGGACTTCCAGAAGGCATTTGATAAGGTGCCACATAAAAGATTACTGCACAAGATAAAAGTTCACAGGGTTGGGGGTAATATATTAGCATGGATAGAGGATTGGCGAACTAACAGAGAACAGAGAGTCGGGATAAATGGTTCATTCTCTGGTTGGCAACCAATAACTAGTGGGTTGCCGCAGGGATCAGTGCTGGGACCCCAACTATTTGCAATCTATATTAACAACTTGGAAGAAGTTACTGAGTGTAACGTAGCCAAGTTTGCTGACGATAAAAAGATGGGAGGAAAAGAAATGTGTGAGGAGGACACAAAAAATCTGCAAAAGCCCCCTCAGACAGGCTAAGTGAGTGGGTAAAAAATTGGCAGATGGAGTAGAATGTTGGAAAGTGTGAGGTCATGCACTTTGGCAGAAAAAAATCAAAGAGCAAGTTATTATTTAAATGGAGAAAGATTGCAAAGTGCTGCAGTACAGCGGGACCTGGGGGTACTTGTGCATGAAACACAAAAGGATAGTATGCAGGTACAGCAAGTGATCAGGAAGGCCAATGGAATCTTGGCCTTTATTGTAAAGGGGATGGAGTATATAAGCAGCAATGTCTTGCTACAGCTATATAAGGTAAGGTCCTGGAATACTGCGTGCTGTTTTGGTTTCCATATTTACGAAAGGATATACTTGCTTTGGAGGCATTTCAGAGAAGGTTCACTAGGTTGATTCCGGGGATGAGGGTGTTGACTTATAAGGAAAGGTTGAGTTGGTTGGGCCTCGACTCATTGGAATGCAGAAAAAACATAGAAACATAGAAAATAGGTGCAGGAGCAGGCCATTCAGCCCTTCTAGCCTGCACCGCCATTCAATGAGTTCATGGCTGAACATGAAACTTCAGTACCCACTTCCTGCTTTCACGCCATACCCCTTGATCCCCCGAGTAGTAAGGACTTCATCTAACTCCCTTTTGAATATATTTAGTGAATTGGCCTCAACTACTTTCTGTGGTAGAGAATTCCACAGGTTCACCACTCTCTGGGTGAAGAAGTTTCTCCTTATCTCGGTCCTAAATGGCTTACCCCTTATCCTTAGACTGTGACCCCTGGTTCTGGACTTCCCCAACATTGGGAACATTCTTCCTGCATCCAACCTGTCCAAACCCGTCAGAATTTTAAACGTTTCTATGAGGTCCCCTCGCACTCTTCTGAACTCCAGTGAATACAAGCCCAGTTGATCCAGTCTTTCTTGATATGTCAGTCCCGCCATCCCGGGAATCAGTCTGGTGAACCTTCGCTGCACTCCCTCAATAGCAAGAATGTCCTTCCTCAAGTTAGGAGACCAAAACTGTACACAATACTCCAGGTGTGGCCTCACCAAGGCCCTGTACAACTGTAGCAACACCTCCCTGCCCCTGTACTCAAATCCCCTCGCTATGAAGGCCAACATGCCATTTGCTTTCTTAACCGCCTGCTGTACCTGCATGCCAACCTTCAATGACTGATGTACCATGACACCCAGGTCTCGTTGCACCTTCCCTTTTCCTAATCTGTCACCATTCAGATAATAGTCTGTCTCTCTGTTTTTACCACCAAAGTGGATAACCTCACATTTATCCACATTATACTTCATCTGCCACGCATTTGCCCACTCACCTAACCTATCCAAGTCACTCTGTAGCCTCATAGCATCCTCCTCGCAGCTCACACTGCCACCCAACTTAGTGTCATCCGCAAATTTGGAGATACTACATTTAATCCCCTCGTCTAAATCATTAATGTACAATGTAAACAGCTGGGGCCCCAGCACAGAACCCTGCGGTACCCCACTAGTCACTGCCTGCCATTCCGAAAAGTACCCATTTACTCCTACTCTTTGCTTCCTGTCTGACAACCAGTTCTCAATCCACGTCAGCACACTACCCCCAACCCCATGTGCTTTAACTTTGCACATTAATCTCCTGTGTGGGACCTTGTCGAAAGCCTTCTGAAAGTCCAAATATACCACATCAACTGGTACTCCTTTGTCCACTTTATTGGAAACATCCTCAAAAAATTCCAGAAGATTTGTCAAGCATGATCTCCCTTTCACAAATCCATGCTGACTTGGACCTATCATGTCACCATTTTCCAAATGCGCTGCTATGACATCTTTAATAATTGATTCCATCATTTTACCCACTACTGAGGTCAGGCTGACCGGTCTATAATTCCCTGCCTTCTCTCTCCCTCCTTTTTTAAAAAGTGGGGTTACGTTGGCTACCCTCCACTCGATAGGAACTGATCCAGAGTCAATGGAATGTTGGAAAATGACTGTCAATGAGAGGAATGAGAGGCGATCTTATCAAAATGTATATGAGGGGACTTGACAAGGTTGATGCAGAGAGGATGTTTCCACTGATGAGGGAGACTAAAACTAGAGGGCATGATCTTAGAATGAGCAGCCGCCCATTTAAAACAGAGATGAGGAGAAATTTCTTCGCTGAGGGTTGTAAATCTGTGGAATTCGCTGCCTCTGAGAGCTGTGGAAGCTGAGACATTGAATAAATTTAAGACAGAAATAGAGAGTTTCTTAAACGATAAGGGGATAAGGGGTTATGGAGAGCGGGCAGGGAAGTGGAACTGAGTCCATGATCAGATCAGTCATGATCATATTGAATGGTGGAGCAGACTCGAGGGGTTGTATGGCCTACTCCTGCTCCTATTTCTTATGTTCTTATGTAAATAATGGAAGAGGGGCTGCAACCTCACACACTGTACATATACATGGGACACGGACTCCTCCTAAACACAGAAATTGCAGCAACAGCTCGAAAGACCGGTGAACATACTCACAGGTGCATACATTACAGTGGTAAAGACAGATCTCCTCACACGTCCTCAAGCATGCGTGTAGAAGTCTTGGGGCAAGCTAAGTCATAGCCAGACACCTGAGGTGCAATCATACCTTCCTTTGTTTTCTCTGCCTGACGTCCTCTTCCTCCTCCAAATCCATCACTCCCATCGGAGGGTTTACTGAATTTCTCGTGCTGAACACTATGGTCACTGCCAATGAAACAGCAACAAAGGTGCTCTGGGAAAAAATAACTGCAACAAGGAGCCTTGCAACACAAAAATGCAGTGGCAAGCATCAGGTAACATGCCAAAGATAACGCAACAGCTCGATGAAAATAATGAAAGACTTAAAAGAAAAAGAGGTATTTTAACGCAACAATAAACCGTCACTCACCTTTAATAATAAAACTCGTAATGGCCACAGAACAAAATTCCAGGAACATCTGTTTCAAATGGGTAAGCAGTGCTGAAAGAGTAAGCAGGTGAAAAAGATCACTGATTTTGGCTTGGGGCCATTTTACATATGATTGACTCCAATTAAAGAGGCCTAATAAGGATCCTGCATGGTCCACATGAGGTCTTCAAAAAGTCGAGGTTGTCACATTCAGCACCTTGTGGATTGGGCAGCCACTCCGGCCTATCAGCCTGATTCAGTAAGTCATGACCTCAGAATGCACGATCAGGGTTCACCATCACGATATCTAGCCTAAATAGGGAACTTTAATATAAACTTTATTTTAATTAACACTAAGGCTCAGCATTTTCACACACAATCATTCTCGAGACTGAAGATGGTAGACAATTTAGACGTAATTACTTTACAAGGAGGATGAGAGGCAGTGGAGCAGTTAGCTTTGGGAAATTCATTAGGGAACTTGATAGATACTTGGCAGAGAACTCAGGTTGCAGGTATGATAGAGCGTTGTATGTTATTTTTCAAACTTGGGACCAGCCATGTCGACCACAGTGGTCTCTGCCAGTTGTATATGTTCCTATGTTCAAAATCTTCTCGCTTCCACATAACTCTTTAGTTGTCATGGTCTTGCATGACATTGGTTTCTTTATAATTACTGTCAATGATTTTTTTTTTAAAGATGCATTAGTTGTCATCTTCTATGTATTTTCATTGATTGCAAAGCTCAGCTCATATTTGTGGTAGCGAGGTATTAGTCAGAACTGGAATTTGAAACCATCTTGCAGTCCGGAGGTGGTGGGGATCCTCAGTCAAGGGCTTTCTATGCAGGAGTCCTCCCCTTATCTATGGCGATTTGACGAGAGTGTTGCATGGGGCAGTCCCATACAATAAGCTTTTAAGTAGGTTCACGGACTCCAAAGACACTTGCAATTCCTGCGGCCTGGAGGTATCCGTTTTTCATGTATATGTATGGTCTGAGAGGTTGCAGCCCCTCTTCCAATATTTGAAGGAGCTGCTCCCCAATTTTTGACTGCACTGCAGTTCCACGCTGCTGATCATTGGTCAGCCGGTATGAAGGGGAGTGGGCAAGTTGGGAGACCTCCACGTAGTACTGCTCCTGGGCCTAGCCAAGGTGGCCACACAGCGAACGGTCGAGCGGGGTCATTCAGCCCGAATGCCTGCCTCTCTTTAGTGGCTATGTGCCCGCCCGGGTGTCCCTGGTGATGGAACATGTTATGTCCACCGACACTCTCGAGGCCTTCCTCAAGTCCCGGGCACCGTAAGGACTGGAGTACTTCGTTACCGTCGGGAACCAAATTTTAATTTGATTTTGTTAAGTTTCCTTTAAATTGTATTTAATTTATGGGTTGTCTCCCTTTAAGAAGGGGGCACATGCTATCTCCTAATTGGTGATGATATCAGACATCAATTAAGTTTTAACCAATAAGAAGCAGAATTTGAAACCATGACAACAGGCCTATTCAATTGCAGTAAATTATTTTACACTTGCTCATTGGTTGTGGTTCTTTTTGGCAACATTAATCCTGTTGAGGAATATTTTAAATCAGTGCTTCTAGCTTTCCACAGAACGTTTACTGAGAAGTCAACTGCCAATGAAGCATTCTTAACCTTGAGCAGACACCAGCGTATCAGACATTAAACTACTGGGGCATATGAGCCAAAACCAAATCTGTGTGACTCTAACCCAATAATAATTCCTTTTTATTTCCACCTGCATCTCGCCAAAACAGTATTCTGGATATGGAGTTATACAACACAAAGGTGGAAAATTGGCCCAAAGTAGCATTTTTACAATCCACTGGGAAGCCATCTGTGTTCCGATAGAACGAATAGAAAGTACAATATAAAATTCACTTGATGGGCAAGAATTAATTAGTAAATTATCAAGCTGTCCTGCATGCGAAAGATTTAAAACAAGACCTTATTTTTGAATGTGTATGGAGCTCGGTTTGCTCACCCGGCCCATTCCTGTAAACTGTTGAACCTGTTTGCTGCTCAATATATTACATTACTGGTGGAATTTAACAGGAAATCCCAGAAGAACACGAGTCTGCTTTTTAACAAATGGGCAGGTAAACTTCTGAATACAATGAACAGGTTTGTGGCATATTAACTAGGCACGTCAAACTTGGTAGATTTTTTAAACAAGTCAAAAAGCAACATCACTACCCCACTATACAGTGTGTTGTTGCAACCAACTGTTTAAAATCATGGAATGCATATTCTGGGTTAAACACGGCAGCTCATTTTCCATTTCACACATTTGCAAGTAGTCACTTGGCAGTTTTTCCCCAAGAAATCTAATAAGCATCATCTTTTATATCGCTTATGTTTTATAGAATGGTGCAGTTAAATCGCCACTGCAGTCTAAGCTGCTATTAAAGGATTGGTTTGTGTAGGGGTGTTTCATCGATTCTAAACATCTGTTTGATTTATTCTTGAAAACCTGGTTAACCTAGAAACTCAGGGGGTGAAATTTCCCTGCGCCCTGATTGGGGTAGTAGCCTGCTCGCGGCAGTACTTCCTGTGCCTGACGCAGAAGTCCCACTCCGGCCACTGAATTGGCCTTACCGCCCCTCACAGGAAGTGGACACAATCTCGCATGCTCCACTTGCTGTTGGGGCAGGTCCAGCGGCACTAATGGGGCATGATCGGCAGCACTACGTGGATGCTTTGCATAGTGCTGATGCGCTTCAACACCCCTCCCATTCGCTTAAAGGGGAGGACCACTGCGTATTCTGCAAGGCCACTGATGGCCTGGACCGGGGCTGCAGCCCAGCATCCAAAACAAAGTGCCGGGCTGCACGAAGGTGGCCTGGACCATGCTAGGGTGCAAGTATTGGAGCCGACCAGTGTTGGCTACCTCCCCTTTAACTTCCGTCCCGTGAGCAGATGTTGGCCTGCTTCATGACCCACGAGGCTGGCATTGATACCCGCTTGCACCATGTTGTTGAACAGTTTGGGGCTAGCTGTAGTATGTTAAATGGATGAGTAGCTTGGTGTGCTCGGGACCAACTCTACCATGCTGAGTGTGTAAGTGACTGAGTGGGTTCGATGGGGAAAGAGCGGGTGGGTGGGACTAACTGGATTGCTCTTTGAAGGAGTCAGCGCAGATTTGATGGGCCAAATGTCCTGCACCTATGTTGTAATATTCACTGATTCTATGATATCAGCTGAGCAGGAGCTATATCAGCATTTGGGGTCAGTTGATACAGTGCATTGGGAGGATGTTATAATGGATGTTAGTGGCATTAATGTCTGTTGTAAGCAATAAATTTAATGTTGAATTCTATGTGTTTGGTTTGGAATTTTACCTTGTATATTGTCAATCAGATGTCAAGAACCAAACTGATTCTATTGCAAATAAGAGTGAGAGACTCTCCTTGAAGGAATCTCACTCTGCTTTGCCCCAGTATCTGATTGGACCCTGATTATGGACTGCACTTGTAGTGTGAAACCAGAGTGGTGGGTATATCAGCTAAACTTGGAATGTGTAACAAAGTATATTTTTCGATCAATGTGAGCTCGGGTTGGTCAGCAGATAGTACATGCTGACCTGACTAGGATCCATTTGCTGTTATTCAATTGGCACCAAACTTGTCGTCGGCAAAGTATTAAATAACTCTAATCAGAGATTCTTGGTAACCAAACACATATAGAATGAAGAGATTATGGTTAAGTCTGGGATAAAGAGAGGTTCTTATTGACTAAGAACTGATGAGATATTAGCCAATAAGGTATATTGTGTCACTCAAATCTGCTCTGCTCTTTATCACAGTTGTTGTTGGTGAAGTGAAAAGAATTATCATCAACAAATTAAAGCAGTTTAATGCTCAGTATTATGTTCCTAACACAGATGAGACTGTACACAGGGAGGTTAAAGTAGCAGTGACCTCAGTCTTTATCAAGACACTCCAGAGTGAGAAACAGGCCTGAGGGGCCGTCTTATATACAGTGCTCCCAAGGGATGCTGGGATCCCTTGGGACTTCAGGGGATGCACTCCCTGGTGGCGGAACATGGGAGTGCATGCTTTACAGATACACAACATCACTCCCACCACCCCCCGGCCCCAAAGCCAAAGTGAAAACTATTTACAAGGTGAGGCGGTTGGGAGCCTTTGTTTCCCTGGTGGACCGCCTCAGTACAAATGTCTGTTCTGGTGTGTTGGCTGTGCCCTCGCTGGGCTGGCGTGTTGTTGGCCCTGCAGGGCTGCTGGGTGAGCCTGACCTTGCTGGGCTGTTGGGCGTGATGGGTTTGATTTCCTGGTCCGGGGTGGTGTCGTTGATCCTTTGGGTGTGTATTGTGGGCTCGAAAAAGGTGGTGTCTGCTGTGGGTTGTTCAGGGCAGTCTGTGAAGCACAGCCTAGTTTGGTCCAGGTGGTTTCTGCAAATTTGTCCATTGTCTAGTTTGACTACAAACACCCTACTCCCTTCTTTAGCTATCACAGTGCCCGCGATCCATTTGGGACCATGTCCATAGTTTAGCACATACACAGGGTCATTCAGATCAATTTCCCGTGACACAGTAGCGCGACCATCGTTTACATTTTGTTGCTGCCGCCTGTTCTCTACCTGATCATGCAGGTTGGGGTGAACCAGCGAGATTCTGGTTTTAAGTGTCCTTTTCATGAGTAGCTCAGCCGGGGGCACCCCTGTGAGCGAGTGGGGTCTCGTGCGGTAGCTGAGCGGTACTCGGGACAGGCGGGTTTGGAGTGAGCCTTCTGTGACTCGTTTAAGGCTCTGTTTGATTGTTTGTACTGCCCGCTCTGCCTGCCCATTCGAGACTGGTTTAAACGGGGCCGAGGTGACATGTTTGATCCTATTGTGGGTCGTGAATTCTTTAAATTTGGCACTGGAGAAGCATGGCCCGTTGTCACTGACCAGTAGGCCAGGCAGGCCATGGGTGGCAAACATAGTCCTCAGGCTTTCAATGATGGCGGTGGCGGTGCTCCCCGACATTATTTCACATTCAATCCATTTTGAAAACGCATCCACCACCACCAGGAACATTTTAACGAGAAATGGACCCGCATAGTCGACATGGATCCTCGACCATGGTCTGGAGGGCCAGGACCACAAACTTAGTGGTGCCTCTCTGGGCGCGTTGCTCAACTGAGCACACACGCTGCATTGCCGTACACAGGTCTCTAAGTCAGAGTCGATACCGGGCCGCAACACGTGGGATATGGTTATCGCTTTCATCATTACTATACCCGGGTGTGTGCTGTGGAGATCCAAGATGAATGTCTCCCTGCCCTTTTTGGGTAGCACTATGCGGTTACCCCACAACAGGCAGTCTGCCTGAATGGACAGTTTGTCCTTTTGCCACTGGAATGGCTTGATTAGCTCTTGCATTTCAACGGGGATGCTGGCCCAGCTCCCATGCAGTACACAGTTTTTTTACTAGGGACAGCAGAGGATCTTGGCTGGTCCAAATCCTAATCTGTCAGGCCATGACAGGTGATTTATCATTTTCAAACGCTTCCATGACCATCAACAAGTCTGTGGGCTGCGCCACCATCAACAAGTTTGCAGGCTGTGCCATTTCCACCTCCGTGGTGGGCAATGGTAGCCGACTGAGAGCATCTGCACAGTTCTCGGTGCCTGGTATCTTTTTACTCATGATGGATTGGCTAGCGCCAGTGTCCACTTCCATGGATACGGGTAAGCCATTCAATTTTACATTTAGCATTATAGGTGGACATTTTGTCGCAAATGTGTGCACCCCATGTACTTCAGCATCTGCCTCCTCTCTCTCAGGCTTGAAATTGCTTTGATCCAACATGGACTGATCTTCCTCTGCCACGTGGTGGTTAGCATGTTTTGCAAAGCTTGCAGCTCGTCTGCAAGCTCGTTGGAGGTGCCCCATTGTTCCACAGCTCTTGCAAACATACCCTTTGAAGCGGCATGAATAGGCTGAATGGAAGCCTCCACAATGCCAACAAGGTGTGAATTGCCTTGCATTCATCCTTTGTTGCAGACTCTGAGCCATCTGGGTAACCTGAGGCCTGCTGGCAGTTGCAGACTCGTGGTTTCTGCCCTGTACATTTCTGCTCGCAAACACAGTTCCAGTTAATTTATGAACATTGCTTGCACTTGTGTGCTGAGAGATTTGTTTGGTGTTATCACTGGTGGACATAAACGCCTGTGCTATCGCAATGGCCTTACATGGGGTCGGTGTCTCTACAGTCAAAAGTTTTCATAGATGGTCTCGTGGCCAATGCCCATACAAAAAAGTCTCTGAGCATTTGCTCCAGGTAGCCATCAAACTCACATTTCCTGCAAGTCGCCTTAGCTCGGCGACGTAGCTCGCCACTTCCTGACCTTCAGATCGCTGGCACATGTAGAACCGATACCTCGCCATCAGCATGCTCTCCCTCGGGTTAAGATGCTCCCGAACCAGTGTACATAGGTCCTCATATGACTTATTTGTGGGTTTCACTGGAGCCAGAAGATTCTTCATGAGGCTGTAGGTGGGTGCCCCGCAGACCGTGAGGAGGATCGCTCTCCTTTTTGCAGCGCTTCCTTCTCCGTCCAGCTCGTTGGCTACAAAGTACTGGTCTAGCCATTCGACATAGGCTTCCCAGTCCTCACCCTCTGAGAACTTCTCCAGGATGCCCACAGTTTGCTGCACCTTTACGTTGGATTCGTATACTCGTCACCAGTTATTGTGTTCCTAACACAGATGAGACTGCACACAGGGAGGTTAAAATAACAGTGACCTCAGTCTTTATTAAGACATGCCAGGGTGAGGAACAGGCCTTAGGGGCCGGCTTATATACAGTGCTCCCAAGGGATGCTGGGATCCCTTGGGACTTCAGGGGATGCACTCCCTGGTGACGGAACATGGGAGTGCATGCTTTACAGATACACAACACTCAGTCCACACTGTGGGAGTGAAATAGTATATGTCGGTCTCACAGAACGAGTGATATAACATTGGTGGCTCATTTTACACTCTGCCCACTTTTCTTTTCCAGTGACTTCAGTAGAGAAGCAAATCGGAAGGAGTGTAAAATGGGTTACCAATTCGCTATGGCCCATTTTACAGTACTACCAAAGACAAATCTCACCCCCAGTGCGTGTGTAATAAAATGTAGTAATGTATTAAAGTAATCTGGAGTTATGGTTGTCTGGCAATTTCCTAACTGCTCTCACTTCCTTTGATGCTTTCTTCCACCTTTTGCCCCAATATCCATTTGTGGCAACAATGGGCAAGACTGAAGGAAATAGAATTTAATAGAGGATGAATGACGTCTAAGTTGTCAGTATCTGGAACGCTCTACCTAAAACGGTCTTGGATGCTGATTCCATCAATAATTTTAAAGGGAGTTGGACAGGGGCGTGAGGATGAAGGACTTACAGGGTTACGGACAGAAAGCGGGGACGTGGGACTGCGCACGACTGCTCTTTCAAAGAGCCAGCACAGGAACGAGGGGCCGAATGGTCTCCTTCTGTGCTGTAAGTTTCTAAGATTCTAAGATGATCAGACGTTTTAATATAGGATACAGCGAGTGCCAGATATGTTTCAAATATCAAACTCTCAACAGTTGGGATGTTCTAGGACACAAATCTGGTTTAATCGTAATTGAATATAAATCCATGATGCAATTGTTATTTAAGATCTGAGTCAGGCACAGGAAGTACCGCCCCAGCAGATTACTGCCCCAATCAGGGCGCAGGGAAATTTCAACCCCTGAGTGTCTAGGTTAACTAGGCCTTGAAGAATAAATCAAACAGATGTTTACAATTGATGAAACACCGCTGCGCAAACCAATCCTTGAATAGCAGCAGTGCAGATTTAACTGCACCACTCTATAAAACATAAGCGATATAAAAGATGATACTTATTAGATTTCTTGGGGGAAAACTGCCAAGTGACTACTTGCAAATGTGGACATTATGTAATCTCCTCCTTGAAACTGGGGGAGCTGTAACAAGAAAATCTGTTCGTGCAGTTTATCATGTCCACCAGTACCCAACAAAACATCGAGATCTTTTATAAGAACATAAGAAATAAGAGCAGGAGTAGGCCATAAGGCCCTTCGAGTCTGCTCCACCATTCAATAAGATCATGACTGATCTGATCATTGACTCAGCTCCACTTCCCCGCCTGCTCCCCATAACCCCTTATCCCCTTATAGTTTGAATAAATTTAAGACAGAAATAGACAGTTTCTTAATGTCCCAGCTTCCACAGCTCTCTGAGGCAGTGAATTCCACAGATTTACATCCCTCTGAGAGAAGAAATTTCTCCTCATCTCTATTTTAAATGGGCGATCCCTTATTCTAAGATCATGCCCTCTCGTTCTAGTCTCCCCATCAGTGGAAACATCCTCTCTGCATCCACCTTGTCAAGCCCCCTCATAATCTTATATATTTTGATTAGATCACCTCTCATTCTTCTGAACTCCAATGAGTAGAGGCCCAACCTACTCAACCTTTCCTCATAAGTCAACCACCTCATCCCCGGAATCAACCTTGTGAATCTTCTGTGAACTGCCTCCAAAGCAAGTATATCCTTTCTTAAATATGGAAACCAAAACTGCACGCAGTATTCCAGGTGTGGCCTCACCAAAACGTTGTATAGCTGTAGCAAGACTTTCCTGCTTTTATACTCCATCCCATTTGCAATAAAGGCCAAGATACCATTGGCCTTCCTGATCACTTGCTTACCTGCATACTAGCCTTTTGCGTTTTATGCACAAGTACCCTGAGGTCCTGCTGTACTGCGGCACTTTGCAATCTTTCTCCATTTAAATAATAACTTGCTCTTTGATTTTTTTCTGCCAAAGTGCATGACCTCACACTTTCCGACATTATACTCCATCTGCTCAATTTGATAAAGGAAAATTGTCCCTATCAGGATTGCCTTAAAAGGTGTCCGTAATGGAAAACATCACCCAAGCTTACTGAGCAAGGATAACAGATGAGGTTATAGCTTAGTTTTCAAGGTAATCCTTTGAAAAGAATTGTGAACATTTTATACTGAAGAGGATGGTGCTCAGAACACATGACAGTCATAAACATAATCTTAAAAAAGCTAAGGCAAGAAAAGCAATTTCAACTGAAAGGGAAATTAGTTTTTTTATACATTACTTGTTGTACCTTTTGAAAATTGATTCATTACTTCATAAGGAAGAAATTTATGAGTTATACAATAGCAAATGAGAAATATATCTGTGGAAAAATAAAAAAATATAAATAAATCTAAAGGTTACCCATGCAGGCATTTTAATCCAATTGCTTTGCAAGGCATCTTGTAAATTTAGATTTATATAGTACCTTTAACATAGCAAAATAAACCAGGTTGCTTCACAATTGAGAGTGAAATTCTCTTTTATAGAAAAATAGCTGGGAGTGGTAGAAGAGGAAGTGACAAATGAACAAAAATCAGGAGTGTCAAGGATAGTCCATAACTATTTTCAAAATGGTGGACTCCAAGTTGCTGTTCATTAGAGGTCGTGAATGATGGGAAGGTGGCTCCCCTGCAGGAAGAAATGAAAATAAGAGGCTTTGTCAAATTATGCAACTCATGCTTAGACTATGTTAACCAGTTCAGCATGGTAGAGCTACAGTCCTTTTGATATCACCCTTCGTTTAGTCTCTCTGAGTGAGATTAGTGCCAAATTAGTGAGCTTTGTGCTCCCTGAGAACTGGATTGAGACTGTCCAAATCTCATTTACATACAGCCTTTACATCCAGCAGACATACAACAACTTACATTTATATAGTGCTTTTAACATAGTAAAATGTCCCAAAGTGCTTCACAGGAATATAATCAGACCAAAACTGGCACTGAGCCAACGAAGAAAACATTAGGACAGGTGACCAAAAGCCTGGTCAAAGAGGTAAGTTTTAATGGAGCGTCTTAAAGGAGGAGAGCGAGGAGAGACGGAGAGGTTTAGGGAGGGAATTCCAGAGCTTAGGGCCTAGGCAGCTTAAGGCACGTCCACCTATGTTGAGGCAAAGGAAATCAGGGATGCAAAAGAAGCCAGAATTGGAGGAACGCAGAGTTCTCAGAGGGTTGTAGGGATGGAGTAGGTTATAGAGCTGAAGTGAAGCGAGGCCATGGTGGGGTTTGAACACAAGGTTGAGAATTGAATTTCTCATTGACTCAAGGTTCACCATTTTAAAATTTAACAATGTAGGTCAGTAAGTACAAGGGTACTGGGTGATTGGGATTTGATGCGAGTTAGAATACTGGCAGCAGAGTTTTAGATGAGCTCAAGTTTACAGGAGACTTTTCTCCCATCAGTTTGGATGGGATTTGAACCCAGGGTCCAGATGTGAAAGGCAAGTATCTAACCCATTCTGTGATCCACTTTTCTAGGTGTAGCTGTTTAGCTGGGCTAGATTTCTCACTGCTGCAGCCCAATCCTGGATAATGGTTCCAGAATCTTCCAATTGAAGGAGCCTGCTTGGGACTTTGTGCCTCTTTCAGGAGGAAACCAATCAGGGAAAAAAAAAAAGCCACGGCCAGACTTGTTAGTGTCTCAATGTTTTAATTAAAAATATTGGCAAGAAAATGCAGGCAATATTTATTTAGAACATTGTGTTTTGGAGACACTGAGCAATAATCCAATGTGTGTAAAATTGAAAACATACGATGGTATTTGAAACAAGTCTAATTTATCGTGATGCACAACACCAAAGCAATTACTATAAAATTTTACCATATGTATCAAACAATGCAACCTGTAATTCAGCATTTTTGCATCCTAAATTTGACATCGTGGACCTGGACACTATTGGTATAAAAACCAAGGCACAATCCAATATGTTTCTGATTGAAATCGTGACAGCATTAAGCGCCAATTCGGAATTAATCTGTCCAAAATGCTCAGATATTTTGATTATTATAATGATTGTCCATATGGTCTTAATCTCACTCAGACAGGATTTCTAATTTTACAATTTTACTTATAATTATATAATGATAGATCATTCCTTTCTGATGTGTAACACCAGATGGAGCCGCCTTTCAAACTTGGAGTTGATAGCGATTCGGTCTCCATGTGACTTTATTCCCCATAGCACTTTTTTTGCACTCCCTTCATCTGAGAGATGGCCTATCGTCTTACTTGGATACAATTGCTGCAAAATCACCCCCAGCTCCTGACAAATTTCTGACAATTTACAGATTGACCTATTCATCATTTCAAATGTGATGGAAATTCAAGTGCTGATCCAACTACTCTTGCCAGTTGTTTTGAACGCAATTGGCCGAGGATTTGTACTCTGATCAGCTGCCTGCATAAATGTAACTGATTTCTTTATAAATTCATTCATTTAAAGGGTCATCTGTCCAGGTCATGTAATTGTATACAGAAACTCTGATGATTCAATTACTGAGGTCTTCCTCAATGCCAGATACGTTTTTGCATGTTGAATGGGATTCAACTTAATTACAATGGGGCTGAATTTGTGGCCCCTACAGGTGCGTACGGGGTGCATACGCGCCCCTAGGAGCCCCGTAAGTTCCAGGTTTAGGCTTGCACTACGCATGCACTGAAACCCGGAACTTGCGATCTGTCAAGAATCCTATTGGCAGATCGTACGAATCCGAAAGAAAAGGGCCTCTGCTATTTGCCCAACTTCTGCCCAGAGAAAGCCCTTTAATTTCTTGCACCTGGTAAAAGCAGGCGTAAGGCCTGCTTTTGCCAGTGTAAGAGTTTTAAAAAATAGAAAACCAAAACGTTATCACTCATTTATACATTAAAATCCCTGTCCAATAGATAAATTTATTTTTAGTCCTGTTAAAACATATTGGGCCTGAAATTCTGGCCTCACCGGGTGCGCATGCATGGACCCAGCGAGGCCTCACAAAAGCCGGTTTTCGGAGCGAGATGCCCATGCGCTGTCAAGAGATCCTCCGCATCCCCGGGAGAAGGACATTTGCGCGGGAGTGATTGGGCTACTTGCCCAGTGACTGCCCTTCAAACTTTTACACCTGATAAAAGCAGGCATATAGCTTACTTTTGCCAGTGTAAGAGTTTTAAAACATATAAAACTTAAATTTAATATACATTTTTATTTTAAAAACCTTGTCCATTAAGGTAAGTTTATTTAAACCCTATTAAAACACATAAAAAAAAATTCCCCCAAAATTTTTTTTTTCTAAAACATTTAATTAACTTTAATTTCAATACATTTTAAATATGTGAGGTGCTTTTTTAATTTATTATGTTGTGTTTCTTGTTTTAGGGGGTTATTCTCATAGTAATGGGAACTCGTAAAAACGGAGTTCCCATTTTTAGCAATGAGAATACTGCGCAGTGATTGGTGGTCCAGGCCCATGTGACTCCAGCACTTCCCTACCTATGGGGAAGTCAGCTCCCCGTACGCTGCACATCGAATGAAGGCCTCCGACCACAATCGAAGGCACCTCCGTGACCACCAGGTATTTTCACAAAATGTTTTTGAGTCGGAGGCATTCGTCCGAAGGAAGCCTCCAACCGCAATTTTCCTCGCATTTTAAAAAAAAGTTAAAAAATTTAATCTTTGTTTAAAATATTTACTTAAATGGAATTTTAATTGATATTTAATATGTGATGTTTTTAAAGATTTATTTCATGTGTTTGTGTATTGTTTAAGTGATTCCCATTCATATGTATGAGGATTCCGTACAAACGGAATCACCATAATTATGAATGGGGATCCCCTTGCTTTGATTGGTTGGGAAAGCCTACATGATCCCAGGGCTGCTTGTGAATCGCTTGCGGGTCCCGGAGAGGTCCAGGACTGCAAACCTCTGTACCCCAGGTAATTTTGTAGATTTTTTGCAGGTTGGAGGCATATGTCGGAGCCTCCGACTGCAAATGTTTTATCATTATTTTCAGTCCTATCAACTTTGAGTACAAGGCAGGATGGCTTGCTGCCGTTTTTGAGCAGCTAACCATAAGTAGTGTATTGGGCAGTGCAATGACATTAGGAAAGAAAGAACTTGCACTTGCACTTCCATATCTTTTTGAAGTGTTGTTTTGTACGGATCTTTGCAATTAAGTTAGGTCATTTCCAAATTATTCCACTTAATCAAACTAATTGAGGTAATTCTGAGATTATACAACTGTACATCTATGTTCCAACTTCCATTTTGCTGGTCAAGCAAAAAATATGTAAGAATAACAATGATTCATCACGTAACATCAAATTGATTTCATTCTGATTCAGCTATTGTTAAAGATAGAGCTGGAACTGGAGAAGCCTGCACATCTCACCAATACTACAAGGAGGGGGTAGCACATTTACAATGAAAATAATGCTGGAGATAAATTGTATTATTTCTATGGTACCTTTTTGAAAGTTTTACTTTGCATGTCAAGATCAATTGTTATTGGCGACAAGTAGGATTCAAGGCAGAAAGAAAATGTTGCGAGGGGTTCTTCTCGTACTGATTCACATTTGGAATAATTGGGTTTCCATATGCTTCAGCTAAAAATCAACTAATGTCGGCTTTAGATTCACTGAAACTGAAGTGGATGCTCTGGCTCACCACGAAGATTGGCGCGGGACAGCTGCTGGTATCCTATGAATGTCCTTGGCATGAGAGGTCAAATTTATGATTGGTGCATATCACATTCAAAAACTTAATGCACTCCTATTACGCAGCTGTGTTATATTTTTTGTTCGGGCTTTAAGCCATTTGAACCTACATAAACATAATGCACACAGGAATATATTATGAACATGTTAAGCTCTCATGCATGAAGTTCGCTGATCAAATTGTCTACCTTGAGTAGTCAATTGAAATATGGTGGAAATTGAAGCTGTTTTTAAAGTCGAGCTGTCTGCTGACAAAATCAGTTAATGCAAACATCTTGTTGGAATTTATTTGCGTATTCCTGTCTGAAACTCCAATGGTGTTTAAGCATTGATGACATAATAATATTGTGACCTGTGGCTGCGTCAAACACGATTGTTGAGCCTGTCAGTGCAGATTAGATTGAATTAGTTTTTTTTTTTTTTTGAAATTCGTAGCCAATCGTTCCAATTCTTTGTCAAATCACAAACGCCAGAGGTCACCTTGGGCCCATTCAAGGATCACTCTGCGCCAATGCTCTTAGCCAAAAGGCCTAGAGCCACTGCACCGTTCCTGGAAGTACTGCAATACCAGGTTCGTGCCATGGAGGTGGATGGGTCAGGTCCCCCACACACCTCCGTGGAGGTGGATGGGTCAAGCCACCCCACCCACCTCCTATTTCCAAAAAAGCAAGCATATACCTTCCTGATCCAGGGAGAACCACCTTGGGGTTATGGTGGTTACTCCCTTGCCAGGTCAGTTACACATGACCTTAGCCAAAAGGGTGAATTAGTTACTCCATTAGAATGGCATATACCCACAAAAAACTAGCATCGTTGTACATGCAATAAGGATAAGCAAATAGTGTTCACTTTTCATTCCCCTTTAAGGATGCGGTGGTAAGTATTTTGGCCCTATTATTTTTAAATGCCTGTGTTTGTGCACAAATTCTCATTCAACTAATTTTGTGAAAAGAGAGTACTTTACATGATCAAAGTGTCGCAGATTGATTCCCCACACACATGTACTTATTTAAATTGAAGAGACAGGCTCGCCTTTGCTTGCAGCTTGTAGTAAGTTAGAGAGTGGAGGAGGACTTAAAGGGCTAGAATTGTGTCAACAGCTATGACAGAAACCATTATGGCTCATTCCTATGTACTTGTCATAATGAGCTTTGACCATATTTCCATTCTGAAGTACGCTGAATCCATTGAAAGAACCCCACGCAGCAGGCAGCACAGACCTATATAAAGTCCATATCTTTCTTATCGCAGCTCAGAAAGAAATATTACCACAGCTCATAGGAGATCTACTGAGTCTTTGATTATATTGAAACGCAATTTTTTTGGCTGCTTCTATCGTGTTTGACCTGTGGACATAAATGTCAAGAGGACTATGATTTGGGCCTGTTTGTTTTGGCTTCATATAGCAGCTCTCCATGAGGTAAGTATACTGTAGTTACAGAATCAAGCCCCCTGTGTGGATTTGAAACTCACACCAGGAGTTAATTTCAAGGAACCCACAGGAAGAAAGCAATTTTCCACCATGTTTTCAGATGTGCTGTATAACTCATGAGAATATTTCTTGAGTTATGTAATTCTGATATTTTCAGTGAAAATTAATTTTGCCCTGCAGAATAGACAGAGCTCTTAGAATATGGTCCCTTTTGCATTATACTGTATCAGGTTTCTCAAGATTATACAATATACTGCACTTCTCTTTTCTGTTAATCAAGCAACATTATTGATAGACCACAGATCAAGATTTTATATCAATCTCTAATAATCAAATTCTTTTATTTTCAATTCATTTTTTGTGTCGGGATATTTTTGCCCCTTTATTCCTTTCTTCATTATCTTGTCACGTTTTTGCAACTAAATGGGCAGGCACTCAAGGGCACCTCCGATTAGGAACAGGAGTAGGCCATTTAACGCCTTGAACTTGCAATTAGGTCATGGGTGATCTGTACTCAATTCCATTTACTCGCCTTAGCCCCTTATCCCTTAATATTCTTACTCAACAAAAATCTATTGATCCCAATCTTAAAAGCTCTAATTGTCCACATCCTTTTGGGGAAGAGAATTCCAGATTTCTACTCACCTGTGTGTGGAAAAAGTGCTTCCTGATTTCAATCCTAAATGGCCTATCTCTCATTTTACGATTATGTCCCCTCGTTCTTGATGCCTTCATCAGAGGAAATGGTTTCTCTGTTTCTACCTTTTCCAATCCTTTTAACATTTTAAACACCTCAATCAGATGACCCTTCAATTGTCTATACTTCAGGAAATGCAAGCCAAATTTATGCAACCTGCCCTCGTAATTTAACCCTCTAGGCCCCAATATCATTCTGGTAATTCCCAAAATAGTGGACCAACTGGAAACACTATAGGGCTGGATTATCAGGTCTTCTGCTTTCCGTTGTTTGCCCCGGAGTGGTGGCAATGGCGGCGGTGAGGTGTTCTGGGCGGGCGGTCAGCCTCCAGTGCCCCGCAGCGATCCTCAGGTCCGGTTTAACGCTGGCGCTGAGCAGCACCGCCCGGAAGAGCTGTGCCCGATGTGCAACGCCCCTGGTTGCAACACCGGCGTGAATTTAAACTTCAGCCCGACCCGTACACCACAAAGCGCACCTCGCACTCACCGCCTGGGAAATCAGGCGATCCAACGATGCCAACTGCAGTGAGGTAAGTAAGGTAAGTGTGATTGTTTTTCCTTTCATTTTTTTTTTGTGATGTGTGTTGTGGTGGCATGGGCAATGTTTTGTGAATGTATTTGTGGTATTTATTTTAGTTTTTTTCCCCCTCGGGGGGGGTGCTCCTGGCTCAGCTCTTTAGCTCTGGAGTTTCCCATCCTAACGCCCTAAGAGAGGTGTACGATGCCTCCCTCAGTGCTGCGCCCCCGACTCAGGGTCCAGCTGCCCAATGTTACTGACTGAGGCGCAAACTGTTTCCAGGCGCTAACTTTCCTGTCCCGCCCCAAAAACATCAAAGCCGAAAATCCAGCCCTTTGGGACGAGAGTGACAGGATTCTCTGCTCCCAAAATTCCTGTCTTTCGCATCCGGAGAAGCTGCAGCCTCTGCTCTTATCCTTGTATTTTGAGTCTATATTGTATCTTCAGAATTTTTAGCTCTTTATCTTTATTACTGGTTCCAACAAAAAAATACAAAGATCATGCAATGATAACCAAGCTGAACTGATTCTGCAGTCCTGGTCCTTTTTTAGTTAAATATGATGTACTGAGAATAGCTTGGCTATCTTCCTTTGCATTCAGTACAGTAAAAGACAATCTGATCTCTGGTATGGAAAGTACTGTCAGTGATGGACATTCATCGCCCTCAAAATATAACTGAGCATAATTTCATGGAGAAGCAAGCCTTGCTAACTCAGAATTTATCTGCGGATATTTAACTGAGCTACTTCAATAATATCTTAATATCTAAGGGAGAAGAAATGACTGGAATAGTTTTCTTGATGTTATAAAGACTTGCACAATGAGGCCAAAGGAGCTTTACCATGTCCATGAATATCAGTGACATTACATATGTGATGTGTATTCCCTCCAAAATTGCAATGTCTCTTGTAATTCTGCACTGGGCTTCAGTACTAGGTTTGAGCTCATGTCCCCAGTTATAACTTCAGGATTTTATGGACAAATTCGCAAGCTGCTCCAAGATTAATGGGCTCGCCTACACTGCGATCAGAGAGAGAGAGGACCTAAGGAAGGGAGGGGGTCAGTGTGTGTGCGTGCGTGCATGTGTGTGACAGACAGACCTCCAATCATCTTGGATACCCTTGCCATTGGACCAAGACTGTGCTCTGTCACTTTGTGTGGTATCTGGTGTGCAACGGCCACCCCACGTTAAAAGAATTCATGCACAGGCATCTTCCACTCTTTAACATTTTTTAGTGTGGAAGCAATTCATCCTCAACTCTGGGGGATTGTCTAAGACTGTTTTACAGAAATAACCATGCAATACTGTAGCACCAAAATCAATTGGTATATAATTGCATTTTGGTTTTGAACACTGTGCTCTGGGTTTTTGATCTCAATAGTCTCTGAGTTAGAAGCTACTGTCAGAGTATTTATTTGTGTTGTTCATTTACACCCATCAAGGACACATTGCAAAAGGATATAGAGCTGAGGCTTAAACATGGAAGAAGTACTGACCTTAAGCCACATCCAATTTTGGAAGTTTCATTGTGTAAGCTGCACTCACCTAACGCTGTCCATTTTCCTGTATTTGTGTAGATCACTCAGTTCAAGTGTGTAATGAGAATGTTATTGCATAGGTTGTTCTGAGTAACTGCCATCAATATAAAAAAACCTAATGTGGTTTTGAACCTGAATTCTTTGGAGTGAATGTCAATGACTTATGCCAATGGTTTAATAATCGACACACCTGAGTATATATTTAAGGTACTGTCTAACCTCTATAAAAAAACGATTTAGATTAAAAGGGGCAACAAAATTAATGGAAGCCCAGCAGTTCTTTCCATTCAGTCAGGTTAAGACAACAGTAAGTCTGAGGTTATGTAATAATAAAATGTAAGGTTATCATTGGGCTGGATTTTCAGCTTTAGTCATTTCGGGGCAGTAATGGCGGCTGGGCGGTAAAGTTTGTACCCGAGAAAAGTTTACGCCTCAGTCAGCAAAATTGGGCAGCTGGGCCCCGAGTGTGTGGCGCATTGCACACCTCTCTTAGGGCACTAGGCCGGCTGAGCAACTGAATATCCCGAGCTAAACAGCTAGCCTGGAAGTGCTCTGAGAGGCCAGGGGAGAAAAATAAAATCTGAAAAAAACCCATTCCCAATAAATAACTCTCGCCGCCACAACATAAATTGCAAAAAAAAAAAATCAACATTACTTACTTATTGCAGCTGCCACATGTCGGATGGCCCCCTTTCACAGCCGGTGCCTCGACAGAGTGCTACGAATCAGGCGGGCGCCAAAAATCGAGCCGGTGTCGCAATGAGGGGCGTTGTACACTGGCTTGCCTCTCCTGGGCGATAATGCACTGCGCCCCACCGAAACCGTTCCCGAAAACGCCGGTGGGGCACTGGAAGCTGTCCGGCCGCCCGGAGAAGCTCACCGCCGCCATTGCTGCCCCGGAAAACAGGGACGGCAAAAAGTCAAAAATCCAGAAAATCCAAATATTTACTAACTAAATGCAATACAAATACTTCAGGAAGTAGAACATAGATTATGCAAGATTTTTCCAAATCAATGTATAAAATTATATTACAGCAAAATATAATTTTATAGAGGAGTTTAATATGTAAGTACAAATGTATGTATTCTGGAAATTAGTGTTGGTGTTACAATGAATACCTAGCTATTCATGGGTTAGACTGCAGTAACGTCAGGAATGTAGAACATTTAACCTGTTGTCATCGCCTGTAGCCAAATTACTGGCAAGAGGAAATGGCTTGTCAGCATTATAACACTAGAGGTTTTTGTTAGCTTTGTTTATCTCTTAGTGCAGCCTAATTGGTCTTTAAATTGAAACAATTTTCAAAGCCCACACCCTGCAAATGCAGCAAGGTTCACAACCCCCATATAAAACTGATGGTTTAGCTGAGGCTGTCGACTACTTGGCTGTGCTGACAGGTGATCTGCTACAGAACTGAGCTGCCACATGGGGTATTTTGAGCACAATGGGTATTGACTTCTGTGTTCCATTGCCTTGCAATTAGCTGGAGTAGACCAGTGAGAGCAGGAGAGCGCTGCTGTGATGTAAAGGTGATGTGCAAGGCACACTGAGGCCCCATTGCTACACAGTACATCGGGTCTACTGTCCCAGACATGACTGTCTGGGAATGACTGAGGAACAGTGCCTTTGAGGTGAGTGCTAAGCACGGAGACTGTACCACCCCCTCAGTGAAGACCTGTAGACATGATCAAGTAGCCAAATGTCACTGCCATGCTCACTAGCGTCACTGCAGCCCTAACTTTCTATGGGACAATGGTCTTCTATGCAAACTTTGATGACTCATACATCATCAGCCAGGTACATCGAATGGATTTTGCCTTTTTTTTGGAGGGCCAAGAACTTCATTACTTTCCAACTGTCTGACAGAACCTGCATTTCTAATCGATCTGTTTGCTTCCCAAGAATCCAGGGAGTCACTGCTTGCATACAGGCTGCTACTGAGGCCTCTGTAAACAATACAATACTCCATATGAACTATTGGGCTTTTAGTCAATCAATGTGGAGCTGGTTTGCCACATTAGCCACCAACAGTGGATAATGCAGGTTTATAAGCAGTTGGATTTGGCACTTATTGTAAGGTATATTTGATTAATAGCTGGCATTCCAGTTTCCCTTGCTGCACTGGCGAGTCTGGAACAAAGCTGTCTGCTTCGTTATGGCTTTGGGGAGATTAGCAGCAAAGTTATAAAGCGTGCAGCAGACACAGCTTCATCTTCAGTCCTGCTTCATAGCAGTTCCTGTGATGCCTTCATTTTAAGGCAGTCATCTGTGTTACCATTATTGGAAGAGATGGAAAGCTGGAAAGCTGTGAATTGGCTCGGATAGATTGGCGAATGATACTGAAGGGGTTGACTGTGGATGAGCAATGGCAGACATTTAGAGACCGCATGGATGAACTACAACAATTGTACATCCCTGTCTGGCGTAAAAATAAAAAAGGGAAGGTGGCTCAACCGTGGCTATCAAGGGAAATCAGGGTTAGTATTAAAGCCAAGGAAGTGGCATACAAATTGGCCAGAAATAGCAGCGAACCCGGGGACTGGGAGAAATTTAGAACTCAGCAGAGGAGGACAAAGGGTTTGATTAGGGCAGGGAAAATGGAGTACGAGAAGAAGCTTGCAGGGAACATTAAGGCGGACTGCAAAAGTTTCTATAGGTATGTAAAGAGAAAAAGGTTAGTAAAGACAAACGTAGGTCCCCTGCAGTCGGAATCAGGGGAAGTCATAACGGGGAACAAAGAAATGGCAGACCAATTGAACAAGTACTTTGGTTCGGTATTCACTAAGGAGGACACAAACATCCTTCCGGATATAAAAGTGGTCAGAGGGTCTATTAAGGAGGAGGAACTGAGGGAAATCTTTATTAGTCGGGAAATTGTGTTGGGGAAATTGATGGGATTGAAGGCCGATAAATCCCCAGGGCCTGATGGACTGCATCCCAGAGTACTTAAGGAGGTGGCCTTGGAAATAGCGGATGCATTGACAGTCATTTTCCAACATTCAATTGACTCTGGATCAGTTCCTATCGAGTGGAGGGTAGCCAATGTAACCCCACTTTTTAAAAAAGGAGGGAGAGAGAAAGCAGGGAATTATAGACCGGTCAGCCTGACCTCAGTAGTGGGTAAAATGATGGAATCAATTATTAAGGATGTCATAGCAGCGCATTTGGAAAATGGTGACATGATAGGTCCAAGTCAGCATGGATTTGTGAAAGGGAGATCATGCTTGACAAATCTTCTGGAATTTTTTGAGGATGTTTCCAATAAAGTGGACAAAGGAGTACCAGTTGATGTGGTATATTTGGACTTTCAGAAGGCTTTCGACAAGGTCCCACACAGGAGATTAATGTGCAAAGTTAAAGCACATGGGATTGGGGGTAGTGTGCTGACGTGGATTGAGAACTGGTTGTCAGACAGGAAGCAAAGAGTAGGAGTAAATGGGTACTTTTCGGAATGGCAGGCAGTGACTAGTGGGGTACCGCAGGGTTCTGTGCTGGGGCCCCAACTGTTTACATTGTACATTAATGATTTAGACGAGGGGATTAAATGTAGTATCTCCAAATTTGCAGATGACACTAAGTTGGGTGGCAGTGTGAGCTGCGAGGAGGATGCTATGAGGCTACAGAGTGACTTGGATAGGTTAGGTGAGTGGGCAAATGCGTGGCAGATGAAGTATAATGTGGATAAATGTGAGGTTATCCACTTTGGTGGTAAAAACAGAGAGACAGACTATTATCTGAATGGTGACAGATTAGGAAAAGGGAAGGTGCAACGAGACCTGGGTGTCATGGTACATCAGTCATTGAAGGTTGACATGTAGGTACAGCAGGCGGTTAAGAAAGCAAATGGCATGTTGGCCTTCATAGTGAGGGGATTTGAGTACAGGGGCAGGGAGGTGTTGCTACAGTTGTACAGGGCCTTGGTGAGGCCACACCTGGAGTATTGTGTACAGTTTTGGTCTCCTAACTTGAGGAAGGACATTCTTGCTATTGAGGGAGTGCAGCGAAGATTCACCAGACTGATTCCCGGGATGGTGGGACTGACCTATCAAGAGAGACTGGATCAACTGGGCTTGTATTCACTGGAGTTCAGAAGAGTGAGAGGGGACCTCATAGAAACGTTTAAAATTCTGACGGGTTTGGACAGGTTGGATGCAGGAAGAATGTTCCCAATGTTGGGGAAGTCCAGAACCAGGGGTCACAGTCTAAGGATAAGGGGTAAGCCATTTAGGACCGAAATGAGGAGAAACTTCTTCACCCAGAGAGTGGTGAACCTGTGGAATTCTCTACCACAGAAAGTAGTTGAGGCCAATTCACTAAATATATTCAAAAGGGAGTTAGATGAAGTCCTTACTACTCGGGGATCAGGAGGTATGGCGTGAAAGCAGGAAGCGGGTACTGAAGTTTCATGTTCAGCCATGAACTCATTGAATGGCGGTGCAGGCTAGAAGGGCTGAATGGCCTGCTCCTGCACCTGTTTTCTATGTTTCTATGTTTCTATGTTGTCTCCTAGGAGACCAAAGTCACTTCAGCTGCCATGGTTTATCATCATCATCCTAGGTAGTCCCTCGGAGTCAAGGATGACTTGCTTCCACACTAGAAATGAGTTCTCAGGTGACTGAAGAGTCCAATGCAGGACCTACAGTCTCTGTCACAGGTGGGCAAACGGTTGGAGGAACGGGTGGGTGGGGTGTCCTGGGTTGCCGCGCTCTCCTTCCACTGTCGACGCTTGGCTTCAACTTGCTCTCGGCGAAGAGATTCAAGGTGTTCAGCGCCTTCCCGGTTGCTTTTCCTCCACCTTGGGTGGTCTTGGGCCAGGGATTCTCAGGTGTCGGTGGGGAAGTTACATTTTTTTCAAGGAGGCTTTGAGGGTGTCCTAGAAGCGTTTCCTCTGTCCACCTGGGACTCACTTGCCTTGTCGAAACTCCAAGTAGAGCGCTTGTTTTGGGAGTCTCGTGTCAGGCATGCGGGCGATGGGGCCCATCCAGCGGAGCTGATCGAGCGTGGCCAATGCTTCGGTGCTGGGGATATTGGCCTGAGCAAGAATACTGATGGTGCGCCTATCCTGCCAGCCAATGGATTTGCAGGATCTTGCGAAGGCAGTGTTGGTACTTCTCCAGTATTTTGAGGTGCCTGCTGTACATCATCCATGTCTCTGAGCCATATAGGAGGCCGGGTATCACCACTGTTCTGTAAACTATGAGTTTGGTGCCGGGTTTGAGGTCCTGGTCTTCAAACACTCTTCCTCGGGCGACTGAAGGCTGCACAGACATATTGAAGGTGGTGTTGGACCTCGTCATCGATGTCTGCCCTTGTTGACAGTAGGCTCCAAAGGTATGGAAAATGGTTCACGTTGTCCAAGGCCTCGTCGTGGATTTTGATAACCGGGGGGCCGAGGGGCAGTGCTGTGTGGCTTATGCCTCGCTGGTGATAACCACGTACCGAGGTGAAGCTACAACAAAGCTCATGTTACAAACGGAATGATTATAGAATATACCTTTTGGGATATTGAAGTCGTGCTTCAGTTGTGTAAACTGATCAGAGCCACCTTACAGTTCAGCCCCTCAAGCCTCAATAATAATTGTCTCCTGCTAAATCTTCATAACTTCACTGAAAAATAGTCTCACTATGAAGGAAGAGGATCTAGGAAGGTGAAAGTGGTGATGAGAACTAAACTGGAGATTCACCAATGCAGCAAGAGAGAGTGGTGCCAATAAGTGCCACAGCAGCCCCAATCTACATCTGCAAAGTAACCTTCCCTGAACCACCTTCTGGATTTTCCTGCCCAGTCCCCCGAATATCATATATTCCTATCTTTTGCTAAGTTGCTGTTTTATTCTAACCATTGATTGAGAAATTCACAGCACCATGTGTAAACCAAATGCAACCATTGTGTGGCGAGGCCTTGCAAAATCCGAAAACCCGAAAACATGCGCCGAAAACCAGCTTTTCCGATATGTCACCTGGAGTACTGCGTGCAGTTTTGGTCACCTTACTTAAGGAAGGATATACTAGCTTTGGAGGGGGTACAGAGACGATTCACTAGGCTGATTCCGGAGATGAGGGGGTTACCTTATGATGATAGATTGAGTAGACTGGGTCTTTACCCGTTGGAGTTCAGAAGGATGAGGGGTGATCTTATAGAAACATTTAAAATAATGAAAGGGATAGACAAGATAAAGGCAGATAGGTTGTTTCCACTGGTCGGGGAGCCTAGAACTAGGGGGCACAGCCTCAAAATACGGGGGAGCCAATTTAAAACCGAGTTGAGAAGAAATGTCTTCTCCCAGAGGGTTGTGAATCTGTGGAATTCTCTGCCCAAGGAAGCAGTTGAGGCTAGCTCATTCAATGTATTCAAATCACGGATAGATAGATTTTTGACCATTAAGGGTTATGGGGAGCGGGCGGGTAAGTGGAGCTGAGTCCACGGTCAGATCAGCCATGATCTTGGTGAATGGCGGAGCAGGCTCGAGGGGCTAGATGTTCCTAATTCTTATGTTCTTATGTTATGTCAAGATTACTCTTGACAGATCCTCCACAGCCCCGCAGGAAGGACATTCACATGTCCGAGATTGGGCTATTTGCCCAACTCATGCCCAGCAAATGTCTTTCAAATTCTTATGCCCGGGAAAGCGTAAGAGTTTTAAGACATATAAAAATTAAATTTAAAAACACAATTTTACATTAAAAACCCTGTCCATTAAGGTAAGTTTATTTTAAACTGTATTAAAACAAACATTAAAAAACATTCAAAAGTATTTTTTTTTCTTTCAAACATTTAATTAAATTTAATGTCAATGAATTTTAAATATATGAGGTGTGTTATTTATTTATTATGTTGTGTTTGGGTGTTTTAGCGGTTTCTCATTGATAGTAATGGGAACTCGGAGAAACGGAGAAATGATCAATGAGAATACTGCATCGTGATTGGTTGTCCAGGCCCACGTGACTCCAGCTTGGACTTGCGTACCTCAAAGACAGGTCCCCATGCGCTGCACAGCAAATGAAGGCCCCCGACTGGGATCCTATGTTTCTCCGGGACCAACGGGTAGATTCGAAGATTTTTTTTTGGGTGGGGGGGTGTTCGTACAAAGGCAGTCTCCGACTGGAATTTTAGCCCATGTGTGTTCAGTGAATGTTGTCAGCCTGTTTTGCCACATTTTTCTTGTGGCTTGTTTGTGGCATATGTCTGCTCAGTGATTCTGTATTGTAAGACGGAACTATGCTGGTTGGGTACAGGGTTTTTCTATCAGCCTGTTGGGATTGTGGTAACATGAGACGTCCATATGGTGTGAACTCTGATGCCTCTGTATCTGAGTCAGCACATCTGCTGCTATTCTGACTGTGTGCTACTCTGTGCTCTCTGGCTGAACTACTCTCACTTGTGTGGGGATGATTGATGGACCAGATATGACATTGTACCAAGGTTGACTGGTCGGTACACATGCAAGGCATTCCATCACTATGTTCACTGGTCGAAGAGCAGAACTTTGCCAACAGAAGTTATAGCAGAACAAACGTTTATCTGTTATTGAACCAAATTGGACGAGAAATTCGGCACCATTTCCACCCGGTTTCTCGATGGTACACCTATTTTATTGTTGAAAATCGCCCAGTCCAAGTTTCGTCAAGATGTTACGCCGGCGGTTTCGAAATACCGCTGGGGAGCGGACCACCGGCGTGGAAGACTGAAAAACCTGTCACTGCCCGAGTTTGGTGGTAGCGGTGATCCATAGCTGAGAGAAAAAATACTGCCCACAAGAAAACAGCCTGGGTGGTAGGTATGAAACCCTGCAAAAAAAAAGTGAGTTAAAGTTTTTTTTTTAATTCTTTTACAGCGATTCAGTGGAAAAGGGTCCTGAGAATGTTTAACTATTTATTTTTATTTTTTGTTTTTGGGTAAAATATTTTTTGTGTTTTTCCCTTCACCGTAGGCCCAACCCGTAACCTCAGACTAAATTTTGAGTAAGTACCACCCAATTTGCCCAGGATCACGATTTCCACCGAGAATCTGTGTCTAAGATCCATTTTTCCCACCGGGTGGAATTTTTTCCTTTTTTTTGATCAATTTTTCGCCGACGTTAATTTAATAAACTTAGCGGTTTTTTGGGCGGCAATCCGGGTGGATTTTGTGGAATTTCTAGCTAGTGATGAGTGCATCTTTGATGATGAGACTGAAGTTTCTATCGTAGTGTGAGCATTCATTAAAGATTTGACCCACTCTGCTGCAAGACCACGTACCCTGTTGCCCTGAGAAGGTAAGCGTTGCCCTTGTGCTGATGGTGTTCCTGCAATGGCGTGATTTACAGAATTCCAAAATATTCATCCAGCAACGTTGAAGGAATGTTAATCTATGTTCAAGTCAGGATTGTGTGTGACATAAAGGAGAACTTGGAGTTGATGGAGTTCTTATAATCTTGCTGCTCTTGTCCTTCTTGGTGGTAGAGCTTGTGAGGCTGATAGGTGCCGTCAAAGTAACTTGGTGAGTTGCTGCAGTTCATCCTGTAGATTGTGCATATTGCAGCTGCAGGACACTAGTGATGGAAGAGAGAAATATTGAGTCCAGTGATGAGAAGGGGATGATCAAGCTGACTGTTTTGTCCATGATGGTGTTGAGCTTCGAGTTTTGCAGTTGCATCAATCCAGTTAAGTGATGAGTATTCCACCACATTCATGACTTGAGCCTTATAGGTGATGGTGAGGTTTTGAGGGGTCAGGACCTCAGCCAGTCATTACAGAATACCCATCCTCTGCCCTCTTCTTGTTGCCATGCTGTTGGTATGGCTTGTCCAGTGAAAGATCTGCTCATTGGTGCTCAAGGGCCAAGAGGATGATGGCTGATGTCAGGGGAGCTTGGACAACCTCCCCGGACCATGGGTGGCAGAGTTTCCAGTTGGCATCAGCAAGAAGGCACCAGAGATATGCCCAAATTGACGCTTGCTTCTGCCTGATTCATGTTAATAAGCTGCTCCCATACTGACCCCAAAACCTCGGTCAATGCAGGAAGGCACTATCTGAATTGTGACCCAAAGACTTTGGGGCCCCCTTCATCTCCATGCCACAATCAAGGCTGTGACAAGTACTTTATTGATAAAATAATTTATCTTGCATTTTCTCCTGAAAATGTTGATTCCTTGCAGGAATATAGTTTCATAAGTGCCGGCGCCATCCATTACTTCTCCCAAGTGGCTTGATAGTGAGTGTGAGCAGGTCATTTGTTCATCGGGCATCACAAATGAGCCCTATCCTATCTTCACTCATTGGTCACATGCATGACCAGCAAAGACCACTGGATAGTTCAGTAATAATGGGTGGAAATCCTGGATGATGCACTTCTCCCTAACTGAGAGACACTGAGGCTAATTGTAGCACCCTTACCACAGAAATTAGCAAAATTAACTAAGATCAATCACCTCGGCATAGGAATCAAAATAAGCACACTCCTGGTCTACGTAGCTTAGACACTCACTGGTTGATCTTGCTGAGCCGTCGAGGAAGCTGATTTGCCATTGCCTTGAGAAGCATGAGGGAAATCAGCAACGTTAGCTGTGATATATCCTCATGGAGGGAAACGCAATAAAAGGGTGAGTCAGCCCAGTTTCCCTCAAGCATCTGACTGTAAAGTCCTGACCCTGCAGTACAGACTTACATATGCTGAAGTCAAGGTCACTCTGGACCTGCACCTTTATTTCACAGCTCTCAAGTGCCACACTTGCCTGAGACCTGCCTTTATACACCTGTGTGGAACAGGTATGCAGTGTCTCCTGCAAGTGCACCCCTCGTGGTAAAGTATGCTTGTGGTTACAGGTCATATCTAGTTACAGTCATGTATAGCATGGTAAGATACAGTTATATCAAGTAATGTGAGATACATGACATCACCCTCCCCCAAGGTCTTATTGTCTTTATAGATTCAGTCTCTCAGGTGGTCTACGCTCTCGTGTGGAGCGTCTTGGTTGTGGTTCAGTTGTTTGCCTTGATGCCTGTTTTTCTTTCGGTGTGATTGCTGGTATCTCGCCTGGGCTGTCTGTTGAGACTGCCCTTTCCTCAAGTTGTTCCACCTGTCTGTATACCAGGTGTGGTGTGAGTTCCACATTGTAGTCTGCCTCTGGTTCTGCAGTGTTGTTGGTGAATCTACTTTTTACTTGGTCTACATGCCTCCGGCACGTTTGGTCATTGTCCATTTGTACAACCAGTAGCCTGTTTCCTTCCTTGCCTGTTACTGTCCCTGCAAGCCATTTGGGACCCCTGACATAGTTTAGCACATACACTTTGTCCCCTATCTCATTCCACTTCCCCCTCGAATTTCGGTCATGGTACTCAGTTAGCTTCCGGCGCTTTGCCTCTACAATTTCATGCATGTCTGGGAGGATTAACGAGAGCCTAGTCTTTAAGGTCCGTTTCATCAATAGTTGCGTGGGGGGAACCCCAGTCAACGAATGCGGATGAGATCTGTATGCCAGCAGCAGTCGCGACAGGCGGCTCTGCAGCGTGGGACCTTGGATTTTTAGCATGCCTTGTTTAACGATTTGCACTGCTCGCTCCACCTGGCCATTGGAGGCCGGCTTGAATGGTGCCCTCTTAACGTGATTTATGCCGTGGTCAACTATGAAATCTTGAAATTCTGCGCTGGTGAAGCACGGGCCATTATCACTGACCAATATGTCAGGAATTCCGTGCGTTGCAAACATGGTTCTGAGGCTCTCCACAGTGGTGGAGGTGGTGCTCGAGTTTAAAATGGTGCACTTGATCCACTTTGAAAATGCATCGATGACAACGAGGAACATTTTGCCAATGAATGGGCCCGCATAGTCTACATGCACCCACGACCACGGTTTGGTGGGCCAGGGCCAGGGGCTTAAGGGGGCCTCCCTGGGGGCATTACTGAGTTGGGCACAAATAGTGCAACGCTGGATGCAGAGCTCCAAGTCCGCGTCAATGCCAGGCCACCAGACGTGGGATCTGGCTATGGCCTTCATAAGAATGATCTCCGGGTGCTCGCGATGAAGCTCCCGGACAAACGCCTCTCTGCCTCGCAAGGGCATAACTACTCGCCTGCCCCACATCAGGCAGTCTGCCTGTAGTGATAGTTCATGCATGCGCCTATGGAAAGGTTTGATCTCCTCAGGGCAGGCATCGTGAGCGTCTGCCCAGTCACCAGTTAAAACACATCTTTTGACTAAGGATAACGTGGGGCCGCTGGTCGTCCAGGTTCTGATTTGGTGAGCCGTCATAGGCGAATCTGTGGATTCAAAGGCATTGATTGCCATGACCATCTCACAGTCCTGTTCGTCGGACCCTTCCGTGGTCGCCAGGGGTAGCCTGCTAAGCGCGTCGGCACAGTTGTCTGTGCCTGGTCTGTGCCTTATCGTGAAGACGCCAGCATGAATGCCCACCGCTGAATGCGCGCCGAGGCGTTGCCGTTTATTGCCTTGCACTCGGATAGTAGGGACGTGAGGGGTTTGTGGTCGGTTTCTAATGCGAACTTGGCCCCGAAAAGGTATTGGTGCATCTTTTTGACACCGTACACGCACGCGAGCGCCTCCTTCTCAACCATACCGTAACCGCGCTCCGCCCGCGAAAGTAACCTGGAGGCATAAGCAATGGATTGTAATTTACCCGCATCATTGACATGCTGTAAAACGCACCCGACTCTGCACGCTGACGCATCACATGTAAGAACTAGCTTTTTACCTGGGTCAAAAAAGGCTAAAACACTGTTGGAACATAGAAGGTTGCATGCCTTATTGAAGGCGCGTTCTTGGGCATCCCCCCAAAACTAATCGCACCCCTTTCTGACTAGCACGTGGAGAGGCTCCAGCAGCATGCTCAAGTTCTGCATAAAGTTGCCAAAGTAATTGAGTAGCCCGAGAAAGGTGCGCAGTTACGAGACATTCCGGGGCCTGGGTACCAGACGAATTGCTTCGGTTTTGGATTCTGTTGGATTCCATCAGCGGCAATCCTTCTGCCCAAAAATTCAACCTCGGTTGCGAGAAACAGACACTTGGATTTCTTAACTCTTAGGCCTACCCGATCTAATCGACTTAGTACTTCCTCCAAATTGCGGAGATGGGAGTCGGTGTCCCTGCCCGTGATGAGTATGTCACCTTGAAACACAACCGTCCCCGGGATGGACTTGAGCAGACTCTCCATGTTGCGCTGGAATATAGCAGCTGCCGACCTGATACCGAATTGGCATCAATTGTAAATGAAAAGGCCTTGATGTGTCTTCGGTCAGTTCTTGCGTTATATACGCAGATGTGAGTTCTAGTTTCGAAAAAAGTTTTCCTCCAGCCAATGTGGCAAATAGGTCCTCCGCTCTGGGCAGCGGGTATTGGTCCTGTAGGGAGACTCTGTTTATGGTAGACTTATAATCCCACAGATTCGTACGGATCCATCAGGCTTCATGACTGGGATGATGGGACTTGCCCAGTCACTAAATTCCACGGGTGAGATAATGCCTTCCCGCAGAAGCCGGTCCAGTTCGTGTTCAATCTTTTTCCTCATCACAAGGCACAGCTCTAGCCTTGTGATGGACCAGTCTGGCATCCTGCGTGATGTAGATTTTACCTTTAGCCCCTTTGAAGGTGCCCACACCTGGTTGAAAGAGATGTTCAAAATGACTTAGAACTGTTGAGCAGGTCTGTTCCTCTGACGACATGGCGTGAACATCATCCCATTTCCAATTTAGTTTTGCCAGCCAGCTTCTCCCCAACAGTGCTGGGAGATCTCTGGGGACAATCCACAGGGGAAGTCGATTCACCATCCCTTTGTGTGTGACTGAGAGCATGGCGCTGCCAAGGACTGGGACGATTTCTTTGGTATAGGTCCTTAGTTTGGTGTCGATCCTTGTGAGTTTTGGTCTGTTGCTTTTGTGCGGCCACAGCTGTTCAAATTGTTGGACGCTCATAAGAGATTGACTAGCTCCCATGTCCAGTTCCATGTTGACGGGTATCCCATTGAGTAGGACCCTCATCATTATTGGAGGCGTCTTGTTGTAAGAACAATTGACATTGATCGTGTTGACCCGCTGTACCTCGGCGTCCCGGGCACTGTCCCCACCGTCTGGTCCGCTTTCCGACCCTTCCGATTCATATACCAGCCGAGCTGCTGTTTTCTGCAAATGTGAGCCATTTGCCCTGTATAGTTGCTGTTTCTGCAAACAGCATGTTGAAATCGGCACCCCCTTGTTGAGTGTCTTCCCCTACATCTCCAATACAGACCGCTTCCATTGTTTCCGAAGGATGAGCTGCGTCTGGCTGATCTCTCTTGAGCTTCTCTGTCTGTAGTTGATTGCTCGCATTGTGGGTTGATGAGGTGTGAACAGCCATTCATGTGGCCCTTGATGGCTTCTGGCGCCACTGCCTGCTGTTGAAGGTCTCCTGCCTTTGTCTGTGTGTGGGGGTAGCTGCTTGAACCCCTTGTTCCGATGTTTCGTTAGTTGTCGTACCCGCAGTATAGATCGACCTCGCTTCTTCTTCTCCTGCCAAGAATGTCTGTGCGATGAGTGTTGCTGCCTCTAGGGTCAAGTTCTTGGTCTCTATAAGCTTTTGGAATATGCCTGCGTGGACTATTCCTTCAATAAAAAAGTCTCTCAGTACTTCTCTCCTTAGTTCATCGGAGAACTCACATAAACTAGCCAGCCTCCGAAGTTCCGCCACAAAGTCGGGTATGCTCTGGCCCACACAGCATCTGTAGTTGTGGAACCTATGTCTGGCCATGTGTAGGCTGCTCGTTGGCTTCAGATGGTCTCTCACCAGTGTTCTCAACTCCTCAAATGACTTGCTTGCTGGTTTCTCGGGTGCCAGCAAGTCCTTCATTAAGGCGTATGTTTTCGAGCCATAGCTGATCAAGAGATGGGCTCTTCTCTTGTCTGCCTTATCGTCGCCCAACCAGTTTTTGGTTACAAAGCTTTGCTGGAGCCTTTCTATAAAGTCCTCTCAATTGCCTCCAGCATTGTATTTCTCATCTGAGCCGTTGGTAGCCATTCTGTGAATTCTGTGATCCCGTAACTCGTCGCCACTGTAAAATCCTGACCCTGCAGTACAGACTTACACGAGGCACATGCTGAAGTCAAGGTCACTCTGGACCTGCACCTTTATTTCACAGCTCTTGAGTGCCACACTTGCCTGAGACCTGCCGGCAGGGAGGTGTTACTACAGTTGTATAGGGCCTTGGTGAGGCCACACCTGGAGTATTGTGTACAGTTTTGGTCTCCTAACTTGAGGAAGGACATTCTTGCTATTGAGGGAGTGCAGCGAAGGTTCACCAGACTGATTCCTGGGATGGCGGGACTGACCTACCAAGAAAGACTGGATCAACTGGGCTTGTATTCACTGAAGTTCAGAAGAATGAGAGGGGATCTCATAGAAACGTTTAAAATTCTGACGGGTTTAGACAGGTTGGATGCAGGAAGAATGTTCCCAATGTTGGGGAAGTCCAGAACCAGGGGTCACAGTCTAAGAATAAGTGGTAAGCCATTTAGGACCGAGATGAGGAGGAATTTCTTCACCCAGAGAGTGGTGAACCTGTGGAATTCTCTACCACAGAAAATAGTTGAGGCCAATTCACTAAATATATTCAAAAAGGAGTTCGATGTAGTCCTTACTATTAGGGGGATCAAGGGGTATGGCGATAAAGCAGGAATGGGGTACTGAAGTTGCATGTTTAGCCATGAACTTATTGAATGGCGGTGCAGGCTCGAAGGGCCGAATGGCCTACTCCTGCACCTATTTTCTATGTTTCTATGTTACTATATACCTGTGTGGAACAGGTATGCAGTGTCTCCTGCAAGTGCACCCCTGGTGGTAAAATATGCTTGTGGTGACAGGTCATATCTAGTTACAGTCATGTATAGCATGGTAAGATACAGTTATATACAGTAGTGTGAGATACATGACACTGACAACTGATACTTGTTGAATCAAAATTTCACTGGGAGCAGGTTGCTTGCACATCTTGTCCGAGAAGGCTGCATGTTGTGAAGAGTGAGTGTGTAAAGTGAAGAAGTCTAAAAGGCAAAAATACAAGCATATAACAGGCATGTTTATCATGCACTCAGCTGGGTTTTTCAGTTCCTCGCCCACTGCGACAGGCTGCGCATTTACTTTTCCCATTACAGGACTGGTGTGTGTGGGCGTTGAGAAATCCGCCAGTTTTAGTTTAGCTCAGATATTCTCTGACAGCAGACTAAAGACAAGAGGTTCAGCTGAGTAAATCCCAAGAGTCTCACAGCTTTGCTCATTAATGATTTTATATGCTAACAGTAACAGCAATTTGTTCAGGTGACATTTCAGTTGCCATGCCGAGTGTAACAGGCTTCACTGAAATCTACACATGAATGGAAAGCTAGAGGATGATGGCTTCAAGAGCAAATAAAGACAAGGCTAAACATTGAAGCGGAACGTTAAATTTATATCGCAAATTATAATTGATATTCAGTGACAGAATTACAGAAGACAACTGCATATATAGAGTAACCAAAGGACAAGTGATGATAAAACTAAGTTCCATGTAGGCAGTCATTAATATTTTTATCTTGTATTCACAGGAATAAACCATTGCCATAAGCTGAACAAGTCTTTTGTAAACTGAAACCTGAATCTTTATTTATGCCAAGAGTGGAACATCAAGCTTTAGGACTAACAATTATCCTTTAATTATCGCAACGCATTGGGATGTCTACTGTGTTCTCCTATTAATTCTGCAAAATACTTAATACCACACTGACAAATTGTTATTTTCAAGTTAAAACTAGTAGATATATTTACAAAAAATTCCACTGAAGTAGAAAGATACAGCAAGGTATTGAGGGTACAAATACTGGGGAAAAAAAAGATTGAATCACTTTGCAAGGAGCTAAAATATTTTCTATAGATCGTATTTCAACAACAACAACAACTTGTATTTATATAGCACCTTTAATATAGTGAAATGTCCCAAGGCACTTCAAAAGAATATTATGGGACAAAAATTTTGACACCGAGTCACATAAGGAGAAATTAGGGCAGATGACCAAACATTTGGTCAAAGAGGTAGGTTTTAAGGAGTGTCTTGAAGGAGGAAAGAGGTTTAGGCAGAGAATTCCAGTGCTTAGAGCCTAGGCAACAGAAGGCACGGCCAGTAATGATTGAGCGATTATAATCAGGGATGTTCAAGTGGGCAGAATTAGAGGAGCACAGACATCTCAGGGTGGGGCGGTAGGGGGTTGTGGGGCTGGAGGAGATTATAGAGAGAGGTGAGGCCATGGAGGGATTTGAAAACAAGGATGAGAATTTTGAAATCGAGGCGTTGCTTAATTGGGAGCCAATGTAGGTCAACGAGCACAGGGGCGATTGGTGAGTGTGACTTGGTGCGAGTTATGACACAGGCAGTCGAGTTTTGGATCATCTCCTGTTTACGTAGGGTAGAATGTGCGAATATGGGAGGCCAGACCAGAGTCCATTGGAATAGTCAAGTCTAGAGATAACAAAGGCATTGATGAGGGCTTCATCAGTGGATGAGCTGAGGCAAGGGCGGAGACGGGCGATGTTACGGAGGTGGGATAGACGGTCTTAGTTATGCAGCAGATATGTGGTCGAAAGCTCATTTCAGGGTCAAATATGACACCAAGGTTGCGAAAAGTCTGGTTCAGCCTCCGATAGAAGAGGGGAGAGGGACGGAGTCGGTGGCTAGGGAACGGAGTTTGTGGTGTGGACCAAAAACAATGGCTTCGGTCTTCCCAATATTCAATTGGAGAAAATTTCTGCTCATCCAGAACTGAATGTCGGACAAGCAGTCTGACAATTTAGAGACTGAGAAGCAGTCGAGAGAAGTGGTAGTGAGGTAGAGCTTGGTCTCATCAGCTTACATGTAGAATCTGACGCTATGTTTTCAGATGTGCCAAGGGGCAACATGTAAATGAGAAATAGGAGGGGATAAGGTTAGATCCTTGGGAGACACCAGAAGTAACGATGCGTTGCAGATGATCCTCTGGCTACGATTCAATAGATAAGAATGGAACCAGGCAAGTGCAGTCCCACCCAGCTGGACGACAGTGGATAGAGTGGTCCCCGTGTCAAAGGCTGCAGACAAATCCAGAAGGACAAAGAGGGATTGTTTGCCTTTGTCACAGTGACAAAGGATGCCATTTGTGACTTTGAGAGCCATTTCAGTACTGTGGCAGGTGCGGAAATCAGATTGGAGGGATTCAAACATGGAATTGCGGGAAAGATGGGCGCTGATTTGGGAGGCTTTGGGACGTTCAAAGACTTTGGAGAGGAAAGGGAGGTTGGAGATGGGGCGGTAGTTTGCAAGGACGGAGTGGTCGAGTGTTGGTTTTTTGAGGAGAGGGGTAACAACGGCAGATTTGAGGGAGAGGGGGACAGTACCTGAGGAGAGAGGACTGTTAACAATGTCAGCTAACATGGGAGCCAGAAAAGGAAGTTGGGTGATCAGTGTTATGTATAAATGCTTGGGGGTCCCCAGACACCAGAGGGCGCCGCGGTCAGAGGTCATCGGGCTGTACGCATGTGGTATGTGTGCTTGGTCACCTGTATATAAGCTAGGTGTCTTTGTCACGCAGGCACTCTCGGGCTGGAATAAAGATGAGTCAGGTTCCTGAGTGAGTTTACAGTAACCAGACTCTTGAGTCATTACAATTGGCGATCAGGTAATTTAAGAACCTTCGCATGCACAATGGGCACGGTAGGAATCCTGGAGAGATTTGTGGAGGGCGAGGATTGGGTGGATTTTGTCGACCACCTGGATCAGTATTTTGTGACCAATGGCATGGAGGCAGAGGCCTATGCAGTTAAGCGCAGGGCAGTTCTCCTCACCGTTTGTGGTCCGAAAATTTACGGCCTCATGCAGAACCTTCTCTTGTCTATACGTCAGATGGGAAAAGGGTATGAGGAATTGTGTACATTGGTGGGTAACCATCTGAAGCCACAAGAGGGGATCATCATATCATGCTACCGTTTCTACACGCATGTTCATGCTGAGGGCCAGGTTTTGTCGGGATTTGTCGCCGACCTGCGACATCTTGCTGAGCCGTGTAAATTCAGGCACATGCTGGAAGATGTGCTGCGTGATGTCTTCGTGATGGCAATCAGCCATGATGCGATCCTCGGGAAGCTGTTGGCCGCAAAGATGCTGGATTTGAAAAAGACCATTGCAGCTGCCCAGGCATGCATGACGATGGATGGTAATTTGAGGCAGATATCATCGACGAGTCGGAGTTTCACGGCAAGTACTGTAAACAAGATGGCAGAGCTGCTTATGCGAAACCTGCCGCTGTTCAGAGCCCGCCAACTCATTCGAACCAGATTTCACCCTGTTGGTGTTGTGGGGGCAATCATCGGCCTCATCAGTGTCAGTTTAGACAATACTCATGCAATTGTTGTTCGAAAGTGGGGCACCTTCACAGGATGTGTCCACAACGGAGCAAGCATGGTGCGGCTCACCACGTGGTTGATGAGGACCAGTTCAGCGATGGCCTGGATATGCAACCCAAGGAGGAATTGAATGGACTGTATTCGTTCCTGAGCAAGAGCCAGTCGATAGTTGTTAATGTGAAGCTGAATGGTGTGCCAATGGAGCGGGACACGAGTGCGAGCCAGTCGATAATGAGCCAAAGGACATTCGACAAGCTGTGGGACAACAAAGCTGCGAAACCGAGTCTGAGTCCTGTCAATGCCAGGTTGCGTACTTACACTAAGGAACTCATACCGGTGCTCGGCAGTGCAGCAATCAAGGTATCATATGATGGTGTGGATCACGAGCTACCATTATGGATCGCCCCAGATAATGGTCCAACGCTGTTCGGCAGGAATTGGCTTGAGAAAATCAAGCTGAACTGGAATGATGTCAAGATGTTGTCCTCGGTGGATGATACTTTGTGTGCTCAAGTATTGAAAAAGTTTCCTTCTTTGTTTGAACCGGGCATTGGTAATTTTACGGGAGCCAAGGTGCAGATTCACCTGGACTCCAATGCAAGGCCTGTCTATCTCAAAGCTCGGTCTGTTCCGTACATGATGAGGGAGAAGGTTGAAATTGAACTTGACAGACTCGAGCGTGACGGGATCATATCACCGGTCGCGTTTAACGAGTGGGCTAGTCCCAATGTTCCTGAGTTGAAGGGTGATGGCACTGTCAGGATTTGTGGAGACTACAAGGATACGGTTAACCAATTTTCAAAATGGATCAGTATCTGTTACCGAGGTCTGATGACCTGTTCGCCATGCTAGCTGGTGGAAAGTCGTTCATGAAACTGGATCTGACATTGGCCTATATGACCCAGGAGCTTGTCGACACTTTGACAAAACTCACCTGCATCAACATCCATAAAGGACTGTTCAGCTACAACAGGTGTCATTTTGGGATTCGTTCGGCTGCAGCCATATTTCAGAGGAATATGGAGAGTTTACTGAAGTCCATTCCAAGAACTGTCATGTTTCAAGGTGACATTCTGGTCACAGGTCACAACTGCTGAACATCTGAACAATCTTGAAGTCCTACAGCATCTGGACAAAGTGGGACTCAGGCTGAAATGCTCGAAGTGTGCATTCATGGCACCTGAAGTCGAGGAAGATTGCTGCTGATGGCATCAGGCCCACTGATTTGAAAACTGAGGCCATGAAAAATGCACCAAGGCGTCGATGTGATAGAGCTGCGTTCGTTCCTTCAGCTACTCAACTACTTTGGTAATTTCTTACCCAGATTGAACACTTTACTAGAGCCACTGCATGTGTTACTAAGAAAAGACGACAACTGGGTTTGGGGTGCATCTCAAGATAGAGCCTTTGAGAAAGCCAAGAATCTGCTATGTTCAAACAAGTTGCTTGTTCATTATGATCCGTGTAAGCGTTTTGTATTGGCCTGTGATGCTTCATCATATGGGGTTGGCTGTGTACTCCAACAAGCAAATGAATCGGGCAAGCTACAACCTGTTGCGTATGCTTCGAGAAGTTTGTCTAAAGTGGAAAGAGCTCACAGTATGGTAAAGAAAGAAGCTTTGGCCTATATGTATGGGGTAAAAAAAAATGCACCAATACTTGTTTGCTCTTCGTTTTGAACTAGAAATGGATCACAAGCCACTCATTTCATTGTTTGCGGAAAACAAAGGTATTAATGCCAATGCATCGTCCCGCATTCAAAGGTGAGCGCTGACATTGTCTGCTTATGATTATGTCATCCGTCATAGACCTGGTACTGAAAATTGTGCCGATGTACTAAGTCGTCTGCCCTTACCCACAACTGAGATGTAGACGCCTCAACCTGCAGATCTACTGTTAGTAATGGATGCTTTTGAGAGTGATGGAACCCCTATCACTGCTCAACAAGTTAGAATCTGGACCAGTCATGACCCTATTTTATTGGCTGTGAAATGGTGTGTACTCAGTGGTGATTGGTATGCCATACCTATGGAGATGTGTGAGGAGACCAAACCTTACAACCTTCGCAAGGATGAGCTGTCCATTCAGTCAGACTGTTTACTGTGTGGGGTAATCATGTCAGCATGTCTAAGAAAGGTAGAGAAAAATTTGTTCGTGAACTTCATAGCACTCATGATGAAGTCCATTGCTAGGTCTCATGTATGGTGGCCTGGAATTGACACTGATCTAGAATCATGCGTGCATCAGTGCAACACTTGCATGCAGCTAAGTAAAGTACCAGTGGAATCTCTGCTGAGTCTTTGGTCGTGGCCATCCAAACCATGGTCAAGCATCCATATTGATTTTGCGAGCCCGTTCCTAGGAAAGATGTTTTTTGTCATAGTAGATGCATATTGTAAGTGGATAGAGTGTGTTGTTATGTCATCCAGCACATCTACAGCTACCATTGAGAGCCTTCGTATCATGTTTGCTACTCATGGTTTGCCTGACATTGTTGTGAGCGAAAACGGATTTTGCTTCACAAGTCTTGAGTTCCAGGAGTTCATGAAACTCAATGGCATCAGACATGTGAGATCAGCTCTATTAAAGCCTGCTTCTAATGGTCAAGCAGAGAGTGCCGTTCAAACGATCAAACAAAGTATGAAACGTGTAACTCAGGGCTCACTGCAGAGACGGTTGTCATGTATATTGCTCAGTCACATGTCAAGACCTCATATGCTTACTGGTGTTGCTCCTGCTGAACTACTGATGAAGAGAAATCTCAAGACCAGGCTTTCTCTTGTTTATCCTGATTTGAAAACAGACATCAAAGTCAGCAATGGTGTCATGATCGTGTTGGCGTCACGTGACATCTTGGTCAACGATTCGGTTTATATACTGAATTATGGTTAAGGTCCAAAGTAGATCGCCGGCACTGTTGCAGCCAAGGAGAGTAACATTGTTTATTGTCATGCTCAAGAATGGGCAAACATGCAGGAAACACCTTGACCAGGTTAAACTGCGGCACACGGATGAACTGGAACCAAGTGAGGAAGATGCAGTCAGTGACCAACCAACCATTGTTCACTCATCAGAGGACGCTGCTGACATTGCTGACTCTGAACCTTCAGTCTCTGATGTGGTCATGACCACTCCCATCAGATCGGCTACTCAGCCCTCAGTCTCAACGGACTCAGAACGCTTGCCCAGAGCCAAAGTTGAACTGAGACGATCAACTTGTGAGAGGAAAGCCCCAGACCATCTTAATTTGTAAAAAGACTGTTAAGATTTTAAAAGGGAGATGTTGATATGTATTAATGCTTGGGGGTCACCAGACCCCAGAGGGCCCTGGGGTCGGAGGTCATCGTGCTGTACGCATGAAGCATGCCTGCTTGGTCACCTGTATATAAGCTGGGTGTCTTTGTCACATCGACACTCTTGGGCTAGAATAAAGATGGATCAGGTTGCACCTGAGTGAGTTTACAGTAACCAGACTCTTGAGTCATTACAGTCAGCAATTTCTTATTTAGTCCAATAATCAGCATTTTGTAGACTTTGCAATGTGATGTCTGTGGATGAGTACATTCCTGCTCAGCGCATAGAGTCCAGAGTGTTCATTCCAGAAAACTGAGCTGCGAAACTGAACTCGACTCGAATACTGATTTAAAGGTGAGTAGTTCTGGCTGTGCTTTTATGATAAGATGCCTTTCATGCCACAGGATAATCTGAGAATATTAGCTGTGTTCCTCATCAGGTAGCCCTGAAAGGTCATCCATCAGAGATAATGTCCATTTCTTCTAAACTTGTATACATTAACATTTCAAATAAATAATGGCCCAACCATGACATAAACTCGGCCTAATTGCTTTCTGAATGCTGAATTCTGCCCTCCAGTAACAATTTTGAATTAACGTTCACTCTGCCAATCCTAAATTAATGTTGAAAATATATTATAGAAATGCTTCACTTTTGATGATGGATGGAAGCTCTGCTTTCATTATAAATATATAAATACAACAACAACTTGCATTTATATAGTGCTTTTCAGAGCAAAACATCAAGAGGCGCTTCATGGGATTGTTATCAAACAATATTTGACACGAGCCACATAAGGAGATGTTAGGACAGGTGACCAAAAGCTTGATCAAAGAGGTCGCTTGTAAGGAATGTCTTAAAGGAGGAGAGCGAGGTGGAGGGCTTTAGGGAAGGAGTTCCAGAGCGAGGGGCCTAGGCAGCTAAAGGCACCGCCACCAATGGTAGAGCAATTTAAAATCGGGTTGCACAAGTGGCAAGAATTGGAAGAGTGCCGAGATCTTGGAGGGTTGTAGGGCTGGAGGAGGTTACAGGGAGGGGCGAGCCTATGGAGTGATTTTAAAGCAAGGATGAGAATTTTTAAATCAAGGAGTTGTCAGACTAGGAGCCAATGTAGGATTCAGGCAGCAGAGTTTTGGATGAGCTTAAGTTTACCACAATGTAGTGCAATCAAAGGATTCTGAGCTTGTGCTAAAGATGAATGGAATTTAAACCGTACAAGCACCATTAAAACCCCCAGGGCTCAATGACTAATATTGTTATCTTTTGTGATGCATTTCAGATGCTCACTAGTTTTTTATAAATGTTGTGGGTTTCTTGCTGTTATGCAAAGCATGTGCTCAGTGGTTGATTGTGATGTGATACGGGGCCTCGCGGTTTAATGCTGTTAGTGATGTAGGATCTGCATGACCGTAGCATCACTTATAGTATTAGAGTTTTATACATTTCGTAGGCGGTATTTTGTCACTTCCTACACTATACAATATGGGATGTCATTGTGGTTTGAAACAAATGAATGAATGGTTTGATTACATTAATTTAAGGAGCTAGGAGCTAAATTAAAAAGTAGGACCTCAAAAGTAGTAATCTCGGGATTGCTACCAGTGCCACGTGCTAGTCAGAGTAGGAATCGCAGGATAGCGCAGATGAATACGTGGCTTGAGCAGTGGTGCAACAGGGAGGGATTCAAATTCCTGGGGCATTGGAACCGGTTCTGGGGGAGGTGGGACCAGTACAAACCAGACGGTCTGCACCTGGGCAGGACCGGAACCAATGTCCTAGGGGGAGTGTTTGCTAGTGCTGTTGGGGAGGATTTAAACTAATATGGCAGGGGGATGGGAACCAATGCAGGGAGACAGAGGGAAACAAAAAGGAGGCAAAAGCAAAAGACAGAAAGGAGATGAGGAAAAGTGGAGGGCAGAGAAACCCAAGGCAAAGAACAAAAAGGGCCACTGTACAGCAAAATTCTAAAAGGACAAAGGGTGTTAAAAGAACAAGCCTGAAGGCTTTGTGTCTTAATGCAAGGAGTATCCGCAATAAAGTGGATGAATTAACTGTGCAAATAGATGTTAACAAATATGATGTGATTGGGATTACGGAGACGTGGCTCCAGGATGATCAGGGCTGGGAACTTAACATCCAGGGGTATTCAACATTCAGGAAAGATAGAATAAAAGGAAAAGGAGGTGGGGTAGCATTGCTGGTTAAGGAGCAAATTAAGGCAATAGTTCAGAAGGACATTAGCTTGGATGATGTGGAATCTATATGGGTAGAGCTGCAGAATACCAAAGGACAAAAAACGTTAGTGGGAGTTGTGTACAGACCTCCAAACAGTAGTAGTGATGTTGGGGAGGGCATCAAACATGAAATTAGGGGTGCGTGCAATAAAGGTGCAGCAGTTATAATGGGTGACTTTAATATGCACATAGATTGGGTTAACCAAACTGGAAGCAATACGGTGGAGGAGGATTTCCTGGAGTGCATAAGGGATGGTTTTTTAGACCAATATGTCGAGGAACTAGGGGGGAGGCCATCTTAGACTGGGTATTGTGTAATGAGAGAGGATTAATTAGCAATCTCGTTGTGCGAGACCCCTTGGGGAAGAGTGACCATAATATGGTGGAATTCTGCATTAGGATGGAGAATGAAACAGTTAATTCAGAGACCATGGTCCAGAACTTAAAGAAGGGTAACTTTGAAGGTATGAGGCGTGAATTGGCTAGGATAGATTGGCGAATGATTCTGAAGGGGTTGACTGTGGATGGGCAATGGCAGACATTTAGAGACCGCATGGATGAACTACAACAATTGTACATTCCTGTCTGTCGTAAAAATAAAAAAGGGAAGGTGGCTCAACCGTGGCTATCAAGGGAAATCAGGGATAGCATTAAAGCCAAGGAAGTGGCATACAAATTGGCCAGAAATAGCAGCGAACCCGGGGACTGGGAGAAATTTAGAACTCAGCAGAGGAGGACAAAGGGTTTGATTAGGGCAGGGAAAATGGAGTACGAGAAGAAACTTGCAGGGAACATTAAGACGGATTGCAAAAGTTTCTATAGATATGAAAAGAGAAAAAGGTTAGTAAAGACAAACGTAGGTCCCCTGCTGTCAGAATCAGGGGAAGTCATAACGGGGAACAAAGAAATGGCGGACCAATTGAACAAGTACTTTGGTTCGGTATTCACTGAGGAGGACACAAACAACCTTCCGGATATAAAAGGGGTCAGAGGGTCTAGTAAGGAGGGGGAACTGAGGGAAATCCTTATTAGTCGGGAAATTGTGTTGGGGAAATTGATGGGATTGAAGGCCGATAAATCCCCAGGGCCTGATGGACTGCATCCCAGAGTACTTAAGGAGGTGGCCTTGGAAATAGTGGATGCATTGACAGTCATTTTCCAACATTCCATTGACTCTGGATCAGTTCCTATGGAGTGGAGGGTAGCCAATGGAACCCCACTTTTTAAAAAAGGAGGGAGAGAGAAAACAGGGAATTACAGACCGGTCAGCCTGACATCGGTAGTGGGTAAAATGATGGAATCAATTATTAAGGATGTCATCGCAGTGCATTTGGAAAGAGGTAATATGATAGGTCCAAGTCAGCATGGATTTGTGAAAGGGAAATCATGCTTGACAAATTTTCTGGAATTTTTTGAGGATGTTTCCAGTATAGTGGACAAGGGAGAACCAGTTGATGTGGTATATTTGGACTTTCAGAAGGCTTTCGACAAGGTCCCACACAAGAGATTAATGTGCAAAGTTAAAGCACATGGGATTGGGGGTAGTGTGCTGACATGGATTGAGAACTGGTTGTCAGACAGGAAGCAAAGAGTAGGAGTAAATGGGGACTTTTCAGAATGGCAGGCAGTGACTAGTGGGGTACCGCAAGGTTCTGTGCTGGGGCCCCAGCTGTTTACACTGTACATTAATGATTTAGACGAGGGGATTAAATGTAGTATCTCCAAATTTGCGGATGACACTAAGTTGGGTGGCAGTGTGAGCTGCAAGGAGGATTCTATGAGGCTGCAGAGCGACTTGGATAGATTAGGTGAGTGGGCAAATGCATGGCAGATGAAGTATAATGTGGATAAATGTGAGGTTATCCACTTTGGTGGTAAAAACAGAGAGACAGACTATTATCTGAATGGTGACAGATTAGGAAAAGGGGAGGTGCAAAGAGACCTGGGTGTCATGGTACATCAGTCATTGAAGGTTGGCATGCAGGTACAGCAGGCGGTTAAGAAAGCAAATGGCATGTTGGCCTTCATAGCGAGGGGATTTGAGTACAAGGGCAGGGAGGTGTTGCTACAATTGTACAGGACCTTGGTGAGGCCACACCTGGAGTATTGTGTACAGTTTTGGTCTCCTAACCTGAGGAAGGACATTCTTGCTATTGAGGGAGTGCAGCGAAGGTTCACCAGACTGATTCCCGGGATGGCGGGACTGACCTATCAAGAAAGACTGGATCAACTGGGCTTGTATTCACTGGAGTTCAGAAGAATGAGAGGGGACTTCATAGAAACGTTTAGAATTCTGATGGGTTTCGACAGGTTAGATGCAGAAAGAATGTTCTCAATGTTGGGGAAGTCCAGAACCAGGGGACACAGTCTAAGGATAAGGGGGAAGCCATTTAGGACCGAGATGAGGAGGAATTTCTTCACCCAGAGAGTGGTGAACCTGTGGAATTCTCTACCACAGAAAGTTGTTGAGGCCAATTCACTAAATATATTCAAAAAGGAGTTAGATGAAGTCCTTACTACTAGGGGAATCAAGGGGTATGGTGAGAAAGCAGGAATGGGGTACTGAAGTTGCATGTTCAGCCATGAACTCATTGAATGGCGGTGCAGGCTAGAAGGGCCGAATGGCCTACTCCCGCACCTATTTTCTATGTTTCTATGTTAATAGTGGAGTTAGAGCAATACCTTTATTATGCTATACTATTAAATTGCAGCTCAGCGTCAGGCAATCCAATTGAGTAAATGCTCTGTGTTAAAACATTCAGAATTATGGGCAACTTAATGTTAACTGACACCATTTTGCGTCACCGGACTATGTTTTTCAACCCCTCATGGGCATTCAAAATATCTCACTTCAGTGCTTGCTCCAGTGCACTGCATTTTGTCTGTTTAGACATTTCCTCCATCTAAAAGCATGTTCGCTTCACAGAAATATAATTGTTTTCCTCCATCATCATCATCATCATCATCATAGGCAGTCCCTCGGAATCGAGGAAGACTTGCTTCCACTCTTAGCATGAGTTCTTAGGTGGCTGAACAGTCCAATACGAGAACCACAGTCTCTGTCACAGGTGGGACAGATAGTCGTTGAGGGAAAGGGCGGGCAGGGAGCCTGGTTTGCCGCACGCTCCTTCCGCTGCCTGCGCTTGATTTCTGCATGCTCTTGGCGACGATACTCGAGGAGCTCAGCGCCCTCCCGAATGCACTTCCTCCGCTGAGGGCGGTCTGTGGCAAGGGACTCCCAGATGTCAGTGGGGATGTTGCACTTTATCAGGGAGGCTTTGAGAGTGTCCGTGTAACTTTTCCTCTGCCCACCTTTGGCTCGTTTGCCGTGGATGAGTTCCGAGTAGAGCACTTGCTTTGGGAGTCTCGTATCTGGCATGCGAATTATGTGGCCTGCCCAGCGGAGCTGATCAAGCGTGGTCAGTGCTTCAGTGCTGCGGATGTTGGCCTGGACGAGGACGCTAACGTTTGTGCATCTGTCCTCCCAGGGGATATGCAGGATCTTGCGGAGACATCGCTGGTGGTATTTCTCCAGCGACTTGAAGTATCTACTGTACATGGTCCACGTCTCTGAGCCATACAGGAGGGCCATTACTACGGCCCTGTAGACCATGAGCTTGGTGACAGTTTTGAAGGACTGGTCTTCAAACACTCTTTTTTTTTCCTCAGGCGGCCGAAAGCTGCACTGGCGCACTGGAGGCGGTGTTGGAGCTCGTCGTCAATGCCTGCTCTTGTTGATAGGAGGCTCCCGAGATAGGGGAAGTGATCCACGTTGTCGAGCAGTCTTCCTCGCTGCCATGCTCCACCTCACAGTTGATTAGTTCCACTCCAGCGGGGAGCTTAACTACAGAACCAGTGGGAAGCTGTTCAACCTGCGCCATCTCCAGGCCAGGTCCAAGACCACCCCAACCTCTGTCGTCGAGCTACAGTACGCGGACGATGCCTGCGCACACAGAGGCTGAACTCCAGGACATAGTCGACGTATTTAGCGAGGCGTATGAAAGCATGGGCCTTACGCTAAATATTAGTAAGACAAAGGTCCACCACGAGCCTGTCCTCACCGCACAGCACTGCCCCCTAGATATCAAGACATGTTTTCCATCATTTCAATGTTATATATATAATAACAGATGAGTGTCCCAAACATTCTCGAGTGACAGATGCACATCAGTCCCGAGATTTAACTGTAATGAGATTGTAAATACATCGCTATCCCTGGAACGTAAAGCTTTCGCCCTAATAATTCGCCAATGGAACCAAGGACCTACCTCCAGTAACTGGTGCCTCACATTGAGATGACTTATCATCTGTGAAAGCATTTATAGTTTACCAGCAGATGCAGAACATTCCACATTTGGGATGCATGTTCTCTTGCTGGTCCTATCCTCTGGAGAGGTTGCCGTAATATTTCTCACCAGCTGTTTTATTATAACAAGCTTTTCTTTCAGCCAGTGTTTAACTATCAGTCAGCAGTATCTTAGTTCCTATCCGAGATGTCACACTGCTTGCTGTTTACAGATCAAAATGTCAGCCAACTGGAATGGGGCTTTGCTCTCAGAATCTGTTGCTTATTTCCTGTGCTGGTAATGTTGCCTGAAAGACTGTTGTTAACATTAATATTTACATTTAAAGACAAAACATTGTCTAATATATACAGGGGCTCTATTTAAAAATGATTGTAAACAGGTAATGATCACAAGTATGATCTGGCACAACAGGCTTAAGGGGTTGAATGGCCTACTTCTGTTCCTATTTTATATTTCAGCCTCAAGCTGGAGCACTGTAAAATTGCTTGAACAATTGATGAAACAATTGAAAGTCAACATTTTATATAATAAGCTCCCAATCTGATCAGGAGTTAAGCATTTTTAACCATTGTTGTTTACATTTTCCAAATCTAATGGACTTCTAACAAATTTATTTTTAACTGCCAAATAAAGTTGCAAATATAAATTATTTAACAATATTGGAAGACTTGTGCACAGATATATATATTAAAGGCATAATTGAAAAACACAGAAGCACTGAAATAACGCAATTTGGTAGGATAGCATGTTTATCATCAATTCAGTTCTCTGTTGTTTTAGTGGCGGAGTTAATCATCTTAAAATAAATGGGTTAATGTGTCAGCTAAAAACAGACATGCTGGGCTCGGAAGTCACCATCCCTGAAGGGATGGCTACCGCAAAGTTTGGGCGGTTGATCAAAAACATCGATCGGCCGGCGCGGTTGGGTACTTTTCCCTCCCCGAGCAATATTCAGCTCGGGGATGATTTTGGCGGTGTTCACATCTGTCGGAAATGGCGTGGTGAAGCCGCAGTAAAGGAAGGTTTCCAGCGGTGACCTGTGCAGCGGCAGGCTGCTGAAAGGGACTAGCACAGCGATATTCACCGAGGAAAAGGTAGGACTTTTCCCGGCAGTGCCCCCACGAGGTTTTCGATGAGGTGCTCGATCGCGACACCGCAGGAGGCCTTTGGTAGGTAAATAGTTTTATTAATTATTATTGTTTTTATTTCATTTTCCAGCATGCGCAGTATTTATCTTTTCATATAATGTTATTAATTGTTTTAGCTGCATTATACCAGCTGAGTGCTGCTCAGAGGTTTGCACATACCCCTGCACTTTTGTACAACTTTCAGGTCTGACTCTTTAGTGGAGTCCTGTGGGCTGCGGAGACCTGCTTGGCAGGGTTCATCCTGAGGATGGGAGGAGTGTTGGGAGGGCTACACATGGTCAGAAGCAGGGCGGCACGCAGGAGAAGGTGTCGCCATCAGCACCGTGCAGACAGGCAACAGGCAAGGGAGGCAGCAGCCACGATTCATTCATTCTGCGCCAGACCAGTGTGCCCGCCGTTTTCACCGGCCCGAATCAGGATTGCGGTCAGCTGCTTGGGGACAAGGGTTATCCCCCCGTCCACTTGGCTGCTCACTGCACTGCGGAACCCCAGGACAGCACCAGAGCATCCATACAATGACGCTCATTGTGCCAATCGAGCAGTGAATAGGCATCCTTAAGCAGAGATTCCTGTGCCTGGACCGCTGTGATGGCACCTTGCAGGTCTCTCCTCAATGGGTCTCCATAATTGTCATGGTCTGCTGCATGCTGCACAACCTGGCCATTATAAGGGGACAGCCGCTGGAGGTTGAGCCAGCAGTACCACAAGAGGAAGAGGAAAAGGAGGAGGAGGAATCTGATCTAAAATATGATGGTAAAATCTTTTAAAATTAAAAAGCGATCTCTAATCTGGCTTACAGGGAGATTCACTTCAACACTGGAGAAACATTCTGAACCTTCAGTGCATGTCTGTGAGTGACCAGTGATGGATGCCTGTTTTATATTTCCACGCAAGGGCATAGCCACTTCAGAACCACCAAACTCTGATGTGAGAATCTAACACTGTGCCACAAGAACTACTTCCCCATACCTGGCTATCACATCTTTAATAATTCTGGTCCTAAAATTACTAATTTTGATATAAGTGTATGGAAAAAATACACTTGGATTTATATAGCACCTTTCACGACCATCGGACATCTCAAAACACTTTAAGGGTAACAAAGAACAAGTTATATTTCTATGGTACTCCTCACTCCCGAGTGCTTTGCAGGGAGAGCAAAAATGGGTACGGAGCAGGAGCGAGGAAAGAAGACCAGGAAATTTGTAGGAATGGGCTAACAACAACAACAATTTTTTTTATGTAGCACCTTTTAATGTAGTGAAATGTCCCAAGGCGCTTCACAGGAGTATTATGAGAGAAAAAATTTGACACCGAGCCGCATAAGGAGAAATTAGTGCAGGTGAAAGATTGGTCAAAGAGGTATGTTTTAAGGAGTGTTTTGAAGGCGAAGAGAGAGGTAGAGAGGCGGAGAGGTTTAGGCAGGGAGTTCCAGAGCTTGGGACCTAGGCAACAGAAGGCACGGCCACCAATGGTTAAGCAATTATAATCAGGGATGCTCAAGAGGGCAGAATTAGAGGAGCGCAGACATCTCGGGGGTTGTGGGGCTGGAGGAGATTACAGAAATCGGGAGGGGCGAGGCCATGGAGAAATTTGAAAATAAGGATGAGAATTTTAAAATCGAGGTGTTGCTGAAGCAGAAGCCAATGTAGGTCAGCGAGCACAAGGGTGATGGGTGAGCAGGACTTGGTGCTAGATCGGTTTCGTTTGATTTACAGGTATAGAAGGCAAAAAATATCAATTACCATTATAAAAAAATGGTTTTGGAGGAATTCCTATGCAACGTTTTTACTTCATTATTGGGGTTTGTATTGGAATGGAACAAAACAATTACAGTGCAGAAGTAAAGGAAAATTGAAATAGAAATAGAATCTGAGTCAATCCATTAATTGATGCACTGGGCGCTAAAACTACAGTGTTACACACGGATCATGAGGTGAGGCTTTTATTAAGAGGGAGGGTGATGAAGCAGAGTGTATCAGAGGATTACTGTCAATTGTCTGAGTATCATATTTTTATAGTACTGAGAGAACACAAGATAATTAGCAAAAATGCCAGGGGGAAGATGAGAATAATTTATCTTATGCAATGAGTTGTTATGATCTGGAATGCATTGCCTGAAAGAGTGGTGGGAGCAGATTCAGTAGTAACTTTCAAAATGGAAGTGGATATATATTTAAAAAGGAATAAATTACAGGGCTATGGGGAACGAGCAGGGGAGTGGAACTAATTGGATTGCTCTTTGAAAGAGCTGGCACAGGCAAGATGGGCCAAATGGCTTCCTTCTGTGCTGATGGATTCTATGCCTTGTGACTCTGTGCCTCCCTCCCACCTCCTCCAACTACAGAGATACAAATGCCCTTGGAGAGAAGAAGAAACACCTGGGGACAATTTTGGAGGAGAACTAAATTGAAATGGTTAAACAATTCGCAGGATATTTCACATTGGAATAATTTAGGCAGGAGCCTGATAACTCAAGTGGTTGAGTGCTTAACTCCCATTCTGAAGATTGTGACTTGTGAATTCAAGGGCCAGTGAAGCCTGTCTAAACAACGTGCCTTGTCTGATTTGGATTTGTTTAGTCAGTCCAGAAACGGGCCACAAGATGGAGCCCCGTGCAGAAAAGAGACATTCCATTGGGGAGAAGGAGAACTCTGTTTAAATCATGCTTCGAATCTCTGGTCATGGCATTGACACTGGCCAAGTAAAAACATTCAGACCAAATTGTCCTAACCTTCCAGCTGATGGGAGATAGTTGTGGGAAAAAGAAGAAAAAAAGTAATGCATTTCTTTAAATGTAATGACATTAACACTGCAGTGTTGGCAGTGTGAAATGGTATCTCAGATCCCTACTTGAATGTGGGCAAACTGCCAAAGCAATGCCACTTCAGCATCATACAAATATGTATACATAATAAAATGTTTCAAATAGAGGAATGACATACCAATAAAATATTTCGGCCAGAAATATTAGGACTGATTTAGTGATGTGCTCACAGTCCAAACTTTCATTCTTTGGGAGCATGCCTTGTGAATTGAGTAAGTACGCCCGAAGGCCTAATTTAGGAAGGTGCCAAATTCAGCTAGCTGCTAATGTTTGGAGGAGTCAGAGTGAGCAAGAGCTTCTTTGGACCTCTTAATTTTAAGGAGTGAAATTTACAAGGGGACATGCGTAGAAGTTGTGTCAGCGGAGAACTAGGTTAGATATCAAGAATCCTTTCCCTTTGTAGCAGGTCATAGCTCTTTGAAACAATTTGCCAGCATGTCTGATGAGTGCAGATTTACTGCGAATATTCAAAACAGAGTTGTACGGTTTTTAGCTGTGCTGACATCATAGCATGCAAACGGTAAGTGGGGTATTGGCCAATTGGTCTCCTAGTCACTGTGTACTCCTGGAATTAATTTTGATCAACTTCATAAGTCTGAGAGAAATATCCCAGATTTTTCTTCCCTGAATTGGCCTAGAATATTTTCCCTTGTGTTTTTGCTTCTCCCAGGAGATTGTGTGGATGCTGGTAGGTGGGGGAGGGGTGGGTGCAAGGGGATTATGCTGCCTAGCTGCACCATAACGGTATAGGACAGGCTCAAAAGCCTCCAGTCGCATGTCGGGCCTCCAAGATCAGAGCCTTCTGGCTATGGATGGAGATCAGCAGTCAGAATGCCTCAGTTGCCTGAAAATCCATGAGGTGATCGAGACGGGGAAGTCATTGTGGCTTTCCTGCCAGGTGGGACGAGGATCCAGGCTTTCAGTCCCAGCCTGCGGCCTCAGGCCACCCAACATTCCGCTCCCACCTTCCGGCCAGTTGCCGCTGCCCACCCATTTGGGGGCATGCAGAGGAGGCCCTGGATTTAAAGTCAACACTGCAGTATAGAGGGATCTGGGGGTTCTTGTGCATGAAACACAAAAAGTTAGCATACAGGTACAGCAAGTAATCAGGAAGGCAAATGGAATGTTGATCTCTATTGCAAGGGGGATGGAGTATAAAAACAGGGAAGTCCTGCTTCAACAAAACAAGGTGCTGGTAAGACCACACCTGGAGTACTGCGTACAGTTTTGGTCTCCTTATTTAAGGAAGGATATACTTGCATTGGAGGCAGTTCAGATAAGGTTCACGAGGTTGATTCCTGAGATGAAGAGGTTGTCCTATGAAGAAAGGTTAAGCAGGTTGGGGCTATACTCGGAGTTTAGAAGAATGAGAGGTGATCTTATTGAAACATATAAGATTCTGAGAGGGCTTGACAGGATAGATGCAGAGAGGATGTTTCCACTCACGAGGGAATCTAGAACTAGGGGGCATAGTTTCAGAATTAGGGGTCGGCCATTTAAATCAGAAATGAGGAGGAATTTCTTCTCTCAGAGGGTCGTGAATGTTTGGACTTCTCTATCCCAGTGAGCTGTGGAGGCTAGGTCATTGAATATATTTAAAGATGGAGATAGACAGATTTTTGAATGATAAGGGAGACAAGGGTTATGGGGAGCGGGCAGGGAAGTGGAGTTGAGTCCATGATCAGATCAGCCATGAGGGGCCAAATGGCCTACTCTTGCTCCTATTTCTTATATTCTTATGTTCTCACCTGCTGCACCCACCCAATTCTTGTTCCGGGTTAAAATCGGGACTTGAGAAAATATTTGAGCGTATATCTATTAAATATTGAGCTGTGTTGAGAGATTGTTCTTCCACAGTTCTACAAAATAAGCTCTTCGCATTAATGGATCTGATTTGAATAATGGCTTCACACTTGCTCCATACCAAGGGTCTTAAGAGAAGTTGCGGCAGGGATTGTGGATGCATTGGTTGTAATTTACCAAAGTTCCCTGGATTCTGGGGAGGCCTCAACAGATTGGAAAACTGCAAATGTAACAACCCTATTTAAAAAAGGAGGCAGACAAAACTTTAGGAAACTTTAAACAAGTTAGCCTAACATCTGTGGTTGGGAAAATGTTGGTGTCCATTATTAAAGAAGCAGTAGCAGGACATTTGGAAAAGCAAAATTCGGTCAGGCAGAGTCAGCATGGATTTATGAAGGGGAAGTCATGTTTGACAAATTTGCTGGAATTTTTTGAGGATGTAACGAACAGGGTGGATAAAGGGGAACCAGTGGATGTGGTGTATTTGGACTTCCAGAAGGCATTAGACAAGGTGCCACATAGAAACATAGAAAATAGGTGCAGGAGTAGGCCATTCGGCCCTTCTAGCCTGCACCGCCATTCAATGAGTTCATGGCTGAACATGCAACTTCAGTACGCCATTCCTGCTTTCTCACCATACCCCTTGATTCCCCTAGTAGTAAGGACTTCATCTAACTCCTTTTTGAATATATTTAGTGAATTGGCCTCAACATATTTCTGTGGCAGAGAATTCCACAGGTTCACCACTCTCTGGGTGAAGAAATTCCTCCTCATCTCGGTCCTAAATGGCTTCCCCCTTATCCTTAGACTGTGTCCCCTGGTTCTGGACTTCCCCAACATTGGGAACATTCTTCCTGCATCTAACCTGTCTAACCCCGTCAGAATTTTAAACGTTTCTATGAGGTCCCCTCTCATTCTTCTGAACTCCAGTGAATACAAGCCCAGTTGATCCAGTCTTTCTTGATAGGTCAGTCCCGCCATCCCGGGAATCAGTCTGGTGAACCTTCGCTGCACTCCCTCAATAGCAAGAATGTCCTTCCTCAGGTTAGGAGACCAAAACTGTACACAATACTCCAGGTGTGGCCTCACCAAGGCCATGTACAATTGTAGCAACACCTCCCTGCCCTTGTACTCAAATCCCCTCGCTATGAAGGCCAACATGCCATTTGCTTTCTTAACCGCCTGCTGTACCTGCATGCCAACCTTCAATGACTGATGTACCATGACACCCAGGTCTCTTTGCACCTCCCCGTTTCCTAATCTGTCACCATTCAGATAATAGTCTGTCTCTCTGTTTTTACCACCAAAGTGGATAACCTCACATTTATCTGCCATGCATTTGCCCACTCACCTAACCTATCCAAGTCGCTCTGCAGCCTCATAGCATCCTCCTCGCAGCTCACACTGCCACCCAACTTAGTGTCATCCGCAAATTTGGAGATACTACATTTAATCCCCTCATCTAAATCATTAATGTACAGTGTAAACAGCTGGGGCCCCAGCACAGAACCTTGCGGTACCCCACGAGTCACTGCCTGCCATTCTGAAAAGTCCCCATTTACTCCTACTCTTTGCTTCCTGTCTGACAACCAGTTCTCAATCCATGTCAGCACACTACCCCCAATCCCATGTGCTTTAACTTTGCACATTAATCTCTTGTGTGGGACCTTGTCGAAAGCCTTCTGAAAGTCCAAATATACCACATCAACTGGTTCTCCCTTGTCCACTCTACTGGAAACATCCTCAAAAAATTCCAGAAGATTTCTCAAGCATGATTTCCCTTTCACAAATCCATGCTGACTTGGACCTATCATATTACCTCTTTCCAAATGCACTGCTATGACATCCTTAATAATTGTTTCCATCATTTTACCCACGACCGATGTCCGGCTGACCGGTCTATAGTTCCCATTTTTCTCTCTCCCTCCTTTTTTTAAAAAGTGGGGTTACATTGGCTACCCTCCACTCCATAGGAACTGATCCAGAGTCAATGGAATGTTGAAAAATGACTGTCAATGCATCCACTATTTCCAAGGCCACCTCCTTAAGTACTCTGGGATGCAGTCCATCAGGCCCTGGGGATTTATCGGCCTTCAATCCCATCAATTTCCCCAACACAATTTCCCGACTAATAAGGATTTCCCTCAGTTCCTCCTCCTTACTAGACCCTCCGACCCCTTTTATATCCGGAAGGTTGTTTGTGTCCTCCTCAGTGAATACCGAACCAAAGTATTTGTTCAATTGGTCCGCCATTTCTTTGTTCCCCGTTATGACTTCCCTTGATTCTGACTGCAGGGGACCTACGTTTGTCTTTACTAACCTTTTTCTCTTTACATACCAAAAGAAACTTTTGCAATCCGTCTTAATGTTCCCTGCAAGCTTCTTCTCGTACTCCATTTTCCCTGCCCTAATCAAACCCTTTGTCCTCCTCTGCTGAGTTCTAAATTTCTCCCAGTCCCTGCGTTAGCTGCTATTTCTGGCCAATTTATATGCCACTTCCTTGGCTTTAATGCTATCCCTGATTTCCCTTGATAGCCACGGTTGAGCCACCTTCCCTTTTTTATTTTTACGCCAGACAGGAATGTACAATTGTTGTAGTTCATCCATGCGATCTCTAAATGTCTGCCATTGCCCATCCACAGTCAACCCCTTCAGTATCATTCGCCAATCTATCCTAGCCAATTCACGCCTCATACCTTCAAAGTTAGCCTTCTTTAAGTTCTGGACCATGGTCTCTGAATTAACTGTTTCATTCTCCATCCTAATGCAGAATTCCACCATATTATGGTCACTCTTCCCCAAGGGGTCTCGCACAACGAGATTGCTAATTAATCCTCTCTCATTACACAACACCCAGTCTAAGATGGCCTCCCCCCTAGTTGGTTCCTCGACATATTGGTCTAAAAAACCATCCCTTATGCACTCCAGGAAATCCTCCTCCACCGTATTGCTTCCAGTTTGGTTAACCTAATCTATGTGCATATTAAAGTCACCCATTATAACTGCTGCACCTTTATTGCACGCACCCCTAATTTCATGTTTGATGCCCTCCCCAACATCACTACTACTATTTGGAGGTCTGTACACAACTCCCACTAACGTTTTTTGTCCTTTGGTATTCTGCAGCTCTACCCATATAGATTCCACATCATCCAAGCTAATGTCCTTCCGAACTATTGCCTTAATTTGCTCCTTAACCAGCAATGCTACTGCACCTCCTTTTCCTTTTATTCTATCTTTCCTGAATGTTGAATACCCCTGGATGTTGAGTTCCCAGCCCTGATCATCCTGGAGCCACGTCTCCGTAATCCCAATCACATCATATTTGTTAACATCTATTTGCACAGTTAATTCATCCACCTTATTGCGGATACTCCTTGCATTAAGACACAAAGCCTTCAGGCTTGTTTTTTTAACACCCTTTGTCCTTTTAGAATTTTGCTGTACAGTGGCCCTTTTTGTTCTTTGCCTTGGGTTTCTCTGCCCTCCACTTTTCCTCATCTCCTTTCTGTCTTTTGCTTTTGCCTCCTTTTTGTTTCCCTCTGTCTCCCTGCATTGGTTCCCATCCCCCTGCCATATTAGTTTAAATCCTCCCCAACAGCACTAGCAAACACTCCCCCTAGGACATTGGTTCCGGTCCTGCCCAGGTGTAGACCGTCCGGTTTGTACTGGTCCCACCTCCCCCAGAACCGGTTCCAATGCCCCAGGAATTTGAATCCCTCCCTGCTGCACCACTGCTCAAGCCACGTATTCATCTGCGCTATCCTGCGATTCCTACTCTGACTATCACGTGGTTACTGCACAAGATAAAAGTTCACGGGATTGGGGGTAATATATTAGCATGGATAGAGGGTTGGCTAACTAACAGAAAACAGAGAGTCGGGATAATTGGTTCATTCTCTGTTTGGCAACCAGTAACTAGTGGGGTGCCGCAGGGATCAGTGCTGGGACCCCAACTATTTACAATCTATATTAACGACTTGGAAGAAGGGACTGAGTGTAACGTAGCCAAGTTTGCTGACAATACAAAGATGGGAGGAAAAGCAATGTATGAGGAGGACACAAAAAATCTGCAAAAGGACATAGGCAGGCTAAGTAAGTGGGCAAAAATGTGGCAGATGGAGTATAATGTTGGAAAGTGTGAGGTCATGCACTTTGGCAGAAAAAAATCAAAGAGCAAGTTATTATTTAAATGAAGAAAGATTGCAAAGTGCTGTAGTACAGCGGGACCTGGGGGTAATTGTGCATGAAACACAAAAGGATAGTATGCAGTTGCAGCCAGTGATCAGGAAGGCCAATGGAATCTTGGCCTTTATTGCAAAGGGAATGGTGTATAAAAGCAGGGAAGTCTTGCTACAGCTATACTGGGTATTGGTGAGTCCACACCAGCTATACTGGGTATTGGTGAGTCCACACCTGCAATACTGCGTGCTGGTTTTGCTTTCAATATTTACGAAAGGATATATTTGCTTTGGAGGCAGTTCAGCAAAGGTTCACTAGGTTGATTCCGGAGATGAGGAAAGGTTAAGTAGGTTGGGCCTCTACTCATTGGAATTCAGAAGAATGAGAAGTGATCTTATCGAAACATATAAGGTTATGAGGGGGCTTGACAAGGTTGATGCAGAGAGGATGTTTCCACTGAAGGTGGAGACTAGAACCAGAGGGCATGATCTTAGAATAAGGGGCCGTCCATTTAAAAGAGATGAGGAGAAATTTCTTCCGACGGTTGTAAATCTGTGGAATTCACTGCCTCGGAGAGCTGTGGAAGCTGGGACATTGAATAAATTTAAGACAGAAATAGACAGTTTCTTAAATGATAAGGGGCTATGGGGAGCGAGGAGGAAGTGGAGCTGAGTCCATGATCAGATCAGCCATGATCTTATTGAATGGCGGAGCAGGCTCGAGGGGCCGTATGGCCTACTCCTGTTCCTATTTCTTGTGTTCTTATACATATTGAATGTTGACCAAATCAGCCAACATATGGAATTTTGTCATTCAAAGGTGCTTTTAGATGTAAAAATACTGCGTGGCATCTTCCATCTCACTTTGAGATGAACGCCATTCATTCCCAGGCCTTTATATCTGTACTGAGGTGTTCAGTGCATTTTAGCTTTAGCAAAGAATTTTGTAAATGAGTTAAGGCAACCATCATACATTTGTTAGTTTTTTCTCAGTACTACTGTTGATTCCTGCTAAGAGCAGACTCAAGCTGCCAAGAAAAACGATGCTTCTATCAGGTATTGCTCCTGCCAGAACCGCACCTTTCCACTGTTGCTAACTAATCCCATGGGGAGAAATCGCTTCTAAACCATATGTTTTTAAGTAGAGAAACCTATAAAGCACAGCACAAATAAGTTTCCAAAAATTTTTTTGGATGCACTCCACTGAAATCATACGTAGACTTTCCTACATCTCTTGCTGTGACACAAAAGGAATAATGAGAGAAGCGGAGCCTTTAGTTCATGAGTGACAAAAAAAAACATGCGTTTCTCAGGGTAGTTTCAAAGTGCAGTAAAGAGGAGAAATGTATAATGGAATCGTAAATGTGTAAGGTGTTAGTCATGGCTCAGTTGGTAGCACTCTCTGAGTCTGAGTCAGAAGGTTGTGGGCTCTTGAGACTGGAGCACAAAAACCTAAGCTGAGGCTTCATAGTGAGAGAATGCCGCACTGTCGGAGGTGCCATCGTTTGGAAGAGACGTCAACCTGAGGCTCCGTTTGCCCTCTCAGTAAAAGATCCTATGGCACTGTTTTCTGGAGGAATTCTGACGGTATCTCCCCAGTGTCTTGGCCAATATTTATCCCTCAACCAACATCATGGGAAGAAATGATTTGCTCATGTATTTCCGTGCTCTTTGTGCGACCGCGCTGTGCGCAAGTTGGCTGGCGCGTTTCCTACATTCTCAAAGTGACCACGTTTCTAAAGTATTTCATTGGTTGCAAAGCACTATGGGACTTCCTGAGGTCGTGAAGGGCGCTTTAAAAATGCAAGTTTTTTCTTTCTATATTATGCCGTGCCAAATTCCCAATGGGGCCATCTACTGACTTTGCAAATCCAGGTGTCCACCCTCATCTGTTGGGAGTACACACCGGAAATTCGTGCACGAGCTGAGCATCCGCAATTTCCTGGTATACGAGGCCAGTGGGTGAAGCTCTCTGCCGAGTGTGTGAACTCTGAAAATGTCAGCCCCGAACAGATAGAGGAAAAGTTCACTTCAATCTTCATTATGATTTTTCTCATAGTTTTATATTGTTAAAAGCTTTGGAGTGTGCATTACGTGCGGCTAATTTTTGAATGCCCTGTGGTTAACCATTCAATCATCTGGCATAGGCGAGGTTACTGCACCACTGCTGTCATTTGCTTTTGTGGCTGGATGGGCACCTTCAAGTAGTGGAACAGGATGTGGCCTGTCATACTGTCGGTGTCTCATGCTCAAAGTATTTTCTATCACATTGTTAACTTATGTACAAGCAATACATTTCAGGTTTCAGGAGTTTTGTCCCTGTTGAATGTTTGATGACAGATTAGCACACAGGCAAGCCTAAAGATTGAAATGGCACGGTGCGATCTTAGTATTCCTCCTTCCGCTGTTTGAATTTCTTTTAAATGCCTTTTGTTTTAAAAGCAAGAAAAAAAATTATTTAATATCACACAGCTTAACTTGCTGCTTTTCCTCTTTTTCTCTCCACCCCCTCTCCTAATTACTTACTGCAAATGGGCATATGGGCTCCAGGCACACTCGAGTACCTTGCCAAAGTGGCCATTTGTCCTCTGTGAAGCATGGCAGAGTGTTGGCGAGCTCTCAGACTGCCAGGGTGCATCACACCTGAGCCTAATCCTGACACACACATTCAGCAAAAGATGCTGGCGGGCAATTGGAGCTGGGAACTCTGCCCGACTTTCCACTCGGGGAAGCTGAGGCCAATTATAACACCCTTTACCTTGGCTGCAATCAGCAAATATTTCCCAATCTGTATGGCTCAGTTAGTCACTGGGTCAAACTATTTTTTTAAATGTATTCATTCACGGGATGTGAGTGTCGCTGGCGAGGCCAGCATTTATTGCCCATCACTACTTGAAGGTGGTGGTGAGCTGCCTTCTTGAACCGCTGCAGTCCATCGTATTTTTGTTGTTGTGAGAGAGGCTTGCTCGTGGTCATTTCAGAGGGCAGTTATGAGTCAACTCCATTGTTGTGGATCTGGAGTCACATGTAAGGGGGGCAGGTTTCTTTCCCAAAAGTGAAGCAGTTGGGTTTTTACAACAATCTGGTCGTTTCATTACTTACACCAGCTCTTCTTTCCAGATTTATTTAATTAACTGAATTGAAATTCCCCAGCTGCTGTGGTGAGATTTGAACTCACACCTCTGGATTACTAGTCCAGTAATGTAACCACTATGCCACAGTACCCCTGACTTGACAGGAGCTGAAATTTTGTATTAAGTGGACCGTGAACCTATCTAGACTGCTTTTAAGTGACTTTACTTCATTACATAAAATAAAGATTTACAAGGATGCTACCAGAAATGTGAGAGTATACGTATCAGGGGCTCAATTTTCTCCAATTATCTGTGCCATTTTTTTGGCGTGCAGTTTTTATTTGGAGTGAATTAAAGTCTCCAAGTTTCCCCAAAGTTTCTGCTCGCGTAATTCACTTAGGTAGGATTACTTTAGGCTACGATTTTTTTTGCCTCAATGGGAGCGTAACCTGCCACCTGCGCCAATTTTGTCCATTTAAGCAAGTTTGTCCAGCTCCGATTTACTCCAATTTTTCTTAGGATGGCATATGTGACCACCCTGGAAAAACCTTCTGGGCAATCAACAAAATCGGCGCAGGTAAGAGAATCGGTGCAGCAGATGCAGTTCCACAGCCCGGACAGCAGCATGAGAGAGGGGGGCTGGAGAGGGGAAGAGACGGGGGAAGCCTTTCGACCAGGGTTCGGAGCGGCAACTGGCACCGACAGGGGAGGGAAGCCTTTCGGCCAGGGCTAACAATGGCAACCGGCATCGGGAGGAGGGAGGCCTCTCGGCCTGGGTTAGGAGCGGCACCGGGCACCTGGAGAGGGGTGGGGTGGGGAATAGGGGGATAGACTTTTGGCATAAACATTTTAATAAGTTAATGCTGGATTGCTGCTGCAATGTGCAATGTGCTTGTGCAGGTTGCTGTGAGCTGGCCAGACTATGTTGTATGTTTCACTTTCCAGCCTCAGCCTGCAGTGTGTACCTTGTTACCCTGGCGACCTGATCTTTTTGGCACAGACCTTAGGCTCCACCCCCAAAGCTAAAGGACATGCTAGGCAGCGCCAAAATCAACAATTCAAACGGGGAAAGTTGGATGATTTTTCTTTGGCGCAGTTGGGCCCCCAAAAAAATGGGCGTAACTCTTCAAGTACGCCAACAAACAGCTTTGGGGAATACTGGGCCCCAGGAAAGTATGAACAGGCTGGGTCTCTTTTCTCTTGAAAGAAGACGACATAGGGGTAACCTAATAGAGGTCTTTAAAATTCTGAAAGGTTTTGATAGATTGAACACCGAGAAATTGATTCCATTTGTGGGGAAGAGTATAACAAGAGGGCATCAATATAAGATAGTCACCAAGAAATCCAATAGGGAATTCAGAAGAAACTTCTTTGCCCAAAGAGTGGTGAGAATGTGGAACACGCTGCCATAGGGAGTGGTTGAAGCGAATAGTATCGATGCATTTAAGGGGAAGCTAGACAAGCATCTGAGGGAGAAGGGAAGAGAGGGATATGCTGATAGATTTAGATGAGGAAAGATGGGAGGAGGCTCGAGTGGAGCATAAAGGGTCTGTTCCTGTGCTGTATATCCTCTGTAATCCTATGAAGAGAGAAAAACAACCATCCAGGACAGGTGGGAGCCTTATTATAATATTTAAGTCTGTGGCCTGTGCCAGCTGCAATGGGCAGAATATACCAGTCGCTGTGCAGCTTAACCAGCATAAACCTTTGTCCTGCCTCGCTGCCACAGCCATTCAGTGTCCATCGCTCTCCCCTCTTCCCCGCCCCCCAAATACCTAACATGCTTCGGGGCCTGATTTCCGGCTCAGCCCCATGGAGGGGCTGCCGGATTTTATGCCCCCCTCCCCCCACCCCCACCCCAGTGGCATTGTCAATTGAAAGGAAGATTGGGCGGGGTGTATAACGGGCAGCCGAGCCACTGCTGCCAATTTTGTGTCCCCACTGCCAAAGTTGCATCTACCCCCACATTCCTTTCTTGATTTCAAACAAGACAGTTATATAAAACTTAGGATAATGGATTCCACACTCGGAAAATCACGGGATAACGAGTGCCGACGCAGGAAGACCCAGTCATGGATCTTTATTCCCCATCGGAATTCTTGCTTTTTGTTTTCCTAAATTGCCACCACCTATGCTGTGCTGCAGTGCATTCTCCTTCAATTCTCAACCACCTTCATAAACATGCTAAACGCACTGATTACCATAGAGGTGATCATTCTGCTTGACATTGCTATAGAGGTTACCCAGTAATTACAATCAGAAAGGCAGAATGAGGCTGGAATAACATTAAACATCTTTCCAGATCCGAAAAAAAGCAAGAGGCTGATTAACCAATTCATAGCTGGAATAAACAGAATGCAACTGCTGAACGTCTGATATAAAAATGAAAAATATTAGAAATTTATAGATGTGCTGTCAGCATTTGGAAAGAGGAGAGAAAGGTCAACAACTTGGGTACAGATCTTTCATCAGTACCAAGTTCATAGCTGGGTTGTTTCAAGTACATGTCAGTTTTGTTGAGTTATTAAGTTCATATTCAAAAAGAAGTTAGATGAAGTCCTTACTACTAGGAGGATCAAGGGGTATGGCGAGAAAGCAGGAATGGGGTACTGAAGTTGCATATTCAGCCATGAACTCATTGAATGACGGTGCAGGCTAGAAGGGCCGAATGGTCTACTCCTGCACCTATTTTCTATGTTTCTATGGTTCTATGTTCCGACATTACAACAGTAGCTTCACTTCAAAAGTTGGTTTCAAAACACCTTTGGACGTCCTGAGGTCGTGAACGGTGCTATATAAATGCAAGTTCTTTCTTTCCTTCTTTAGCTGAAAGGGTCTAGAATGTGCATAATATAAGTCAATTGTACAATAAATATTCTGAATGGTAACCAGTTGTTGCACAAAACTAGGATAATAAAACGTTCGGTTTGCTTGGTTTGCTGCTGTCATTGGGAGATCGATTTAACAACAAGTTCGGCATTCTGTGAGACAGCATTAGTTGTGATCTAAGAGTTAAGATCACGTAACAGGACAGGCCGCGAGAAGGCTGTCATCATCCACCCCAATCCAGGCCAACTTGAACAACCTACCACCAACCTGTCTCAAATCTAGACAGCCATTTTGGACCGTCGCCGAAGCCTCTCAGCCTTGATGACCGGTGGCGAAATGCTTGGAAGGACTGAAACATGGAATGGATTCCTTATACAGGACCCTGCAGTACAACCCAAAGGATCAAACCTTCCTCGCAAACAGTGGACAACCATTAACCGCAGGTCATGGTCGATGCTGCCACCTTCTCCATAGGTGGAAGATTAAAGCATCCCCATTGTGCGACTGTGGAGCTCCTAATCAGACTCTGGAGCACATCATCGAGCACTACCCTCAGAGGGAATTTGCAGGCAGCCTACAAGAAATCCACGCTGTTACACCCGGAAGCTTTATCTGACTTAGATATTGACACTTGGTTTGCTTTGCTACTATCATATGGAAGAAGAATAATAAAATGATTTTGACTTATGATCGCCAACAAAGAACAGTTTTTCCAGCAAGATAAACATATCTCAACTATCTTACTGGTAGTTTGTATTCTTAAAAATGCACTCAATGTGATAGAGGAGTAACATCTACTTCTGATAACTCACAGTCAATTTTTACATAAAAAATTAAAATTGGCCAATAATTAGAATTAAGTAGCATAAATAACACAGCAAATTATCAATTTGAATGAAGGAACTTTGAATTAAGAAGAGTAGACTGACCTCATTTAGCTTCTTCCTGTAGGTAGCTTGTTATCCATTTGGGTGGCAGTCCTACAAGGTGGCATGTAAAAATTGGCAGTTCAACAAAAATGATTCTGTATTTTTGGAACGAATTGTTGCATAATAACTCGCAAGTAAAATTTGAACATCTTGAGTGCAGCCCCACACAAGGCCTTTTGGGAGAACACCACAGGCTGGCAAAGTCATCTCTTAATGAATTTGAAATAATCTGGCCAGTGAAAATTACATTGCAGCTGAAGCAAATTAACTGTGTTTCCTCTCTTTTCTATATAATGAGATGGGGGAATCAACACCCAGTGAGATGAACTCACAACGTTATATAAACCATGGTGCTCACACAGCGCTTAAAGAGGTCCCGTCAGTCTGTGAGCTCTGGTCTTCTCTTGAGGTGTGTTTTCATTTCCCTGAGGCTGGGAGATCAGTGATTTTCGGTTTTTAGATCCTCTAAGCTTTCAGAAAATGTGACCAGCTGCATATCACACGGCAGATGCACATCTGGGAAAAATTGGATGTTTGTGCTTTGTGGTCATCATCTTTCTGACAGAACTGGCACTTAACTCCTTGTGTCCTTGCTCGTGTTTTGTTTTAATCATAGAATAGTAAAGCACAGAAGGAGGCCATTCGGCCCACCTAGTCTGCTCTGGCTCTATCCAATTAGCCCCACTCCCCCGCTCTTTCCCCATATCCCTACACTTTTTTCTCCTTCAAATATTTATCTAATTCTCTTTTGAAGGCTACTGCATGCAGTTCTGGTAACATTACAGGAAATATATGATTGCACTGGAAAGGGTGCAGAGAAGATTTACAAGAATATTGCCTGGACTGGAGAATTTTGACTATGAGGAAAGATTGACGATGCTAGGTCTGTTTTCTTTGAAACAGAAGAGACTGATGGGAGACCTTATTGAGGTGTATAAAATTATGAGGGGCCTGGATAGAGTGGATCGGAAGGACCTGTTTCCCTTTGCGGAGGGGTCAACAACCAGGGGGCATAGATTTAAAGTAATTGGGGGGAGGGTATAGAAGAGATATGAGGGGAAATTTCTTTACCCAAAAGTTAGTTTGCAGGTGCAGCAGGTAATCAGGAAGGCGAATGGAATGTTGGCCTTCATTGCGAGAGGGATGGAGTACAACAGCAGGAAGGTTCTGCTGCAACTGTATAGGGTATTGGTGAGGCCGCACCTGGAGTACTGCCTGCAGTTTTGGTCACCTTACTTAAGGAAGGATATACTAGCTTTGGAGGGGGTACAGAGACGATTCACTAGGCTGATTCCGGAGATGAGGGGGTTACCTTATGATGATAGATTGAGTAGACTGGGTCTTTACTCGTTGGAGTTCAGAAGGATGAGGGGTGATCTTATAGAAACATTTAAAATAATGAAAGGGATAGACAAGATATAGGCAGAGAGATTGTTTCCACTGGTCGGGGAGACTAGAACTAGGGGGCACAGCCTCAAAATACGGGGGAGCCAATTTAAAACCGAGTTGAGAAGGTTGTGAATCTGTGGAATTCTCTGCTAAGGAAGCAGTTGAGGCTAGCTCATTGAATGTATTCAAATCACAGATAGATAGATTTTTAACCAATATGGGAATTAAGGGTTAAGGGGAGCGGGCGGGTAAGTGGAGCTGAGTCCACGGCCAGATCAGCCATGATCTTGTTGAATGGCGGAGCAAGCTCGAGGGGCTAGATGGCCTACTCCTGTTCCTAATTCTTATGTTCTTATGTACCCAGAGGGTGGTGGGGGTCTGGAACTCCCTGCCTGAAAGGATGGTAGAGGTGGAAAGCCTCACCACATTTAAAAAATACTTGGATGTGCACTTGAAGTGCCATAACCTACAGGGCTACAGACCAAGAGCTGGAAAGCGGGATTAGGCTACATAGCTCTTGGTCGGCCGGCACGGACATGATGGGCTGAAGTGGCCTCCTTCCATGCTGTAAATTTCTAAGATTATGTGATTCTGTTGAATCTGTATGCATTACCCTATCAGGCAGTGCATTCCAAATCCTAACCACTTGTTGTGTAAAAACGTTTTTCCTCATGTTGCCTCTGCTTCATTTGCTAATCACCTTAAATCTGTGCCCTCTCGTTATTGACCCCTCAGCTATTGGAAACAGTTTCTCTTTATTTACTCTATCTAAATCCTTCATTATTTTAAATACTTCTATCAAATCTCCTCTTTGCCTTCTTTGCTCGACAGAAACATAGAAATTTACAGCGCAGAAGGAGGCCATTTCGGCCCATCATGTCCACGCCGGCCGACAAAGAGCAGCACGGTTCCTGGTCAGCAGCCCTAAAGGTTACATATAAACCTATGAACAATGACGGAAAGGTAAAGAGCACCCAGCCCAACCAGTCTGCCTCACACAACTGCGACACCTCTTATATTGAAATATTCTACACTCCTCCCCAAACGGAGCCATGTGATCTCCTGGGAGAGGCAAAAACCAGATTAAAAACCCAGGCCAATTTAGGGAGAAAAAATCTGGGAAAATTCCTCTCCGACCCATCCAGACGATCGAAACTAGTCCAGGAAATCACCCTGGCCGTATTCTATTCCCTGCAGTATTTACCATTATATCTGCACCGTCCAACAAAAGATCATCCAGTCTAATCCCAATTACCTGCTCTAGGTCCGTAACCCGGCAGGTTACGGCACTTTAAGTGCCCATCCAAACATCTTTTAAAAGTGGTGAGGGTTTCTGCATCCACCACTCTTCCAGGCAGCAAGTTCCAGATCCTCACAACCCTCTGCGTAAATTCCCTCTAAACCCCTCTAAAGCCCCTCTAAATCTTCAACCAACCACCTTAAAACTATGCCCCCTCATAATAGACCCCTCCACCAATGGAAATAGGCCCTTACTATCCACTATGTCCAGGCCCCTCAATATTTTGTATACCTCAATGAGGTCTCCTCTCAACCTTCTCTGTTCCAATGAGAACAAACCCAGCCTATCCAATCTGTCCTCATAACTAAGATTCACCATTCCAGGCAGCATCCTAATAAATTTCCTCTGCACCCTCTCTAGTGCAATCATGTCCTTCCTATAATATGGCAACCAGTACTGCACGCAGTACTCCAGCTGTAGCTAACCAAAGTTTTGTACAATTTAAGCATAACCTCCCTGCTCTTATATTCTATGCCCCGGCCAATAAAGGCAAGCATCCCGTATGCCTTTTTAACCACCTTATCCACCTGGCCTGCTACTTTCAGGGATCTGTGAACAAGCACTTCAAGATGCCTTTGTTCATCTACACTATTAAGTGGCCTACCGCTTAATATGTATACCCTTTCCTTATTAGCCCTCCCAAAGTGCATCACCTCACACTTCTCTGAATTAAATTCCATTTGCCACTGCTCTGCCCACCTGACCAGTAGATTAATATCCTCCTGCAGCCCATGACTTTCCTCTTCATTATCAACCACACAGCCAATTTTAGTGTTCTTAACTTCTTAATCATACTCCCTATATTCAAATCTAAATCATTGATATATACCAGAAAAAGCAAGGTCCCAGTACTGAGCCCTGTGGAACCCCAATGGAAACATCCTTCTAGTCACAAAAACAACCATTAATCATTACCCTTTGCTTTCTACCTCCAAGTTTTGGATCCAACTTGCCACTTTGCCCTGGATCCCATGGGCTTTAACCTTCATGACCAGTCTACTATGTGGGACCTTATCAAAAGCTTTGCTAAAGTCCATATATACTCCATCATACGCACTAGCCTCATCGACCCTCTTGGTTACCTCCTCAAAAAATGTAATCAGGTTAGTCAAACACGATCTTCCCTTAACAAATCCATGCTGACTGTCCCTAATTAATCTTTGCCTTTCCAAATGTAGATTTATCCTGTCTTTCCAATTTATCCAATAATTTTCCCACCACTGAGGTTAGGCTGACAGGCCTGTAATTACTCAGCCTATCCCTTTCTCCCTTCTTAAATAAGGGTACTACATTAGCAGTCCTCCAATCCTCCGGCACCTTGCCCAGATACAAAGAGAACTGGAAAATGATGGTCAAGACCTCTGCTATTTCTTCTTTTACTTCGCTCAACAGCCTGGGATGCATTTCATCTGGGCCTGGGGACTTATCTACTTTCAAAGCTGCTAAACCCCTTAATACTTCCTCTCTCACTATATTTATTTCATCCAGAATATCACACTCCTCCTCGATAGCAGTATCTGCATTGCCCCTTTCCTTTGTGAAAACAGATGCAAAGTATTCGTTAAGAACCCTCCCAACATCTTCTGCCTCCACACAAAGATTACCCCGATGGTCTCTAATAGGACCTTCCTTTTCTTTAGTTACCCTCTTACTCTTAATATATTTATAGAACATCTCAGGATTTTCCTTAATTTTACTAGCCAAGAATTTCTCGTGCTCTCTCTTAGCATTCCTATTATCCTTTTTAATTTTGCCTCTTAACTTTCAATATTTCTCAAGATTCTATAGTATTTGCCATTGGTATATGACATAATTCTCCCCTGTAAGTCCCTAGACATCCAGGGGGCTCTAGAATTATTATTACCAACATTTTTCTTTAAGGGCACATGTTTGACCTGAGCCTTCCAGATCTCCTTCTTGAATGCTTCCCACTGTTCCTATTGTGTTCCTAACACAGATGAGACTGCACACAGGGAGATTAAAGTAACAGTGACCTCAGTCTTTATTAAGACACTCCAGAGTGAGTAACAGGCCTTGGGGGCCGGCTTATATACAGTGCTTCCAAGGGATGCTGGGATCCCTTGGGACTTCAGGAGATGCGCTCCCTGGTGGCGGAACATGGGAATGTATGCTTTACAGATACACAGCAGTTCCAACACTGATTTACCCACAAGTAGTTGTTTTCCGGTCCACTGTGGCCAAATCACTCCTTAACTTAGCAAAATTAGCTTTTCCCCAATTCGGAACTTTTATTCCAGGCCTATCTTTGTCCTTATCCATAACCAATTTGAATCTGACTGAATTATGGTCACTGGCACCCAAGTGCTCTCCTACTAATACCCCTTCAACCTGCCCAGCTTCATTTCCCAAAACTAAATCCAAGACCGCCCCCTCTCGTGGTGGGCTTGCTACATGCTGACTAAAAAAGTGCTCTTGAATGCATTTCAAGAATTCCGCACCCTCTATACCCTTCACACTAAATTTGTCCCAATCAATATTTGGATAGTTAAAATCTCCTACTATTACTACCCTATGGTTTTTGGACTTCACAGCAATTTGCCGACATATTTGCTCCTCTATCTCACTCCCACTGTTTGGGGGTCTATAATACACGCCCAGCAGTGTGATCGCCCCTTTTTTATTTTTCAATTCGACCCATATGCCTCATTTGATGATCCCTCTAACATTTCATCCCTCCTCACCGCTGTAATAGTTTCTTTAATCAGTACCACGACGCCCCCCCACCCCCCTCCTTTTACCCCCCTCTCTATCATAGAAACATAGAAAATAGGTGCAGGAGTAGGCCATTCGGCCCTTCACGCCTGCACCACCATTCAATGAGTTCATGGCTGATCATTCACCTCAGTACCCCTTTACTGCTTTCTCTCCATACCCCTTGATCCCTTTAGCCGTAAGGGCCATATCTAACTCCCTCTTGAATATATCCAACGAACTGGCATCAACAATTCTCTGCGGTAGAAAATTCCACAGGTTAACAACTCTGAGTGAAGAAGTTTCTCCTCATCTCGGTCCTAAATGGCTTACCCCTTATCCTTAGACTGTGTCCCCTGTTTCTGGACTTCCCCAACATCGGGAACATTTTTCCTGCATCTAACCTGTCCAGTCCCGTCAGAATTTTATATGTTTCTATGAGATCCCCTCTTATCCTTCTAAACTCCAACGAATACAGGCGCAGTTGAACCAGTCTCTCCTCATATGTCAGTCCTGTCTAAAAATCCTGTAGCCAGGAATATTGATCTGCCAAACCTGCCCCTCTTTCAGTCATCTTTCTGTAATTGCTAAAATGTCATATTCCCAAGTGTCTACTTGTGCTCTTAGCTCATCCGCCTTATTTGCTATATTCCTTGCATTAACGTATATTGTCCAAAGAGAACAACCCAGCTTCTCCAGTCTATCCACATAACTGTATTCCCTCATCCCTGGAAACATTCAGTAAATCTCTTCTTTACCCTCTCCAAAGCCTTCACATCTTTCCTGAAGTGTGGTGCCCAGAATTGGACACAATACTCCAGCTGGGGCCGAACTAGTGTTTTATATAGGTTTCGAATAACTTCCTGGCTTTTGTACTCTGCCTCTGTTTATAAAGTCCAGGATCCCATATGCTTTATTAATTGCTTTGTTAACCTGTCCTGCCACCTTCAAAGATTTCATGTTCATGTTTCGTTTTGCTCATAATCACTCACTCACTTGCACAGGACAAGAATGTATGCTGCAGAATATAAATGACCTTATATTTAGATATATGAGCCTGTAATGTGATTGTATTCTCATAAGCTGTGGATATTTGCTGAAACAGATCCTCCAATCAATTAGCAAAGTAATTCGATATAATCCATTTCCACACAGACAGTAATAAGTATTGGCCCAGAATTTGTGGTCAGAGGCTTCCCGTGGGCGGGTGCCTGTCAAATTCCACTGCAACTTCAGCCAAGGGCAGATGTGTGAGTAAACGTGGAGACTGAGAAGTTGCTGTTGGAGATGCATCATCCCACTGTTAGCTTCACGAAAATGGCATCTCGCCATCTGGCTCCCCATTCAAATGCATTGCATGTTGTGAAGTTGCTGTATTTGTGCAGTAGATACGGAGTAAACTCACCGCAAAAAGTTAAGTCAAGTCATTTCCAGTCTAAGTACCCTTTTAATGATGTGCTCAGTATCAACCAACTGCCAGTCAACCTCTCTGGCAATGAAGATTAATTATTGTAGAGTCTCATTCCTTCAAGTTTAAATTGTTGTTGGAGATTTAAATTAAAAAAATTAAATATTTTTCTTTTTATTTCTTTCTGTTTCTCTTTCCTCTCTCTCTTAATCCAATCATTCTTTCCCTCTCTTTATTTCTCTTTCGGTACCTGATTTGACCTTGAATTCACCCACTCTAATTTACACTTCCTGGTTCAGACCTTGCAGTGTTCATTTCCCGATCCTTCCATTGATTGGTTAAGGAGATACACAGTTGCTTTACCTGTTCACCCAGAGGGCACCACGCTGTTTCTATCTCCCACTCACAGCAACTTGTGGCACAAAATATCGTGGAGATTAAACGGGCAAGGGCAAGTCTAACTAATGGCGGGCACCATTTGTTGACCGGTCACAAGAATTTTTGGGTCATTGTATACAGAAACTACACTCTCAATATCTACTTTGTGACTTGTTTCAGTTAATTAAAATAAAGCTGTTTACTTGTCCTAATGCTTCCTCATGTTACAATTATTAATTGTTAAAATTTCTCCTTATTAATCCAAGTCAACTTTGTGAGTGACACACATATGACAACAGTTTCATAAAGTGAGCAAGTCAGGCTTTGCTCAGATCAACGGAAAGGGCATGTACAACTGTACAAAGCTGGCAAATGTGCAGCAGATTTTTATTCCAATGTCATTATGGCTTCCATTTGATACATATCTCGATCAGGCTGTCATTCTGATTAAGCGGGTGTTACCGATTGAGAAAAAGGTTGGAGATAGGCAACATTAGATTTCTGCCCATTTATTGCCTATCCAATTATCTGGTCAGGTTTCATACTAATAGCAGGGGCATCTGCCAGGTAGCTGTAAATTATATTAAAATTAGTCTCCCCTCCCACCCCTCCCTGATGTGATTATTTAGAAGTCTACTTAATTTCCCAGTACTTGACACAGATTTAGTTTCCTGTCTCTTTATTTATTATACTAGCCAGTGGGTTTAATCAGGCACTTTTGCAAAAGTTAAAATATGCAAGAAAAATATTTTGTAATTGCTACCAATGCTTTTATCCCCATGTGAGTCTACTAACTGTTGGATGGCCAGGTCCCTTTTATATTTAGCCTCATCCTTTAAGGCTGCCAACGTGTGACTTATCTGGTGAGCTCCGAATAGATAGGTCCAATATGGGCAGGGGTCCATACACTAATAGTCAGGCAGGTGCTAATCACACATCCTCTGGACTAACTCCCCAATCAGAAGATCTATTCCAGTAAATTTCTGCTGAATGAAGTGGTAAAAATGTAAATTTGAATATAATCTCCACCTGAAAATCTAGATGCCACAGAATGCTTCAGGATTTCCCTATTTGATATGGATCTTTGGTTTTGGTACTCAATACAGGAGCGGGCAAAAATGCGTGTAAATGTGGGAGTGAAATTGAAGCATCGAAGCATTGACCTCGCTCGATCAGCACCAATGGATGGGCCACATTGTCCGCATGCCCGATACTAGATTCCTGAAACAAGTGCTCTACTCCGAGCACCGTCACGGCAAGCAAGCCCCAGGAGGGCAGAGAAAATGTTTCAAGAACATCCTCAAAGCCTCCTTGAAAAAATGTAACATCCCCACCGACTCTTGGGAAACCCTGGCCCAAAACCGCTCAAAGTGGAGGAGAAGCGTCTGAGAAGGCGCCAAACACTTCGAGGAGCGCGCAAAAGTCAAGTACAAACCGCGGAAGGAGCGTACAACAAACCAAACACCCCACCCACCCATCCCTCCAACCACCATCTGTGACAGAGACTGTAGATCTCACATTGGTCTCATCAGTCACCTTAGAACTCATTTTAGTGTGGAAACAAGTCATCCTCGACTCCGGGGGACTGCCTAAGAAGAAAAAAAGAGGAAATGTAAGTGTGAAATTGAAACTGAAGATGAGATTATATTTGTTGGTGTTAAGCGGTTTTAGTTTGGTTCTTATTGTACCCACTTAACAAGTCCAAGGGAAATACTGCTCTGAATGCTAATGATTTACCAGCATCCCTGCCGTTGCCTCAGAGCAGCCCCTCTCCTTGCTAGCATTGCATTTATACAGCTTTCACCTTTAGGTTTATTGTTTAATTCACATGCTGGCCATGAGGATACAAATGAGAACTTGCTTTTAAGCAGCTTGCTCTGAGCAGAATGAACCACACTACGCTGCCTTCGAAAGCCCCAGATAATAAACTCTTTTTCACTTAATCATGTTGGTGACGTACTTGGTTCTGCCAGGCTACCTTGAAACTTACTTATGTTGAAGATTGAAGGTCACATCAGTCAAGTGGCTTACAAATTAGGGAAAAAATGTCAAAACATCAGTATAGGTGGACCACTGTACCATAGATGAAGGGCCTCACAGAATAAGGAGTCTGCTTTGAGAACACGTGGAAATGAAATAGTCAGATGGGATGGAGTAATACATCACGGTATCTGGGTGAAATCTCCATCGATCTGTTAGATCTTAATAAAAATATCTGTGAACAAATTCCTTAAATCTCCTCTCCGTATCCAGATGTAATAGCATTATCAAGGTTAAAGCTTTTTTTATTGTTAAAAGTTGCAGGTGAAGATTTGCATGTTGAGAGTCCTTCGATTTTAAAAGAATCAGAACCAGGACCTCGTAAAAATGGAACTGCAGATGTAACAGATTTCTTTGTTAATCTCGCTAGCCCTTTAAATATCCATTATTTACAACAGGCGTCTCTTTAAAAAAAAGCTTTAAACAGCCAAAGCCACCTTGTGCACATGTGCGCAGTACATGACCCAGGAAATATAGAGATGCTATCTTTGAGGTCTGTTACAGTGCAGTGTTACAAAATAAAAAGTATTTAAATTTGGTGAAGTATAAGGTAATGGAGCATTTGACAACTAAGCCAGAAACAGCTTATGGTTGATGTACCCCAGACAGCTTGTGTTCCTGACCTTTCATGTAATCTCCTGTGGTGACCCATGTTAAGTTGGATATCCAAAGTATGAAATAAATAAAGCTTTGTGTTGCACGATAATATCTCTCAATTTGTGGCCAGCGGTAAAGCAAAGGCATTTGCCACTGGTCCCGAAGAAAGCTGCCCACAGAGATCTCGCGATCTCGCGATCTCTGTGGCGAGAAGTTTGCCTTTTTCGAAGTTCGAGTGATGTCAGCGCTCTGTAATGGGAATCCCCAGTGTGAAGCTGCTGTGATGTCAGGCAGTCTAAGCAGCCAATCACGTTGCAGAATTCTCACAGACAGGAAACCAGGAAATGAGAAGCTGCTTTTATCCAGACTTTTTATAAATGTTAAGAGTGCAAAATAAAGATTGGGGAAATAAAGAACTACTTAGATGCTGCACTGGGGATACTTTCAAGTCATTTTGGATGGATAAACTAAGATGGGCCGAATAGCCGCCTTCTCCTCTGTCATGTATGTACATGCTGTTTGTAGCCACCAGATGGTGTCATTGCTGGAGGCCACTGAGCAGCACGCACATGGTGCTGCTCTGGTATAAAAGGCCAACCATTTTGTGAGTCAGACACTTTGGGCCAAAATAAAGCAGAAGCAAGGTTGTACCTTGCTTAGTTAAACAGTACTCTGTTTGAACCTTTATTGCATACATAACACTCTCTAATTATGTTCTGATCTTGTAGAGTATTGTGTGCAGCTTTGGACACCCCATTAAAGAAGGGCATTAAAACAATGAAAACATGTACAGTTATGAAGAGAGACTTGAGGGGTTAGGGCTTTTCCAACAGAAATGAGAAGGTTAAGAATTACTTGATTTGAGTCTTCAAGGTTATGAAGGATTACAGAAGGTTAAGCAGTGATGGATTCCTTCAATTGGTCAGTGTGATGGCACAAATTCGAGATAATCACAGCTCAAATTAAAAGGGAGATTAGAAAAAAAACCTCTACATAGATGGTGGTGAGAATGTGGAATTCTCTACCATAAACCATTGTTGAGGCAAAGCAAATAAATTATTTTGAAAGGGAATCAGATATTGACTTGAAAATGAGAGTATTAACAGGTACAGGGACTGAGCAGGGCCAATCGACAGGTTTCTCGGATATCTACATTTTTTGGATGGGACTGTATTGTATAGGGTTAATCACATAGGGTTAATTATGATATTCCAACATTTACAGTGTGTTTTCTGCTTCATGTCTCGTGGAATGTTGTTGATGCAGAGAGAGAGAGAGAGATACCTTGATGCGCACACCATCTTGTTTATGGGATGATCGGCGCCTCGAGGTCTCATGCTTTGTGGAAGAACAGCTGGGGCCTTACAGATTAGGAGTTGGCCATAAGCCACATGCACCCATGTTTGTTCAATAGTATAAAGGAACGGAACTGTCCAGTAGCTCTTTGAACTTCACCTTGGACCGTGATTCGCGAGCGGTGCCGGGACCCTCAAGGCTTCTGACCAGCTGTCGTTGCGGAGTTCCCGACGGGCCGAAGGCTGTGAGCTTTGTTGCATCTTTATCATACTTCTCTTTTCTTCGTAAACTGTATTATGTTTCTTTTCTTTCAGTAAACGGTCTTTTATCTTTACTTCATTTGTCTTGTCTCTTATTTAACATTCATCCAGATCCCGAACCTGGGTCAATTATTATCGATCCAAAACAGGGACTAGGTGCCTCATGTGAATAAAAACACCACCACCAGCTTGATGGGTGAAATAGCATATTTCTGTGCTGTAATGTTCTATGATTCATTGAGGAGATGTAAGTTCAACAGGAAAACTGTGACTGAGATATCAGTCTCTACTCTTGTGTCTTGGTGACCAGAAGTGTACCGAGCATTCAAAGTGGGATCTGACTAGAGCCCCACGGAGTTCAGTGACCTACAGGGTCCATTAATTGTCCACACTGCACTAGTGAGTGTCACCACTGCCCTGAACTTCTATATCACAGGCACCCATGAAACATCAGAGGAATTGGCTACTTTGTTTAGATTATTGACAACTGACATTTTGGCCCTGATTTTAATGTGGTGAGGGGGGTGGGGGGGGAAGAAGAGTATGGTTCTCGCAATCCCAGAAGCGGGTTGCACACACGGGGAGTCCAGGGATATAGAGGCTTGGCTGAGCTTAACGGCTGAGCCTTATTTTCATAAACTTTCCCTCGACTCCTCCTGAGATCCATTTCATGGCCAGTGGATGGGAGCAGGATTTCGGGTGGTAGCCATGGCCAGGGACCCACGGGATTGGACCTCCTGGAATTCCCTTCCTAAACCCGCTGCCTCTTCAATTCTCTCTCCTCCCTTTAAAAGTATTCTCAAAACCAATCTTCTTCACCAAGCTTTCAGTTACCCCTCTAATCTCTTTCGATGGTTCAACGTCCAATCTCTAAATGATTTTTGTCATCCGTGAAACGCCTTTTATTTAAAATTCAAAGTAAACGCAGAGAAGATGCTTCCACTTTAATGGGAGACCAAAACTATGGGCCATAAATACAGGATAATCAGTAATAAATCCAATAGGGAATTCAGGAGAAACTTCGAATGTGGAACTCACTACCACAAGGAGTAGTTGAGGCAAATAGAATAGATGTATTTAAGGGGATGCTAGAAAAACACATGAGGGCAAAAGGAATAGAAGGTTATGCCGATAGGTTTAGATGAAGAGGGGTGGGAGGAGGCTCGTGTGGACCATAAACACCAACATAGACCAGTTGGTCCGAACGGCCTGTTTCTCTGTACCCCATGTAATTCTATGTAAAGTTGTTGTTATAACTGTGGAATTTACAGACGGCCAGCTATTTACTGGAGAATGCTCCTTTCTTCTGCGGCGAAACTGTAATTTATGATTTATCATAAAATCACAGAGTCATAGAAATTTATGGCACAGAAGGCGACCACTTGGCCCATTGTGTCTGCGCCGGCTGAAAAAGAGCTACCCAGCCGAAACCTACTTCCCAGCTCTTGGTCCGTTGCCCTGTAGGTTACAGCACTTCAAGTGCAAATCGAAGTACGTTTTAAATGTGATGAGAGTTTCTGCCTCTACCACCCTTCCAGGCTCCCACCATCCTCCGTGGTTTCATTGGAAGAATTATGAATGGAAGTAAAACAAAACAGCCCCAGGTGCTACTTGTGACCTATCCGTAGTGCGCAAGGTAATAAGCCATGAAAAATGAACAACTTAATTACAGCAGACACAAGCTGAACTGAGTCGCATTGAGCTAAACCTGTGTGCAGGCCTCTTAAATCAATCACTCAGACTTACAGAACAATTAGCAGCTCTCTTAAAGGGCCAGCATCTGGAGTGGTAACCCTCCAAGGACCAAATAAAAATATTCCTGTTACCACATATTTGCTAACCATCCGGGTTTATTTAAAATTGAGTCCTTATTTTAAATCGCAAATCCCCAGTAGCTCACTTTAACTCACCCTTACAGAGCACAGCCCCCAGATTTAACGCCCAGTTTCTGCTGAGCTTTCTGACCACAGTTGAGTCGGCAATAGATGAACAAGATGGCATCTCAGTAGCAATCTCCGACAGGAGCTTCCAGTGAACCTTTTTCAAAATCCTCATCCATCTCAGTCCTTCTGCTGCTACTCACATCAGTCTGATGAATTGCTGACTTTTATTGCCATTTTGTAGCATTGCAGCTCTCAGCTTGAGGCTGTTAGAATCACAGAAATTTGCAGTACGGAAGGAGGTAATTTCAGCCCATCGTATCCGCGCCGGCTGACAAAGAGCTATCCAACCTAATCCCACTTTCCAGCTTTTGGTCCATAGCCCTGTAGGTTACGGCACTGCGCGTGCACATCCAAGTACTTTTTAAATGTGGTGAGGGTTTCTGCCTCTACCATCCTTTTTCAGGCAGTGAGTCCAGACCCTCACCACCCTCTGGGTGCAGACATTTCCCCTCAAATCCCCTCTAAATCTCCCCCCAATTACTTTAAATCCATGCCCCTGGTTCTTGACCCCTCTGTTAAGGGAAATAGGTCCTTCCTATCCACTCTATCTAAGCCCCTCATAATTTTGTACACCTCAATAAAGTCTCCCATCAGCCTCCTCTGTTTTAAAGAAAACAAACTCAGCCTGTACAATGTTTCTTCATGGTTAAAATTCTCCAGTCCAGGCAACATCCTCATAAATCTCCTTTGTACCCTCTTGAGTGCAATCACACCTTTCCTGTAATTTGGTGACAGAACTGCACGCAGTACTCTAGCTGTGGCCTAACTAATGTTTTATACAGTTCAATCGTAACTTCCCTGCTCTTGTATTCTATGCCTTGGCTAATAAAGGCAAGTATTCCGTATGCCTTCTTAACCACCTTATTTACCTGTCCTGCTACCTTCAGCGATCTGTAGACAAGCATTCCACGGTTCCTTTGTTCCTCTACACTTCTCAGTGTCCTACCATTTAATGTGTATTCCCTTGCCTTGTTAGTCCTCATCAAATGTATTATATCACACTTCTCCTCCCACTGCTCTGGAATGGGGGAAAAAAAAGGCCTTCATTTATATAGCACCTTTCACAACCTCAGGATGTCCCAAAGCGCTTTTCAACCAATGAATTATTTTTTGAAGTGTAGCCCCTGTTGTAATGTAACGTAGGAAATCGCCAGATAATTTGAACACTTCAAGTCCTACAAACAGCAATATGATAATGACCAGACAATCTGTTGATTGAGGGATAAATATTGGCTAGGACACCGAGGAGAACTCCCCTGCTCTTCTTCGAAATAGTGCCATGGAACCTTTTACATCTACCTGAGAGAGCCGATACCTCTGACAGTGCAGCAGTCCTTCAGTACTGCAGTGGATTCTGTGCTCAAAGTCTCTGGAGTGGGACCTGAACCCACAACCTTCTGGCTCAGAGGCCACAGTGCTACCACTAATCCATGGCTGGTGCCTTACTGCTGGAGATCGTGGCTGTAAGAGGATTTTGTTTTTTAAGTGGCAAGAGGTCTGCAAACACTCATTCCCCACCTAATTACTTCCTGGTATCTGAGCCTCTCAGCTTGTTAATGACCAACTCCTATTCCCTCCATGAGGTCCAACATTTTTACTCCTCTGTTGCATTTCATCTCAGCCTGCTCCTGTTCCACACTCAGCGCACACCATGAGAGAGAAGTCAAGAAAGACTGGTTTCGGCAGGGGGGGGGAAAGAGAGAAAAGTAAAAACAAATAGTCTAGGCTAACTGGGTTGGTGAAATTTGGCTAATGGACCTCAGCCCCCAACCAGGTTCTTGACCTGGACCACTGCTAGGCAGATTCAAACCTCCAGTCACCAGGGGTGGGGGGGGCCAGGGGGGCATGAATTTTACTGCCCTCACTGGTCGGAAAAGGATCAGTAGCACTCCAAAGATTGTGGCACTGACTTTTCCACCCAATCCTGCTCCCAATCCTCCCTCCACCATTTTGTCATAGGCCTTGAGGAGGGCAGTCAGAGCGCCTGCCTGTTTCAGGTGAGCACTTCATTAAAGCTTAAAAATCAGGCTCCAATGATCTACGCAATGTTCATAAACCAATGGGTGGAGCAGGTACTAGTCTCAGAATAGCCTAACCAGCAGGCCTTAAAGGCTGCTCAAAAATGCTTGGAAATGTAGCAGTGCCACTGGTTTTAGTGAAGTCGGGAGGAGCTCAAAAATCTTCCAGTCCGCTGCTGGTAACTTTGTGACCTCATGATTTCTACCCACCCCCCCCCCACTTTAACCTTCAACCTGCGGCTCGGTTCTGTGGCGGATTTCCCACCCCTCCAATCAGTGAGTTTCTTGTGAGTGCTGATTCAGTGTTCCCAGCTTGTCAATGCCATATAAATGAGGCCCACCCTTTGAAATGGCCCGGGCCTCTCACTGAGGCTATCTGCCCAAGTGCGCCAAGAGTTAACATCGACTTCCAGGGTGCTAGACAAAGCTACAAACCTTATCTTCAGCCACACGCCTGGACCCTGGCCTTAGCCATGCTGAGTTTAACCTGCAGCTAGGCACCAAACCCCCGTATCATGGCCTTAGACCTCCGCTAGCATAAGCCAATCTTCTAGTCCACTGTCTCTAGAATGCTGGTCCCAAGACCTCCAGTTACAACTTTAACTGACTGGGACCAAAACTTTCAGCTTTCCTGTGAGGTCCAAATCTGTCTGTAATCCAGTCACGAGCTAGTCAGTCCTTATTTCTCACCAGACCTGGCCCTCTCACGACTGCTTATCCATGCCGTTATTACTTACTTCCTTGCTCTCTTTGTCGGCCTCCTAAGTTCTACTTTTTGCAAGTTTCAGTTCACTCAAAAATTAGCTGCTCAGCCGCACTAAGCCCATTCCCCTATTACCTCTGTGTTTGCCAACCTTCACTGGCTCCTTATTTGCCTATACAACAGTTTTAAACTCCTTGTTGTGATCTTTCCATGGCCTTTCCACTTCCCTACCTCTGCAAACCCATTCAACTCTTTGTTCTTGTATATACCCTCTGTCCTTCCATTCCTGGCATCCTTTGCATCCCCCTTCCTCTTCACTCCATTTTCAAATGCAGAGCCTTCAAGTGTTTCAACCCTAATCCCCAAAACTCTCTCCTTAAAAACTCTTGTTTTACCTCCCGCAAAATCCTCCTCAAAACCTATCACTTTGATCTAACATTCAATCACCGCCCTTAATCCTTCCTCAACTTGACAGCTTGGCCAAGGGACTGAAGAATCATTGGAATCAAATCCTAAAAATGTGTTCAAGATAGGATGAGAGAAAATTGAAAGGGGAAAGAATTCTTGAATCGCAATTTAGCAATTTTTGTCTCCATACCTGCCCCTGACCTCCCGCTCAGATTTTTTCAATTTTATTCTGTTTCCATGGCTATCTGACTGGAAAAAATGGATTATGCTTGGTGGGCCTTAAAATGTCAAATCTGCAAATTTATTCTAAGCAAAGGAATAACGTGGCGTTTGTTTCGGAAGAGTTAAATGTAACTGCCTCAAAACACAAAGATGAAACATTAAACGTTCACAGGGCAGCCCACTGCTCCCTCATGGGTTTTGATCAACAAATATTGGCAAGTTTACTACCAAAACATAATTCCTTTCAACGCAATCACATGTAGGGTGTCAAATGACTGTGCTGTGGTTTTAAAGATCATTGGTCAACTTATTTTTAACCAAAATAACAAGCTGCTAACCTTTAGCATATTGAAAGAAAAGTTTACAATTTCATTCGAAATACGGAGCAGAGGAAACCATCACAAAATGAATGGAAGTGAGAATGTGGAATGTCTGTGCTTGTGGAAGCAGAGCAGGAAAAAGATCTGGGAGTTTTGGTGAATAGGTCATTCTAAACCTTCAGGAAAATAAATAGTGAGGCCTGACTGTATGAGGTAGATTTTGTGTATCATCGTGCCACATAACTGAACAGTCGGACCAGAAATGTGAATGGCATTTAGTTAGAAGAAGAACAAAAATAAATCTTTCATTTATATAGCGCCTTTTATGACCTCACAATGTCCTAAAGCACTTTACAGGTAATGAACTACTCTTGAAGTGTAGTCATTGTTGTAGCATAGGTCAATGTGGTTAACTCTGAACTGCCCTCTGGCTTGCTGCGCCATTTCAATCAGAGGAAATACGGGATGAGCAATAAATGCGGGCCTTGCCAGCGATGGCAACATCCTTTGAATGATTACAAAAAAAGGTAAATGCTATGCTTGATCTCTGCCCATAGTGCAAATGATGGCACTTGTGGTTGGGTTTATGTCAGGCACAAGAATGTCCTACCCAAAATAATTGGGAGCTTTGTTACAACATGATAATATGGTGGAAGTGACATCATGTACACATCAAAGCTGTTTTCCAATCTTTACGCCAGAACAACACTTGTTCATATTTTCCCCATATAAATTGTCCATCCAACTTTTAGGCTGTGCCTTTGAACACACAATTACTTAAAGGGTTCAGTGTTCCAATTCTTTCATGCATTCATATTGCGGGTTGTATTTCCCTTCCTTTTGAGCTGAAAATAGCAGCTTATGTAAGAAATCTTTACCCCTAAAGGTACTCAGCAACAGGCCTCACTGATAAAAAAAATAAATAAATAAGAATTCTGCTGCAGCTGATAAATGTATTGGTCAGTGTGGAACTGAACCATACACAATCAGAAGGTCCCAAGCCCTAGTCTGTGCTGAGTTAGCTGATATCAATTGGTCTAGTGGTAGGGTTGACTTAGCACCCCTGAGCTAGGAAGATAGCTGGAAATTGCATGAGTGAAGATATTGAACTGGGGCAGCAATGGACATAGTTGTGATGTTCCCCATAAGTAAATAAGTTGCTGACACTGAGTAGGCAGCCATTTGCATTAAAAGAAGAAAAAAAGACTTGCATTTATATAGAGCCTTTCACATCCACTGGATGTCTCGAAGCGCTTTACAGCCAATGAAGTACGTTTGGAGTGTAGTCACTGTTGTAATGTAGGAAATGCGGCTGCCAATTTTGCACAGCAAGCTCTCACAAACAGCAATGTGAAAATGACCAGATAATCTGTTTTATGGTATGTTGATTTAAGGAAAAGAATATTGGCCAGGACAACTACCTTGCTCTTCAAAATAGTGCTATGGGATCTTTTACATTTCATCTGAAAGACTGACACTCCCTCAGCACTGCACCAGAGTGTCAGCCTAGATTTTTGTGTTTATGGCCTTGGTGTGGGATTTGAATCCACAACTTTCTGATTCAGAGACGAGTGGGCTACCCACTGAGCCACAGCTGACATGAGATGGATTTCTACTGTGGAAGTGCACCCCAAGAAAAACCTATGGTTTCAATTTGGGCAAAAAACAAATTAAGGTCAATTTTTAAATCATTTTTTCTCTCACCTACATTTTGGTAATTGCCTGTACTGAAGTACTTAAGAAAATGAGCAACACGATAACAGTTTGACTTGTAAAATGTAGTCCTCATTGAGTTAATAGAGACTTAGCGAGACTTGTTTTTCTAATTGTTACAGATTACATCTTCCGTAATAAAATTAACAAAAAAAAATATCATTGGGAAAAGAAAATAGGAAGTCAGTCAGTATTTAGATGGAATTAGATTATAATTCAATCATCATATGTTTATTGTTAACAGACATCAACTATGTCACAAGAAATGTCATCTTTCTCATGAAACAGAACTTGGAACAGTGCCATGAAGTTACAGTGTGTTGGACACACCACATTTTCGAAAGTCATTAGTGAAGACTTCTAATCACAAGCTCTAGATAACAGTCGGAGGAATATCTTCTGTATCCACGTTGGCAGTGACATGCCTTGCCTATTGCCAGTGCACCACAGAAAATCGCGGGCGTGTTGCTGGTGAGTCCCCATTATACACTGGCAGAAAGTGCGATACCTCACCCTGGCATGGGTTTGGAAAACATCTAGCTAGAGTGCAAAGCTGGTAACAGTCGCCGACAGCCATCCTGTGCTCATCATCAAAGGCAGTCCCTCAAAATCGAGCAAGACTTGCTTCCACTCTAAACATGAGTTCTCAGGTGATTGTACAGCCCAGTACGGGAATTACAATCTCTGTCACAGGCGGAACACACAGTGGTTGAAGGAAAGGGTGGGTGGGGAGTCTGGTTTTCTGCACGCTCCTTCCTCTGTCTGCGTTTGGTTTCTGCATGCTCTCGGCAACGAGACTCGAGGTGCTCAGCGGCCTCCCAGATGCTCTTCCTCCACTTTGAGCGGTCTTGGGCCAAGGACTCCCAGGTGTTGGTGGGGAATGTTGCACTTTATCAAGGAGGCTTTGAGGGTGTCCTTGAAATGTTTCCTCTGCCCACCTGGGGCTCGCTTGCTGTGTAGGAATTCCGAGTAGAGCGCTTGCTTTGGGAGTCTCGTGTCAGGCATGCGGACGATGTGGCCCACCCAACGGAGCTGGTCGAGTGTGGTCAGTGCTTTGATGCTGGGGAAGTTGGCCTGCTACATGGCCACTGGCCACACTATGTGGTTGGGCCTATACTCATTGGAGTTCAGAAGAATGAGAGATGATCTTATCGAAAGATATAAGATAATGAGGGGGCTCAACAAGGTGGATGCAGAGAGGATATTTCCACTCATAGGGGAAACTAAAACTAGGGGGCATAGTCTCATAATAAGGGGCTGCCCATTTAAAACTGAGATGAGGAGGAATTTCTTCTCTCAGAGGGTTGTAAATCTGTGGAATTCTCTCCAGAGAGCTGTGGAGGCTGGGTCATTGAATATATTTAAGGCGGAGATAGACAGATTTTTGAGCGATAAGGAAATAAACGGTTATGTTGAGCGGGCGGGGAAGTGGAGCTGAGTCCATGATCAGATCAGCCATGATCTTAATAAATGGCGGAGCAGGTTCGAGGGGCCAAATGGCCTACTCTGTTCCTATTTCTTATGTTCTTATGTACATGCAAGTTATTCCGCTTCAATTGTGCATTGATGAAGGTTAAAAAGCTGACAGTTCAATCATCATGGGGGTGAAAATAGTCTTTTAACAAAACATGGCAGAATGCCCAATTTCTGTAGCTTACAGCTTGCTAACAAAATTGTGGGAACATGTGTCCTTTCAACATGCGATTTCTGAGAACAGTTTCACTAATGAGTTATTAATTATGGAGCAAAACTGCTATTGTTCTGTTTTTCATAAAGAGGTATTTCAACGCCAAGGAGAAATGCCCTTTGGCAGAGATGTTTGCCCAGCATTGCCTCCAATTATTCCATGAAGCTAACAGAGTATTATATTTTAAAAGTATTGAATAAGAAAACGCTACTTTATGCAGCAAGCATGGGCCATGGTCATTTGTATTGCTGTGAGTTTTATCTATAGAGATGACTAACCACCAGTAACACTTCCAAGAAAACTATCATCATCATCATCATAGGCAGTCCCTCGGAGTCGAGGAAGACGTGCTTCCACTCTAAAAGTGAGTTCTCAGGTGGCTGAATAGTCCAATGCGGGACCTACTGTCTCTGTCACAGGTGGGGCAGACAGTGGTTGAAGGAAAGGGTGGGTGGGGAGCCTGTGTGAACGCACGCTCTTTCTGCTGCCTGCGCTTGGTTTCTGCATGCTCTCGGCGATGGGTCTTGAGGTGCTCAGTGCCCTCCTGGATGCTCTTCCTCCACTTTGGGCGGTTTTGGGCCAGGGATTCCCAAGTGTCAGTGGGGATGTTGCACTTTATCAAGGAGGCTTTGAGGGTGTCCTTGAAGCGTTTCCTCTGCTCACCTTCAATCCCCAGCATCGAAGCACTGACCACACTCGATCATTTCCGTTGGGCGGGCCACATCGTCTGCATGCCTGACACGAGACTCCCAAAGCAAGCGCTCTACTCGGAGCTGCATCACGGCAAAAGACCCCCAGGTGGGCAGAGGAAGAAAACTATAACATTTTTCCCAATCACATTGGCTTAAAAACTCCACAATAATAATCGAAAGGAACAAGAACCAAATTGATACGCCCTCAGCAAGACTAGAGATTATTAGAGATGTGTAACAAACTGCAATTGAAGTTGATAGCTATCTCGGGTCAAATCGGAACTAGTTAGTGTTCCACCAAGCATCTGTTATCTTTACCTATACTTGTTCTCTGTAACCTTCAGTCCATTTCGCAACCAGATATTTGCCCAGCTCATTTTAAAAAAGGTTGATCACCATTTAACAACTTTACCAGACATGTATTCTACTATTACAAAAGCAAAATACTGCAGATGCTGGAATCTGAAATATAAACAGAAAATGCTGGCAATGTCAGCAGGTCAGGCAACATCTGTGGAGAGAAACAGAGTTAACGTTTCAGATCTGTGACCCTTCGTCAGAACCAGAAAAGTCTGAGATGTAACATATTCTTAAGGAAGTGCTGGGGCAGTGAAAGGGGGAGGGGAGGAAAGAACAAAAGGGAAGGTCTGTGATAGGGTGGAAGGCAGGAGAGATTTGAGAGACAAAAGGGATGTTGGACAAAAATGAGATGGTAATGGCACAAGTGAGGAAAGTTTCCTCACAAGTTTTCTAACTTGTGCCATTACCATCCCATTTTTGCCCATCATCCCTTTTGTCTCTTAAATCTCTCCAGCCTTCCACCCTATAAGAACATAAGAACATAAGAAATAGGAACAGAAGTAGGCCATACGGCCCCTCGAGCCTGCTCTGCCATTCAATAAGATCATGGCTGATCTGCTCGTGGACTCAGCTCCACTTCCCCGCCCACTCCCCATAACTCCTTATCCCCTTATCGTTTAAGAAACTGTCTATTTCTGTCCTAAATTTATTTAATGTCCCAGCTTCCACGGCTCTCTGAGGCAGCGAATTCCACAGATTTACAACCCTTTGAGAAGAAATTTCTCCATCTCTGTTTTAAATGGGCGGCCCCTTATTCTAAGATCATGCCCTCTAGTTCTATTCTCCCTCATCAATGGAAACATCCTCTCTGCATCCACCTTGTTAAGCCCCCTCATAATCTTATACGTATCGATAAGATCACCTCTCATTCTTCTGAATTCCAATGAATAGAGGCCCAACCTACTCAACCTTTCCTCATAAATCAACCCCCTCATCCTCGGAATCAACCTAGTGAACCTTCTCTGAACTGCCTCCAAAGCAAGTATATCTTTGCCTTCCTTTTGTTTTTCTTCCCTTCCCCCTCTCAGTGACCCTGCACTTCCTTAAGGATCTGTTATATCTCAAACTTTTCTGGTTCTGACAAAGGCTCATCGACCCGAAACTTTTAACTCAGTTTCTCTCCACAGATGCTGCCTGACTTACTGAGATTTCCAGCATTTTCTGTTATGTATTCTACTATCTAAGATGCTGCAGGTCTTTAAATCCTGCACTAGAATGCAGCAATCCGCCCCAGCATTGGCAATAATAATTCTGACACTTGGAGCTTGCCACAGTTATTCAATGAGGCTGGCACCTGACACTCTGGCAAAACCAAGCCACTTCTTGATGGGCAGGTGCGAATGTCATGAACAGATAATCGAGATGTTGGACTGTGCCCAAAACGACTCCAGAATGAGGCGAAGAATACGTGAAGAAAAACACCCACTTTTTTCTGATGTTAAAACATTGGACTAAATTCGTGAGGGTTATCAAAGGGGAGCAAGCCGAGGACAATTAGGGTTTGAATTTAAAGTAACAAGAAGTAGAACAGTAAATCATTTGATGGTTTTTGGATTTATAGTCCACCCTGGGTGGATAGAAAGGCCACCTCTGAGTAACTTCGTGTGTGGTCCTGGGTGGGGCTGTTTGCAATTTTACTTTATTGTTATTACTTTACTATGTTCTTTTAATCAGATTACACTGGTACTCTTAATGTGGCCAAAGGAAAATGCATTTAGTATTGTAAGTGATCATAATGGAAATATTTTTTGGTACTTCAATGGAAAATGCATCCGTTGGAAGTAAGGAACTCATGTGGTGAAACGTTACACTTGAGTGACTAATGGAATCCTTTTAGTTTCGTACGACAAAGTCTGCAATAATTTCAAACGTGGAAATCTATTTGTTAAAAGCTTTTTTAAAGCTTTGTTATCCTACTGATCATTATTAGAGAAACCTAGGGCCATTTGTTATGAAATTACTATCTCTTAATCCTATTATACAGCTATGTGTCCAATTTGTATTTAGATTTTAACAACTGATTTAGAATTAGATGTCCCGGACAATAGTAAATTATCATCAAGATTATACATTTAATTAGGCTGCAGTTCATTTAGATTTACTAAAGTAGATTCATGCGAAGATATTGAACAAAATTCTTTGCACCCTACTCGGCATGTTCAGTAGGTCTATCAGAAAATCGAAAGCATCAACCCTTTTGTGTATTATTGATTTTATGGTTCACATTTTATGGAAATATACACATACGTTTCTCTGAATTCTTAAGGAATTTAAATAAAAATATTATTTTGAAAAGCCTCAAAGGGTGTTCATATTGTAAAATCAAAAGTGAATGGCTATGTACCTTTCCTATATTTCAGGTATTTGTCAGCATGAAATCAACTGTAAAGGACATCACATCACAGACATAAACTCATCAACATCATCATCGGCAGTCCCTTGGAATCGAGGAAGACTTGCTTCCACATTTAAAATGAGTCCTTAGGTGGCTGAACAGTCCAATACGAGAACCACAGTCCCTGTCACAGGTGGGACAGATAGTCGTTGAGGGTAAGGGAGGGTGGGACAGATTTGCCGCACGCTCTTTCCGCGGCCCGCGCTTGATTTCTGCATGCTCTCGGCGCCCTCCCAGATGCATTTCCTCCACTTAGGGCGGTCTATGGCTAGGGACTTCCAGGTGTCGGTGGGGATGTTGCACTTTATCAGGGAGGCTTTGAGGGTGTCCTTGTAACGTTTCCTCTGCCCACCTTTGACTCGTTTGCCGTGAAGGAGTTCCGAGTAGAGCGCTTGCATTGGGAGTCTCGTGTCTGGCATGCGGACAATGTGGCCTGCCCAGCGGAGCTGATCAAGTGTGGTCAGTGCTTCAATGCTGGGGATGTTGGCCTGGTCGAGGACGCTAATGTGGGGATTTATAGGATCTTGCGGAGACATCATTGGTGGTATTTCTCCAGCGACTTGAGGTGTCTACTGTACATGGTCCATGTCTCTGAGCTATATAAGAGGGCGTGTATTACTACAGCCCTGTAGACCATGAGCTTGGAGATAGATTTGAGGGCCTGGTCTTCAAACATTTTTTTCCTCAGGTGGCTGAAGGCTGCATTAGCACACTGGAGGCGATGTTAACTCTCATCATCAATGTCTGCTCTTGTTGATAAGAGCCTCCCGAGGTATGGCAAATGGTCCACATTGTCCAGGGCCGTGCCATGGATCTTGATGACATAAACTCACCCAGCTCTTCACCATCAGTGTCCACTTCCTTCAGGCTTCCTTCACCCTTGCCCTCCCTTCCTCAGAGTGTAGGGAAGGTTAAATATCCGTTTCCAAAGTAAGAATCTAGAAAGTGATCATTTTTAAAACATGATTGGATCCAATTATACAATTAAACCAAACAGGGAGAAAAACTGAGCCCTAATATCTTTATGATCAGGATTCAGTGACATTGGGCTAGAAATTTGTTATAGCCAAGGAATGGGCAGTATTAGGACAAAAGTTGGTGAATTAGCACCAGGCGGAAGTGCTCTAGACTGCACGTAAAATTCATGCTCATTAAAATGATTGGAGTATTAAATCAAGCCTAAAAACACAAGCTCATTGGCATTACACTTAAATCCGCTGCTGTCTAATCGTAACACAGGTTTTTTTTTGCTACTTAAAAGGGAGGGCCATTGATGCTGCAGCACTTCATTCTCAGCATTGTTGGCTGTGCAGCTGTCTCAACAACCATAAGAAGGTCAAGGAGAAGGAGCACTTATTTAAAAATCCTCATGGCAGATCGCCACCTCAGGGAGAGAGCCTGCATGTTTTCCCATGAAGCTTTGGTGGCATTGGTTTTAGTGCTGGAGATAAGGCGGGCAGTCCCGTGCCCACCAACTGGCAGGAGCCTCTCACCACAAGTCTGCCGCACTATGCGGAGGGAAGTGGCACACCACATCAAGGACCGCTCGTCTGGAAGCCTGATTGTCCGCTGCCTCCTCCCTCCCTCCGATTCCTTGTCTTCCTCCTCCCCATCTTCTTTCTCTTCGTCTTCCTCCTCCCTCTGCGCACATGTTCCCGTCTTTCTCGCTGCCTACGCTCCCTCCGTTGTAGATCCTGGAGGCCGAGGTGACATGCCAGCACATGCCCATTAATCTTATCAAGTGTTGCCATTTGACTCTTTGAAAAATAAACGTAGCTACTTTTTACTTGCCACAAGACTCCTGATACAAAAGAACCTTGAAATGACTCAATTAAACTGTTGCTGTCACTGAAACTAACAAAAAAACACTGAAACTGCACTGACCTGACAGGTGATTACTGATTATTCCTTTAAATAACATCCCTGCAGCCAGCCTCCTGGTGCTGCACACCAGCTCTTCCTGTCAGTGTTTACTCCAGGCGGTGAGGTAAGTGGCTAAAGGCAATTTGGGAAACCGGGCATTCAGTGAGCGTCGCACACTCACTGATGTCACAATCGCATAGGCATTGAGGTCCCCCGGTGATAGCTGTTACCAGCAGCGCTACAAGGTCCCAATTTGGCATGTAGTGCTGGATTCGCCTCGCGCTGTTGGTGCTAGGTTCAACGCTGTTTCAGCAAAATCTACTGACGCTAATCGGCAGTGCTAAGGGAACAAATTTTTCCCCCAATATATACTAAACACTCTAGGTTAATCAAAGAATATGGAGATTGGGTGGGAAAGTGGATTTGAGGTTGAAGATCAGCCATGATCTTATTGAATGGGGGAGTCGGCTCGAAGAGCCATATGGCCTACTCCTGCTACTAATTCTTATTTTCTTAAAACATTATGGGAGTGCAAGTGTAGCAATGAGGCCTTACTTTACTCACTTAACATCTTGTTCCGCCAGAGCGACAAGTACAAAGCATCGTGGCAACACCCTCGCTCCAAACAATGGCACTCGCTCGACTATGTCTGAGCCAGAGATCGCAAGGATGTGCACATCACCCACGCCATGATAGGAGCCGATGACTGTTGGACGGACCACCGCCTAATCCGATCCATCATTGACATCAACATAGCCCCAAAGCGGCGCGGCAACAGAAGCAGTGCCGTAAAAAAGTCAATGCCTGGGCACTCAAATACCTAGCTAAGAGAGCCCTATACAGTCAGCACCTCACTGCTAACCTGGCGTGCCTTGATGACCCCAAGACACAGAATGCCCACAGTGCTTGGTCTGCCCTCCAGGCCTCCATAGCCTGTGCCTGCAAAGAGACGCTCGGTCACTCAACCAGGAAACGCCAGGACTGGTTTGATGAGAATGACCAGGAGATCCAAGAGCTAATAGATCGCAAGCATAGAGCATTTCTGAGCCTTAAACAACAGCCCAACTCTGGAGCAGCAAGGCAGCATTACAGATGGCTTAAAGCCGAGGTCCAAAAAAAACCCGGGTCCTAAAGAACAGATGGTAGATGGAGAAAGCACGGGAGATACAGCAGCTGGCTGACAGCCATGATGTGCGAGGATTCTTCACTGCAGTCAAAGCCACCTGCGGCCCAAACACCCCACTGCTGGCCAAGAATGGGGAAACACTCATCAAGGACACTGAGGTAATCAGGGCCCGCTGGAAGGAGCACTTCGAAGATCTCCTCAACCGAGACTCTGCCTTTGATTCGAGTATCCTCGACTCCATCCCGCAGCATGCTACCCGCCACCACCTCAGTAAAACCCCAGCCCTGCACGAGATAGAAAAAGCCATGAGACAGCTTAAGAACAACAAGGCAATGGAAGCAGATGGAATCCCTGCTGAGGCAATGAAGTATGGTGGAGGGGCACTGTTGGCGCGAATGCGTGACCTCATCTCTCTCATCTGGAGGGAGGAGAGCATGCCGGGAGATTTCAGCGATGCAATGCTCGTGACCATCTTTAAAAAAGGGGACAAGTCCAACTGCGGCAACTATAGAGGAATCGCTAGAGTGCTCCTCAACCATCTTCTCGCTGTGGCTGAGGAGCTCCTCCCGGAGTCAGTGCGGATTTCATCCCCTATGGGGTACAACGGACATGATTTATACAGCGCAATAGCTGCAAGAAAAATGCAGGGAACAGCACCAACCCTTCTACATGGCCTTCTTTGACCTTAGAAAGGCCTTTGACACTGTCAACCGCGAGGGTCTGTGGAATGTCCTCCTCCGTTTCGGCTGCCCCTGAAAGTTCATCACCATCCTCCGCCTGTTCCACGACAACATGCAGGCCGTGATCCTTACCAACCGATCCATTACAGACCCAATCCACGTCCGGACCGGGGTCAAGCAGGGCCGCGTCATCGCGCCAATCCTCTTCTCAATCTTCCTCGCTGCCATGCTCCACCTCACACTCAACAAGTTCCCCACTGGAGTGGAACTAAACTACAGAACCAGTGGGAACCTGTTCAACCTTCGTCGTCTCCAGGCCAGGTCCATGACCACCCCAGCCTCTGTCATCGAGTTACAGTATGTGGATGGCACCTGCGTCTGCGCATATACAGAGGCTGAACTCCAAGTCATAGTCAACATATTTACTAAGGCGTACGAAAGCATGGGCCTTACACTAAACATCAGAAAGACAAAGGTCCTCCACCAGCCTGCCCCGCCGCACAGCACAGCACTACCCCCCCAGTCATCAAGATCCACGGCAAGGCTCTGGACAATCTGGACCATTTCCCATTCCTCGGGAGCCTCTTATCAACAAGAGCAGACATTGACGACGAGATTCAACACCGCCTCCAGTGCACCAGTGCAGCCTTCGGCCGCCTGAGGAAAAGAGTGTTCGAAGACCACCAAGTTCATGGTCTACAGGGCTGTAGTAATACCCACCCTCCTGTGACTTGGACCATGTACAGTAGACCCCTCAAGTAGCTGGAGAAATACTACCAACGATGTCTTCGCAAGATCTTGCAAATCCCCTGGGAGGACAGATGCACCAACGTTAGTGTCCTCGACCAGGCCAACATCCCCAGCACTGTCCACACTCAATTAGCTCCGCTGGGCAGGCCACATCATTGGCATGCCTGACACGAGACACAAGCGCTCTACTCAGAACTCCTTCACGGCAAACAAGCCAAAGGTGGGCAGAGGAAATGTTTCAAGGGCACCCTCAAAACCTCACTAATAAAGTGCAACATCCCCACTGACACCTGGGAGTCCCTGGCCAAAGACCGCCCTAAGTGAAGGACGTGCATCCGGGAGGGCACTGAGCTCCTTGAGTATCATCGCCGAGAGCATGCAGAAATCAAGCGCAGGCAGCGGAAAGAGGGTGCGGCAAACCAGTCCCACCCACCCTTTCCCTCAACGACTATCTGTCCCACCTGTAACGGGGACTGTGGTTCTAGTGTTGGACTGTTCAGTCACGTAACAACTCATTTTTAGAGTGGAAGCAAGTCTTCCTCGATTCCGAGGGATTGTCTATGATGATGACTTCACTCAAAACATTCAGTCAAAACAGATTTTATTCCAGTGCAATAATCTCCCATAAATACCAAAATCTATCAAGCCTACAGGTACATTTTTAGGCTGAGGCCATTTATGGATGTGAAAAATGTTTGACAGTGTGCGCATTCCCTGTAATACTTGAGCCAGCCATGTTTGAGGGGTTTGGATTTCTGGCTCACTCAGCAGCACACATTTGTGTTCTATTTGTCCGGCAAAATGAAGTTTGGCAAGCCCCAGAGCAGAATCTCGAAGGAAATGCCCTCTGCCAAGAGCCTGTATTGAACCCATTGCTAAATGTTAATCAGTACCACAAGTGCTTGTTGGATCCTTGTTTCAAATAATCTGAATAATTAAAACCTAACAGATGGCACTTAGTGCTTGATCAACATTGCAATTAAAACCGAGGGACGAAGGGGTTTGATATAATTCACATTGAACTTTGATTTTAAAATCTTTTATGTGTTTCCTTTTGTTTCTAATTACATTAAAAACAACATTTCATTAACACGTACCATATGATGTCGCTGTGCATTCAAAGCACAATAACAATCTCTCAATACAATGCCACACTAATGTAACTACCGATTATAGTTTCCAAGATCAGTCATTTGATTTACAGTTAAGTTACTGCTTCAAACAATACTGAGTCTTAATGGAACAGAAAAAGTATACAAAGTATTCTAAAGTTAACAAATGTAACACATTTTATATAAAGGAAAGCTATTTTCATGCAAGGATAATATTTGGAAATATTTTTCTTGCTTGAGAAAGGTGCTTTTGTTGTCCAAATGACATCATGAACAAGTGGCACAATGTCATGGTTTGTTACATGTTATATAATTTATTGCGTATTTCAGAAGGAATGCAACAGATATGGCATTTGATAAAGTACCACATAAGACCATGCAAAGACTAAAGCGCACAATGCTAAGCTGATGGCACGGATAGAGGGATAGCTGAAGGATAAAAAGTAGAAGTAATTGGATGTTTCTTGGATTACCATGATGTAGCTGTTGGTGTGGTCCATGAACCTGCACTGTGGCCTCTCTGCTACTGTGTGTGTGTATATATATATATATATATATATACAAAATCTTGTGGTGTATATGGCCAGCTTAGTGACTGTTCTTAATAGGGTTGGAGACATGGATGGTAGGGAGGAGCCAATAGAGGGAATCAAATTGTATTTCCTAGAGATAAAACGATATAGTTATGATTACAGACTTAAAACTAGGGTGGCAAAATTGCCTTGTTTTATAGCCCCATTATTGCCTCTAGGGAGGCGCTAATGGGGCACAACGAGGTTATTGCCCAGGGGAAGGGGTCGATAGCACCTCCGGGGAAACTTCTCCAGAGGTTTAGGGGGGATGCTGTACAGGTAGCGCAGTGCACCGCGATTTGCACCCCCCGCTGGGCCAACCCCTCACCACCCTGTGCCGACCCCTTTGCGCCCTGCAGGGGAAATTGCCCAATGGGTAGCGGGGCTGACGCCGGCCAATGTCACCACCAGTTTTGCGGGTCGCGAAGCTGGCGGACATTCGCCGCCAGGGCGTCCCTTAAAGGGTAGGCCATTTGTGCCGTGGTCGCTATATTTTTCTGTCGGCCGACTCTTCTGTCGGACCGATAATGGCGGCATTCACCTCGGTCAGGCCGCCATCCTGCAGCCCGGCACTCCATTATAGGCTGTTGGCCCGGTCAAGGCGTCCCTGGTGGCAAAGGGACTGCTGAGCGCGCAGCGGCCCTCATCTTTAATTGACTGGGAGGGGCAATCTGCTGCATCAATGCTACGCGGAACATGCGTGCAACATTGATGTTGCCGGAGGGCCTCCGATAGCGCTCTGCCTCCGTTGAGGGGCGGGAGGGCGAAATTCCGCCGGGGGCAGAACTTCCAGGCCGAGCAATAAATGTCCCGGCCCCAGAAGGGTACCTCCTCCAAATGGGGCGCGGGGCAATTTTGCCCCCTATGACGGTACTCACAAAAGCCAAGAAAATTAAGGCGGCATATTAAATACGAAGGTAAAGTTTATTTCCGCTGGTCCATGAATTTGTAACATGGGTGCATTAGTTCATGTTAGCATTAGAAGCATAAAGAGGGAGGTTCGACACAAAATGTTCATGCAAATTTGTTTCGAACATAGGAACAGTAGGAGGTCATTTAGCCCCTCGAGCGTATTCCGCCATTCAGTGAGATCATGGCTGATTTTCAATCTAACTCTGTACACCCACCTTTTCCCCATTTCCCTTAATACCTTTGGTTAACAAAAATCTATCAATCTCCGATTTAAAATTTAAAATTGACCTAGGATCAATTGCAATTTGTGGAAAAGAGTTTTTTTATAATATAATATAGCAGAAACTATAGTGTTAACACAGTAATGGGGAAATTATAAATCCCTACATCTAAATAAAACATAAAAATGCACATTTTCAGGATGTAGTTCTATATTACTAACCCGTGCCTGGATTTCCCCTGTCTAGTTACAAATTCCCCTGGAAAACACTCTCTCCTGACTCTCGACAACTACACTTATCAACTCCCAACTGTCCAACCTGTGGCCCTCCATTCACCAGGACATTTCTGCAGCCACCGATCTGCTCAATCACACCCTCACCACCACCTTTGATGCCTTAGTCCCTATTAAAATAATTACTTTCTCTCACCCTGGCTGGTCTCCCTGGTACAGCCCTAATCTTTGCTCCCTTAAGTCTAAGGGGCGCAAATGGTGAACAATTGGTTTAGCCATTCACCGCCAGATCTGGCTGGACCACATAAAGCATTATTGGGTCCCGCTCTCGTCTGCCAAAATTGTTCGCCATGCCGGAATCATTCTAGAATGTAAAGATAAACCCTGGCTTCTATTCTCCGCATTTTTAAAACTCTCTCCCCAATCTCCACCCTCACCTCCGACAAAAAGAGTGAGGAGCTCATGAACGTCTTTATCTCTAAGATTAAGATCATACGTTTGACCACGTCAGCCTCTTCCCTTCCTTCCCCATGCCCATCGGGCCAACCTTCCTCTAAAATCCCCCCTGCCCTAGCCCTGACCTCACATCTTTCGTCAGTTTCTCTCCGATCTCCCCGCATGACCTTTCCAAGCTCATCCTGTCCATGAGACCCACTTCCTGCTCCCTTGAACCTATTCCCACCAAACTGCTGACCACCCAACTTCTTTAAGCTGATCTTGTTAACAGTTCTTGCTCCTCAGGTACTGATCCCCCTCTCCATCAAATCTGCCGTCATCACCCCTCTCCTCAAAAAAACAACCCTTGAACCCTCCGTCCTTGCAAACTACCATCCCATCTACAACCTCCCTTTCCTCTCCAAAGTCCTTGAACATGTTGTAGTCTCCCAAATCTGTGCCCATCTTTCCCGCAATTCCATATTTGAATCCCTCCAACCTGGTTTCCGCGCCTGCTACAGTACTGAAATGGCTCTCATCAAAATCACAAATGACATCCTTTGTGACTGTGACAAAGGCAAACTATCCCTCCTCGTCCTTCTTGACTTATTTGCAGTCTTTAACATGGTTGACCATTCTATCCTTCTCCAATGCCTCTCCATCGTCCAGCTGGGTGGGACTGCACTCACCTGGTTCCATTTCTATTTATCTAACTGTAGCCAGACAATCACCTGCAACGGCTTCTCTTCCCATCCCGCATAGTCACCTCTGGTGTCCCCCAAGGATCTATCCTTGGCCCCCTTCTATTTCTCATCTACATGTTTCGCTTAGCGACATCATCCGAAAGCACAGTGTCAGTTTCCATATGTACGCTGATGACATCCAGCTCTACCTCTACCTCACTACCACTTCTCTCGACCCCTCCACGGTCTCTAAATTGTCAGACTGCTTGTCTGGATGAGCAGAAATTTTCTCCAATTGAATATTGGGAAGACTGAAGCCATTTCCTTCGGCCCCCGCCACAAACTCCGTTCCCTAGCCACTGACTCTCTCGCCCTCTCCCCAACTTCTCTCAGGATGAACCAGATTGTTTCAACCTTGGTGTCACATTTGACCCTGAAATGAGCTTTCAACCTGTAAAGTCCTGTCCCTGCAGCACAGATTCACATGAGGCACATACTGAAGTCAAGGTCACTCAGGACCTGCACCTTTATTACACAGCTCTCGAATGCCACACTTGCCTGAGACCTGTCCTTATATACCTGTCTGGGACAGGTATCCAGTGTCTCCTGCAAGTGCACCCCTGGTGGTAAGGTAAGCTAGTGGTTACAGGTCATCTCTAGTTACAGTCATGTATAGCATGGTGAGATACAGTTATGTACAGTAGTGTGAGATACATGACATCACCCTCCCCCAAGCCATGAACTCATTGAATGGAGATGCAGGCTCGAAGGGCCGAATGGTCTACGCCTGCACCTATTTTCTATGTTTCTATGTTTCAAGGTCTTATTGTCTTTATAGATTCAGTCTCTCAGGTGGTCTACGCTCTTGCGTGGAGCGTCTTAGTTGTGGTTCAGTTGTTTGCCTTGGTGCCTGTTTTTCTTTCAGTGCGATTGCTGGTATCTCGCCTGGGCAGTCTGTTTCATTCAGTATGATTGTTGGTGTCTCGCCTGGGCTGTCTGTTGGGATTGCCCTTTCCTCAGGTTGTTCCCTCTGTCTGTCCACCAGGTGTGGTGTGAGTTCCACATTATGGTCTGCTTCTGGTTCAGCAGTGTTGTTGGTAAAGCTACTTTTGACTTGGTCTACATGCCTCCAGCAGGTTTGGCCATTGTCCATTTGTACAACCAGTAGCCTGTTTCCTTCCTTGCCTGTTACTGTCCCTGCAAGCCATTTAGGACCCCTGACATAGTTTAGCACAAACACTTTGTCCCCTATCTCATTCCACCTTCCCCTCGAATTTCGGTCATGGTACTCGGTTAGCTTACGGCGCTTTGCCTCAACGATTTCATGCATGTCTGGGAGGATTAATGAGAGCCTTGTCTTTAAGGTCCGTTTCATCAATAGTTGCGCGGGGGGAACTCCAGTCAATGAATGCGGACGAGATCTGTATGTCAGCAGCAGTCGCGACAGGCGGCCCTGCAGCGTGGGATATTGAATTTTGAGCATGCCTTGTTTAATGATCTGCACTGCTTGCTCCGCCTGGCTGTTGGAGGCCGGCTTGAACGGTGCCGTCCTAATGTGATTTATGCGTGGTCACTCATAAAATCTTGGAATTCTGCGCTGGTGAAGCACGGACCATTATCACTGACCAATATGTCAGGAATGCCTTGCGTTGCGAACATGGTTCCAAGGCTCTCCACAGTGGTGGAGGTGGTGCTCGAGTTTAAAATGGTGCATTCAATCCACTTTGAAAATGCATCTACAACTACGAGGAACATTTTTCCCATGAATGGGCCCGCATAGTCTACGTGCACCCGCGACCACGGTCAGGGCCAGGGCCAGGGGCTTAGGGGGGCCTCCCTGGGAGCATTACTGAGTTGGGCACAAATGGTGCACCGTCGGACGCAGAGCTTCAAGTCCGCGTCAATGCCAGGCCACCAGACATGGGATCTGGCTATAGCCTTCATGAGAACGATCCCCGGGTGCTCGCGGTGGAGTTCCCGGACAAATGCCTCTCTGCCTCGTAGAGGCATAACTACTCGGCTGCCCAGCATCAGGCAGTCTGCTTGTAGTGACAGCTCATGCATGCGCCTATGGAAAGGTTTGATGATCTCAGGGCAGGCATCGCGAGCCTCTGCCCAGTCACCAGTTAAGACATATCTTTTTACTAGGGATAACGTGGGGTTGCTGGTCGTCCAGGCTCTGATTTGGCAAGCCGACATGGGTGAACCTGTGGACTCAAAGGCATTGATTGCCATGACTATCTCACAGTCCTGTTCGTCAGACCCTTCCGTGGTCACCAGGGGTAGCCTGCTAAACGCGTCGGCTCAGTTGTCTGTGGCTGGTCTGTGCCTTATGGTGTAATCGTAAGAGGCCAGCATGAGTGCCCACCGTTGAATGCGCGCCGAGGCGTTGGCGTTTATTGCCTTGCTCTCGGATAGTAGGGACGTGAGGGGTTTGTGGTCGGTTTCTAATGCGAACTTGGCCCCGAAAAGGTATTGGTGCATCTTTTTGACATCGTACACGCACACGAGCGCCTCCTTCTCCACCATTCTGTACCCGTGCTCCGCTCGCGAAAGTGACCTGGAGGCATAAGCTATGAGTTGTAATTTACCCACACTATTGACATGTTGTAAAATACACCCGACCCCATACGCTGACGCATCACATTTAAGGACGAGCTTTTTACCTGGATCATAGGAAGCCAAAACACTGTTAGAACACAGAAGGTTGGGCGTCACCCCAAAACCAATCGCACCCCTTTCTGAGTTGCATGTGGAGAGGCTCCAGCAGTGTGCTTAAGTTCTGCACAAAGTTCCCAAAGTAATTGAGTAGTCCGAGAAAGGCGCGCAGTTCCGAGACATTCCGGGGCCTGGGTGCCAGGCGAATTGCTTCAGTTTTGGACTCTGTTGGGTGGATTCCATCAGCGGCAATCCTTCTGCCCAAAAATGCAATCTCTGGCGCGAGAAACAGGCACTTGGATTTCTTGACTCGTAGGCCTACCCGATCCAACCGCTTTAGTACTTCCTCCAAATTGCAGAGATGGGAGTCGGTGTCCCTGCCCGTGATAAGTATGCCGTCTGGAAATACGACCGACTTCGGGATGGACTTGAGCAGATTCTCCATGTTGCGCTGGAATATGGCAGCTGCCGACTTGATGCCGAATGGGCGTCGATTGTACATGAAAAGGCCTCGATGTGTGTTGATGGTGGTGAGTAGCTTAGACTCGTCGGTCAGTTCTTGCGTCATATACGCAGATGTGAGATCTAGTTTTGAGAAAAGTTTTCCTCCAGTCAATGTGGTAAATAAGTCCTCCGCTCTGGGCAGCGGGTATTGGTCCTGTAGGGAGACTCTGCTTATGGTAGATTTGTAGTCCCCACAGATTCGTACGGATCCATCAGGCTTCATGACTGGGACGATGGGACTTGCCCAGTCACTAAATTCCACGGGTGAGATAATGCCTTCCCGCAGAAGCCTGTCCAGTTCATGATCAATCTTTTCCCTCATCACATAGGGCACAGCTCTAGCCTTGTGATGGACCGGTCTAGCATCCTGTGCGATGTAGATTTTGACTTTAGCCCCTTTGAAGGTGCCCACACCTGGCTGAAAGATGTTCAAATCGACTTAGAACTGTTGAGCAGGAGGTCCATTCCTCTGACGACATGGCGTGAACATCATCCCTTTCCAGTTTAGTTTTGTCAGCCAGCTTCTCCCCAGCAGTGCTGGGAGATTTCCGGGGACAATCCACAGGAGAAGTCGGTTCACTGTCCCTTTGTGTGTGACAGAGAGCATGGCGCTGCCGAGGACTGGGACGATTTCTTTGGTATAGGTCCTTAGTTTGGTGTCGACCCTTGTGAGCTTTGGTCTGTCTCTTTTGTGCGGCCACAGCTGTTCAAATTGTTGAGCGCTCATGAAAGATTGACTCGCTCCCGTATCCAGCTCCATGTTGACGGGTATCCCGTTGAGTAGGACCCTTATCATTATTGGAGGTGTCTTGTTGTAAGAGCAGTGGCCATTGATCGTGTTGACCCATTGCACCTCGGTGTCCCGGGTACTGTCCCCACAGTCTTCTGGTCCGCTTTCCGACCCTTCCGATTCATATACCAGCCGAGCTGCCGTTTTTCTGCATGTTTTTCATGCGGGCCAGATGCCCTGTATAGTCGCAGTTTCTGCAAACAGCATGCTGAAATCGACACCCCCTTGATGAGTGCCTTCCCCCACATCTCCAGCACAGACCGCTTCCATTGTTTCCAAAGGATGAGCTGTGTCTGACTGATCTCTTTTGAGCTTCTCTCAGTTTGTAGTTGATTGCTCGCATTGTGGGTTGATGAGATGTGAACGGCCGTTCATGTGGCCCTTGATGGCTTCTGGCGCCACTGCCTGCTGTTGAGGGCCTGCTCTCCTGCCTTTGTCTGTGTGTGGGGGTAGCGGCTTGTTTCACGCTGTAAACCCCTTGTTCCAATGTTTTGTTAGTTATCGTACCCGCAGTGTAGATCAACCTTGTTTCTTCTTCTCCTGCCAAGAATGTCTGTGCAACCAGTGCTGCTGCCTCTAAGGTCAGGTTCTTGGTCTCTATGAGCTTTCAGAATATGTCTGCGTGGCCTATTCCCTCAATAGAAAAGTCTCTCAGTACTTCTCTCCTTAGTTCATCGGAGAACTCACATAAGCTAGCCAACCTCCGAAGTTCCGCCACGAAGTCGGGTATGCTCTGGCCCACACAGCATCTGCAGTTGTAGAATCTGTGTCTGGCCATGTGTAGGCTGCTTGCTGGCTTCAGGTGGTCTCTTACCAGTGTGCTCAACTCTTCAAACGACTTGCTTGCTGGTTTCTCGGGTGCCAGCAGGTCCTTCGTTAAGGCGTATGTTTTCGAGCCACAGCTGGTCAAGAGATGGGCTCTTCTCTTGTCTGCCTTATCGTCGCCTAACCAGTCTTTGGTTACGAAGCTTTGCTGGTGCCTTTCTATAAAGTCCTCCCAATTATCTCCAGCATTGTATTTTTCATCTGAGCCGTTGGTCGCCATTCTGTGGATTCTGTAATCCCGTAACTCAACGCCACTGTAAAGTCCTGTCCCTGCAGCACAGATTCACACGAGGCACATACTGAAGTCAAAGTCACTCAGGACCTGCACCTTTATTACACAGCTCTTGAATGCCACACTTGCCTGAGACCTGTCCTTATATACCTGTCTGGTACAGGTATCCAGTGTCTCCTGCAAGTGCACCCCTGGTGGTAAGGTAAGCTAGTGTTACAGGTCATCTCTAGTTACAGTCATGTATAGCATGGTAAGATACAGTTATGTACAGTAGTGTGAGATACATGACACAACCAGATGTCCGCAGCTAAGACCGTCTATTACCACCTCCGTAACATCGCCCATCTCCGCCCTTGCCTCAGCTCATCCACTGCTGAAGCCCTCATCCATGCCTTTGTTACCTCTCGACTTGACTATTCCAACGCACTCCTGGCTGGCCTCCCACATTTGACCCTACGTAAACGAGAGGTGATCCAAAACTCAGCTGCCTGTGTCCTAACTCACTGCAAGTTCCATTCACCCATCACCCCTCTGTTCGCTGACCTGCATTGGCTCCCGGTTAAGCAATGCCTCGATTTCAAAATTCTCATCCTTATTTTCAAATCCCTTCATGGCCTCGCCCCTCCCTATTTATTTAGTCTCCTCCAGCCCCACAACCCCCCCCACACTGCGCACCCCCCCCCCCCGCCCCCCGAGATGGCTGCACTCCTCTAATTCTGCCCTTTTGAGCATCTCTGATTATAATCGTTCAACCATTGGTGGCCGTGCCTTCTGTTGCCTAGGCCCTAATCTCTGGAATTCCCTGCCTAAACCTCCCCACTTCTCTATCTCTATTTCTTCCTTCAAGACGCTCCTTAAAACCTACCTCTTTGATCAAGCTTTTGGCCACCTGAATTCATTTCTCCTTATGGTGGTGGGTGTCAAACTTGTTATCTCATAATACTCCTGTGAAGTGCCTTGGGATGTTTCACTATGTTAAAGGCGCTATATACATACAAGTTGTTGTTGTTATAAAATATACTTAGAGTGGATTATGTCGAGGTGCAATGCACTCAATATTCTTTGCCAACATTTTTATAAATAGAAGAAAAGGACAACTGCTTGGATAAGTGAATCCTTCTGCATACAGAAAACAAAATGGCCAACCAGCCAGTTGAGACATATTATTTCCATATGCATCTGTTAACTCACACAGAGAAGAAAATAAATTTCCACATGTGTGTTCTTGGCCATGACTTTGCACACATATTTGTACTTGCATAATGCAAAGAGAAAATTGGGCCCGGTTATGTTTTTAATTAAATCTCAAAAATAATACTTGTATTAACTCTTTCTCCTGTGTTGTAACGGTGCATTTAATAAAACAGGACAGGAAACTGCAATAGAATACATTTACTTACTGCAACTAGTTTTGCTGGCTGTTCACGAATCAAGTTGCCATATTAATGGTTAAGCTACTGTTTTGCAGGCAATAATGCTGCTGCAAATATAGTGCTTAAAGGTTCCCTGCAAAATGCACTTATTACGAGAATGACATTTGCCGTCTGCTTTAGAGCATGGGGAAACGTGGAACAAGGAAAGGTCATTTGGGCTATTGAGGCTGCTCTTTTCAATGTACAATTTGCATTGCCATGGATACACTCTAGCTTATTTGATCTTTTGAAGGAAATGAATAACCACAAATAAAACCTAGAAGGAGAGAACACTCTTGAGTTTTCTCCCCAAGTCCCAAAGGAAGTTAATCAAATGCTCTGGGGTATCATTCTAACACAACACATTATTCAGCCATGACAAATGACATTCCACAGTGACATTCCCATGATCACAACCGGCCTGAAGTCAAGTTGTTGTGGTCCGTAGAACACATGATCATTAAGGTTAAATGTATCCCTATAACCTCAAATTCCTTTCACAACCAGATTTCAATTTCTTCTTAAGGAACCATTTAATTAGATTTGATGGAAGCAATTCCACAATTCGACTACTATGTGGGAAATAGGAGAAGAAGCAAACATCTAGACAATTTGAGGCTTGGTGATATCTTCCAGTCCTGTTAGCATAGTTTGAATTAAATAACCTGTCTACTTCCACATAGCCATACATTTCAACATTAGTGCTTATCCTCGCTCGCTCTCTCTCTCTCTCTCTTGAGCTTTATTTCTTCAATCATGAGGAGTCAATCTCAACCTCAGCCATGGGTTCATCTTTGTTGACCTTCCCTGATGGGGGTTTCTTTGTTGATGTTTCTTCAAACCTTTCTACTACATCCTTTGAAGGTAAAGTATCCTAAACTGGACTTCATAATCCAGATCTGTTCCTGCCAATGAGTTATTATGGACGGCTGAAATAAGCTGCGTTGATACTTTCTGGTTAATCCAAAGGTGCCGTTGCACTGTGAATGCACAAGATAAGTTCAAATAAAATGACCGTTGTCTGATGGGCAATCCCCCTTTCACCGACAACCTCCAACACCTCTTTCTCCATCACAATGTTTCATGTTTCTCGTTACTTTATTTGCATTACTGCAATTCTGAATGTATTCTTTCTTGTCTCTAGTAAACTGTAAATGTTTTTTTTTAATTTATTCGTTCACGAGATGCGGGCATCGCTGGCAAGGTCAGCATTTATTGCCCATCCCTAATTGAGAAGGTGGTGTGCCACCTTCGTGAGCCATAGATGAAGGGCCACATCAGGACACACCAAGTTTTAAAGGAATAGGAGAGGTAAATTAAGAAGTAATCCTTGTGGTGAAGGCACTCCCGCAGTACTGGCTTTGACTTTGTTGTACAACTGAGTGGCTTGCTAGGCTTGGGATTGAAGGCCGATAAATCCCCAGGGCCTGATAGTCTGCATCTCAAAGTACATAAGGAAGTGGCCCTAGAAATAGTAGATGCATTAGTGGTCATTTTCCAACATTCCATGAACTCTGGATCAGTTTCTATGGATTGGAGGGTAGCTAATGTAATCCCACTTTTTAAAAAAGGAGGGAGAGAAAAAAAACAGGGAATTATAGATTGGTTAGCCTGATATTGGTAGTGGGGTAAATGCTGGAATCGATTATTAAAGATGTAATAGCAACGATAGCAGTGATAGGATTGGTCCAAGTCAGCATGGATTTATGAAAGGGAAATCATGCTTGACATAGAAAAAAATAGAAACATAGAAAATAGGTGCAGGAGTAGGCCATTCGGCCCTTCTAGCCTGCACCGCCATTCACTGAGTTCATGGCTGAACATGCAACTTCAGTACCCCCTTCCTGCTTTCTGTCATACCCCTTGATCCCCCTAGTAGTAAGGACTTCATCTAACTCCCTTTTGAATATATTTAGTGAATTGGCCTCAACAACTTTCTGTAGTAGAGAATTCCACAGGTTCACCACTCTCTGGGTGAAGAAGTTTCTCCTCATCTCGGTCCTAAATGGATTACCCCTTATCCTTAGACTGTGACCCCTGGTTCTGGACTTCCCCAACATTGGGAACATTCTTCCTGCATCTAACCTGTCTAAACCCGTCAGAATTTTAAACGTTTCTATGAGGTCCCCTCTCATTCTTCTGAACTCCAGTGAATACAAGCCCAGTTGATCCAGTCTTTCTTGATAGGTCAGTCCCACCATCCCGGGAATCAGTCTGGTGAACCTTCGCTGCACTCCCTCAATAGCAAGAATGTCCTTCCTCAAGTTAGGAGACCAAAACTGTAAACAATACTCCAGGTGTGGCCTCACCAAGGCCCTGTACAACTATAGCAACACCTCCCTGCCCCTGTACTCAAATCCCCTTGCTATGAAGGCCAACATGCCATTTGCTTTCTTAACCGCCTGCTGTACCTGCATGCCAACCTTCAATGACTGATGTACCATGACACCCAGGTCTCGTTGCACTCCCCTTTTCCTAATCTGTCACCATTCAGATAATAGTCTGTCTCTCTGTTTTTACCACCAAAGTAGATAACCTCACATTTATCCACATTATACTTCATCTGCCATGCATTTGCCCACTCACCTAATCTATCCAAGTCACTCTGCAGCCTCATAGCATCCACCTCGCAGCTCACACTGCCACCCAACTTAGTGTCATCCCCAAATTTGGAGATACTACATTTAATCCCCTCATCTAAATCATTAATGTACAGTGTAAACAGCTGTGGCCCCAGCACAGAACCTTGCGGTACCCCACGAGTCACTGCCTGCCATTCTGAAAAGTAGCCATTTACTCCTACTCTTTGCTTCCTGTCTGACAACCAGTTCTCAATCCATGTCAGCACACTACCCCCAATCCCATGTGCTTTAACTTTGCACATTAATCTCTTTTGTGGGACCTTGTCGAAAGCCTTCTGAAAGTGCAAATATACCACATCAACTGGTTCTCCCTTGTCCACTCTACTGGAAACATCCTCAAAAAATTCCAGAAGATTTGTCAAGCATGATTTCCCTTTCACAAATCCATGCTGACTTGGACCTATCATGTCACCTCTTTCCAAATGCGCTGCTATGACATCCTTAATAATTGATTCCATCATTTTACCCACTACTGAGGTCAGGCTGACCGGTCTATAATTCCCTGTTTTCTCTCTCCCTCATTTTTTAAAAAGTGGGGTTACATTGGCTACCCTCCACTCCATAGGAACTGATCCAGAGTCAATGGAATGTTGGAAAATGACTGTCAATGCATCCACTATTTCCAAGGCCACCTCCTTAAGTACTCTGGGATGCAGTCCATCAGGCCCTGGGGATTTATCGGCCTTCAATCCCATCAATTTCCGAAACACAATTTCCCGACTAATAAGGATTTCCCTCAGTTCCTCCTCCTTACTAGACCATCTGACCCCTTTTATATCCGGAAGGTTGTTTGTGTCCTCCTTCGTGAATACCGAACCAAAGTACTTGTTCAATTGGTCTGCCATTTCTTTGTTCCCCGTTATGACTTCCCCTGATTCTGACTGCAGGGGACCTACGTTTGTCTTTACTAACCTTTTTCTCTTTGCATATCTATAGAAACTTTTGCAATCCGTCTTAATGTTCCCTGCAAGCTTCTTCTCGTACTCCATTTTCCCTGCCCTAATCAAACCCTTTGTCCTCCTCTGCCGAGTTCTAAATTTCTCTCAGTCCCTGGGTTCGCTGCTATTTCTGGCCGATTTGTATGCCACTTCCTTGGCTTTAATACTATCCCTGATTGGCCTTGATAGCCACGGTTGAGCCACCTTCCCTTTTTTATTTTTACGCCAGACAGGAATGTACAATTGTTGTCGTTCATCCATGCGGTCTCTAAATGTCTGCCATTGCCCATCCACAGTCAACCCCTTAAGTATCATTCGCCAATCTATCCTAGCCAATTCAGGCCTCATACCTTCAAAGTTACCTTTCTTTAAGTTCTGGACCATGGTCTCTGAATTACCTGTTTCATTCTCCATCCTAATGCAGAATTCCACCATATTATGATCACTCTTCCCCAAGGGGCCTCGCACAACGAGATTGCTAATTAATCCTCTCTCATTACACAACACCCAGTCTAAGATGGCCTCCCCACTAGTTGGTTCCTCGACATATTGGTCTAGAAAACCATCCCTTATGCATTCCAGGAAATCCTCCTCCACCGTATTGTTTCCAGTTTGGCTAGCCCATCTATGTGCATATTAAAGTCACCCATTATAACTGCTGCACCTTTATTGCATGCACCCCTAATTTCATGTTTGATGCCCTCCCCAACATCACTACGACTGTTTGGAGGTCTGTACACAACTCCCACTAACGTTTTTTGCCCTTTGGTGTTCTGCAGCTCTACCCATATAGATTCCAGATCATCCAAGCTAATGTCCTTCCTAACTATTGCATTAATCTCCTCTTTAACCAGCAATGCTACCCCATCTCCTTTTCCTTTTATTCTATCTTTTCTGAAGGTTGAATACCCCCGGATGTTGAGTTCCCAGCCCTGATCATCCTGGAGCCACGTCTCCGTAATCCCAATCACATCATATATGTTAACATCTATTTGCACAGTTAATTCATCCACCTTATTACGGATACTCCTTGCATTAAGACACAAAGCCTTCAGGCTTGTTTTTTTAACATCCTTTGTCCTTTTAGAATTTTGCTGTACAGTGGCCCTTTTTTTTCTTTGCCTTGGGTTTCTCTGCCCTCTACTTTTCCTCATCTCCTTTCTGTCTTTTGCTTTTGTCTCCTTTTTGTTTCCCTCTGTCTCCCTGCATTGGTTCCCATCCCCCTGCCATATTCGTTTAAATCCTCCCCAACAGCACGAGCAAATACTCCCTCTTGGACATTGGTTCCGGTCCTGCCCAGGTGCAGACCGTTCGGTTTGTACTGGTTCCACCGCCCCCAGATCCGGTTCCAATGCCCCAGGAATTTGAATCCCTCGCTGCTGCACCACTGCTCAAGCCACGTATTCATCTGCGCTATCCTGCGATTCCTACTCTGACTAGCACGTGGCACTGGTAGCAATCCCGAGATTACTACTTTTGAGGTCCTATTGACAAATCTTCTAGGATTTTTTGAGGATGTAACTAGTAGAGTGGGTAAGGAAGAACCAGTGGATGTGGTGTATGTGGACTTTCAAAAGGCTTTTGACATCGAAACATAGAAACATAGAAACTAGAAAATAGGTGCAGGAGTAGGCCATTCGGCCCTTCGAGCCTGTACCACCATTCAATAAGATCATGGTTGAACATTCACCTCAGTACCCCTTTCCTGCTTTTTCTCCATATCCCTTGATCCCTTTAACCATAAGGGCCACATCTAACACCCTTTTGAATATATCCAATGAACTGGCATCAATAACTCTCTGTGGTAGGGAATTCCACAGGTTAACAACTCTCTGAGTGAAGAAGTTTCTCCTCATCTCAGTCCTAAATGGCTTACCCCTTATCCTTAGACTGTGTCCCCTGTTTCTGGACTTCCACAACATCGGGAACATTCTTCCCGCATGTAACCTGTCCCATCCCATCAGAATTTTATATTTCTATGAGATCCCCTGTCATCCTTCTAAACTCCAGTGAATAAAGGCCCAGTCGATCCAGTCTCTCCTCATAGGTCAGTCCTGCCATCCCGGGAATGAGTCTGGTGAACCTTCGCTGCACTCCCTCAATAACAAGAACGTCCTTCCTCAGATTAGGAGACCAAAACTGAACACAAAGGCCCTGTACAACTGCAGTAAGACCTCCCTGCTCCTATTCTCAAAACCCCTAGCTGTTTGCCTTCATACCATTTGCCTTCTTCACCGCCTGCTATACCTGCATGCCAACTTTCAATGACTGATGTACCATGACACCCAGGTCTCGTTGCACCTCCCCTTTTCCTAATCTGCCACCATTCAGTTAATATTCTGCCTTTGTGTTTTTGCCCCCAAAGTGGATCACCTCACATTTATCCACATTATACTGCATCTGCCATGCATTTGCCCACTCACCTGACCTGTCCAAGTCACCCTGCAGCATTTTAGCATCCTCCTTCAGCTCACACCACCACCCAGTTTAGTGTCATCCGCAAACTTGGAGATATTACACTCAATTCCTTCATCTAAATCATTAATATATATTGTAAATAGCTAGGTTCCCAGCACTGAGCCCTGCGGCACCCCACTTGTCACTGCCTGCTATTCTGAAAAGGACCCGTTTATCCCGACTCTCTGCTTCCTGTCTACCAACCAGTTCTCTATCCATGTCAGTCCATGACCCCCAAAACCATGTATTTAATTTTGCACACCAATCTCTTGTGTGGGACCTTGTCAAAAGCCTTTAGAAAGTCCAAGTACACTACATCCACTGGTTCTCCCTTTTCCAATCTACTAGTTACATCCTCAAAAAATTCCAGAAGATTTGACAAGGTCCAACACAAGAGATTGGTGTGCAAAATTAAGGCACATGGTATTGGGGGTAATGTATTGATGTGGATAGAGAACTGGTTGGCAGACCAGAAGCAACGAGTGGGAATAAACGAGTCCTTTTCAGAATGGCAGGCAGTGACTAGTGGGGTACCACAAAGTTTAGTGCTGGGACCCCAGCTATTTACAAGATATATATTAATGATTAGACAAAGGAATTGAATGTAATATCTCCAAGTTTGCAGATGCCACTAAGCTGGGTGGCAGTGTGAGCTGTGAGGAGGTTGCTAAGAGGCTGCAGGGTGACTTGGACAAGTTAGGTGAGTGGGCAAATGCATGGCAGATGCAGTATAATGTGGATAAATGTGAGTTATCTACTTTGGTGGCAAAAACAGGAAGGCAGATTATTATCTGAATGTTGACAGATTAGCAAAAGGGGAGGTGCAACGAGACCTGGGTGACATGGTAGATCAGTCATTGAAAGCAGGCATGCAGGTACAGCAGGCAGTAAAGAAAGCAAATAGCATGTTGGCCTTCATAGCGAGAGGATTTGAGTACAGGAGCAGGGAGGTCTTGCTGCAGTTGTACAGGGCCTTGGCGAGACCACACCTTGAGTATTGTGTGTTGTTTTGGTCTCCTAATCTGAGGAAGGACATTCTTGCTATTGAGGGAGTGCAGCGAAGGTTCACCAGACTGATTCCTGGGATGGTGGGACTGACATGAAGAAAGATTGGATCGACTCGGCTTATATTCACTGGAATTTAGAAGAATGAGATGGAATCTCATAGAAGCATATAAAATTCTCATGGGATTGGACAGGTTAGATGCAGGAAGAATGTTCCCGATGTTGGGAAAGTCCAGAACCAGGGGTCTCTCTTATCTAAGGATAAGGGGTAGCCATATAAGACCGAGATGAGGAGAAACATTTTCATCCAGAGAATTTTGAACCTGTGGAATTCTCTACCACAGAAAATTGTTGAGTCCAGTTCGTTGGATATATTCAAAAGGGAGTTAGATGTGGCCCTTACAGCTAAAGGGATCAGGGGGTATGGAGAGAAGGCAGGAGTCGGGTATTGAAGTTGCATGATTAGCCATGATCATATTGAATGGTGGTGCAGACTCGAAGGGCCGAATGACATCACCTTGCACCTATTTTCTATGTTTCTATGTTTCAGAGGGCAGTTGTGAGTCAAACACATTGCTGTGGGTCTGGAGTCACATATAGGCCAGACCGGGTAAGGATGGCAGATTTCCTTCCCTAAAGAACATTAGTAAACCAGTTGGATTTTTCCAACAATCCGGTAGTTTCACCATTACTGATGTTAGTTTTTTTTTAAATTACATATGTATTTAATTAACTGAATTTGAATTCCCCCAGCTGCCATGGTGGGATTTGAACTCGCGTCTCTGGATGACTAGTCCTGTAACAAAACCACTGTTACCGTACCCCAGCTGCCATAAGCTGCCCTACATCCTCCTCCCAGAATCCTCAATGTATTGAAATCACTCCCAAAGTGCTTTGTTGACTGTAGAGCGCTTTGAGATGTCCGGTGGTTCTGAAAAGCACTATATAAATGTAAGTCTCTTATTTTGTTTGCTCCCTTTTCTTTCTCTGTCCTTCTTTCTTTCTAATTGATTCTTCACAATTCCTTTTAAAACAGTGGTACTCATTACTTAATCTTTTCTTCCTTTCTACAATCTTCAGGATTTTAAATGCCAAGCTTGGCTTGGCTAAGTACTACTTCCAGATTTACCTCTTCTTCTTCTTCCTTTCAACCTTGGTGTGGCAGTGTTATGTGATGTGGCCTTTCGTCTATGGTACTCATTAAAAGTATTGGCAATTAACAGACTGATTTTGTAAATTAATTCCAAAATGCAAAATTTACTTAAATTTATTTGAATTGAGGATTTTCTAGTCTTCGAAGTGAGCAATGTTGGTGCGAGGGAATTAAGTTAATTGTCACCTTCTGTCAGTACAATGCATTCCTGGATTAACTACACCACAGATCACATGCAGAGCTGAACTGTTTTGTCTCTACACCAGTATTGCACCCTTGTGCTGGGCCGAGAAAAACACCCAATAGCACATCTATGTAAATTCCCATGTAATCACACAGGTTTGATTGCCAATTTGTTCTGAGTTGTGGGCAGTATTTTGCTACAGAATATTAAGAACCGAATTGAGATTTGAGTCATGTGGGACCATTACATGTGGAGATTTTCACCCCATCAGTCTAAGCTGCTTTCAGATTGATGTCCTCAAAATGAAAGCTTGCCAGCCCATTATGTCATCCAGTCATGAACATTATTTCACATTGACTTATTGCAATGACCTAAACACAAGGAGAGTTTTTCCCCCCTCAAATTTACATTATTTTCTAGTCTTTATTAGATTCTCTCCTTCCTTTATCAGACAGTACTTAAGAATGATGCTGGTTGACTTGCATCGAATTCCCCTCTCATCTTCTAGTAAGTGTCTTGACTACACCTCGCATCTCATCCCAGGCACCCTGTCAGATTGGAAACCCACTGTGTGAGGATATGTGCGGTGTGTGCTATCATTTACATAGGATTACATAGGATATACAGCACAGAAACAGACCATTCAACCCAACCAGTCCATACCGGTGTTTATGCTCTACTTGAGCCTCCTACCGTCTTTCCTCATCTAACTTTTATCAGAATAACCCTCTATTCCCTTCTTCCTCATATGCTTATCTAACTGTCCCTTAAATGCATCTATACTATTCCCTTCAACCACTCCCTGTGGTAGCGAGTTCCACATTCGCATCACTCTCTGGGTAAAGAAATTTCTTCTGAATTCTCCATTGGATTTCTTTGTGACTATCTTATATTGATGGCCTCTAGTTATGCTCTTACCCACAAGTGGAAACATTATTTCTGTATCCACACTATTACAACCTTTCATAATTTAAAAAACCTCCTATTAGGTCACCCCACAGTCTTCTTTTTTCAACAAAGAGACCCAGCCTGTTCATCCTTTCCTGATATGTATACCCTTGCATTTCTGGTATCATCCTTGTAAATCTTCTCTGCACACTCTCCAGTTTCTCAAAATCCTTTTTATAATATGGCGACCAGAATTGTACGCAGTACTCCAAGTTTGGTCTAATCAAGGTTCGATACAGGTTTAGCATAACATCACTTGGCTAATGTAGTTTTTATATTCCAATTTTAAATCAATTAAAATAAATGTTAACTTTATAATCATCAGTTAATACCAAAACATATGGGGGTATTTATTTGAACTGATCGACACCTAAATTATATCTAAATACCTTCCATTCACAACATGCTCAGGTAGTGTCTTTTCCAGTCAGTGGTTTTATTTCTGAGCTTCACGTGATACACACAACCTCAATAATGTGGCGGGGAGAGCTGTTCAATCCAATTGCATGCTCAGCAAATAAACATAGTGACCCTATTTAAATTCCAGCTGCTGCAAAAGAACATAATGTTCCTAGGTGAAATCTGTGCCTCATACAAACATCATTACAAGTACAATTGATCTGTTTAATCAGTACTCCATGTGAGTGTAGAGAAGGGATCCAGAATCACAGCTACTCAAATAAATCTCTAAATCTCTAATCTCATCAGTTACTCTTGTCTAACAATCTTTGAACATAAAGTAAGACATCTCGTATTGGCAGCCATAATCTTTAGATAGATGAAAGGGTTTGTCAAACTGTGCGAGGCTAGATGGGTCTGTTCTCTGAGCTCTGTAATCACCAGGGACGAGAGTGGGACCGGAGGAGCAGCGATGGCAGGGATAAAAGGAGCTCGCTGGGAGTAGGAGCAACTCAACCGAGGCAAACATCAAAAATCTGACGTTAGAGTGTCGTCGGCTCAAGGGAAACAGCTGATTGGTGAGTGGCTGGTGAGTGTTTTTTACTTCTAGTTTTATGTTTATTTCATAGTCAAATAGTTCATAGTTTTGTTCGTAGTCAAATAATTAGAGGCAGCTCAGTCCCGTGGGATGCATATCCTGTGCCATGTGGGAAGGCCTGGGCACTTCGCGTGTGCAGAAGTGTGACCAGCTACAGCAACTCGAGCTCCGGGTTTCAGAGCTTGAGCGACGGCTGGAGTCACTACGGTGCATCTGCAAGGCTGAGAAATTCATGGATAGCACGTTTGTAGAGATGGCCACCCCGCAGCTTAAGAGTGTGCAGGCAGAGAGGAAGTGGATGACCTCCAGACAGAAGAGGAGCACCAGGAAGGTAGTGCAAGAGTCCCCGTGTTATGTATTGTCCAGGTACATTAAACGTATAGTTACAATGGTGCGCCACAAGGGGCACTGTGGTGGGAGACCCGAAAGTACCTGCGAGACGGAGTATAAAAGGCTGCCCACCACACCTGAAGGGCACTCTGGAGTTACACAATAAAGGACCAAGGTCACAGCAGTTACTACAACGCCAGACTGTGTGGAGTCAGTGATTTGAGTGCTACATACATCACAAATTTGCGACGAGGACACGGACGAGCTCTTCATGCAACCATGGCTACTTTGGGCACGCTAAAGGATTTCACAGAGGGTAATGACTGGGATGCCTTTACGGAAAGGCTCGAGTACTATTTTATAGCAAACGACCTGACAGGGGACACGAACGCACTGATAGAGAAGCGTAAGGAGATATTGCTGTCCAGTTGTGGCGATGAGGTTTACCAGCTCGTCGGGGATTTGCTGGCACCTGCGAGCGCCAAGGACAAGTCATATGAGGAGCTGATTAAACTCATTCGTAACCAACTGAAACCGAAGGAGAGCATCCTCCGGGTCAGGCACAAATTCTACCACCACTGCAGACCTGAGGGCCAGGATGTCACAAAATATGCTGCGGACATCAGGAGACTTGCAGCGCCGTGCGATTTTGGCACACACCTTAATGAGGCGTTGCAAGACGTCTTTGTTATGGGGATTGGCCATGAGGGTCTCCTTCATAAGCTGCTATCTACTGAACCTACAGTCAGCCTGCAGCAGGCCATCAACATCAGCCGGGCATTTATGACCTCGACTTCCAGCACCAAGCAGATGATCCACACGGTCTCGAATCCGGCAGGTACTATTCACAGGATAGCGCCCGTCATGGACAAAACTGCAGAACGTGGCTCTGCCCAGGGCAGAGAGCACAGACCTCAGGGTCCTGGAACTCAGAGTCCGCCGAGAGGGGCTAATCAAGTAGCACCATGCTGGCGCTGCGGAGGAAGCCATGGGGCTTACCGGTGCAGGTTTGCGGAGTATATGTGCAATACCTGCCACATGAAAGGCCACCTTCAGCGTATGTGCAAAAGAAACACGACTCACCGTGTGGCTGAAGAGATGGCAGATAATCTGCTGTCCAGCGAGGACCATTGCGGTTTGGCTCGATGGGCATCCCAGCCCCAGGTAGAAGAAGATGATGCGTTTGGACTGTATACGTGTACCGACGATTCGGCCCCAGTGATTATGGAAGTCAAGATTAACGGAGTCCCAGTGAGTATGGAAGTGGACACGGGGTCGGGTCAGTCGTTGATGAGTCAGGAAACTTTGGATAAACTGTGGATCAACCCAGCTGCACGACCCAAGCTGGTCCCGGTCACGGCGAAGCTGCACACCTACACCAAGGAACTGATACCTGTTCTTGGCAGAGCAGATGTGCAGGTATCTCACGGTGGTGAGATGCACGGTTTACCTTTGTGGATCATTGCAGGTGATGGGTCGATGCTACTCGGCAGGAGATGGATGGGGAAGGTCCGTGGGAGCTGGGAAGACTTCATTCCTCCACAGATCGCTGTCCCCCTTGTTCACAGGCAGAGCAGGCCTCCACCTTCGGATCGTATGGCAACGAAGGAAGTGTGTGTGGGGTTGGGCAGAGCAGCGGCAGCTGTCGACTCTCCCCTGCAAAGTCTGAGAGTTGAGAAAGAGGCGCTGGAACCAGCAGCAGCGCCGACCGAGCTGGAGAAGAGAGAAGGGCTTCGATGGGCTGCTCCAGCAGGCACCGTCAGCCCGCAGGCAGAGGCGGCCGGTCGCGGGGCTTGCAGTGGGAGGATCGGCTGCGGCAGTGCGGAGGTCGGCTCCGGAGGATGCGGAGATGCGGGGGCCAGTGCGTTGCAGCTCCCGGGTGCGTTCAGAGATGGCGGCGAGCTCCCGTGGCAGCAGAGTTCTGCAGAGAGAGGCAGGCAGGCACCAGCAGAGCACCTAAAATGGCGGCGCCCAGTAGAAACCTCGTGGTAAAAACAAAATGGCGTCTTAAAAGGAAAATGTACCCGGGAGTCTTAAAGGGGCCTTACACCATTGGCGGTCCCCACAAAGAGACTTTTGTAAGCGCATGAGTGAGTCAAAATGATTACTGTGATTTGTATGAAGAAGTGATTTATGACAAGAGTTAATATTTTGATGCTAAAATGATTACTGTGATTAAAATGATTGATATGATCAGTGAAAAAAGTTACTATCACAATGCACAGTTAAAAGGGTTAATAGATCTGTGACTAACATGATTAATGCGATTTCTGATTTTATGTGATTTATGCAATTGTTCAGCGGCTGCAGACAAGCCGCAAAGGCAACTATTTTTTGAGAACAGAGACAATGCACCATTTACCATACCCTGTCTCAGAGCAGCCCATTACCTCGGGCAAAAAGGGGCTGTATGCCGCCACCATACCTCACCCAGTGGAGCTGGGATTTAATAACTGTTCAGTGTACCTGCAACCTTTTGATATAACTCTTCAACTCGTACAAACGTACTGTCTATGTGTGCCTGCTTTCTACTGGAGATTATGTTTGTGTACTTGTATCACCCATGTAAGGACTGCTAATACCACGTGCTTGCACCAGATCGCAAGCATAATCTCTACATGGGGGGGAAGAGGGAAGTGGATGGTCATGGACTCATACTCACAAATCAACCAAGACGAACCAGGCCGAGGTTACCGGCAATTTGCTTTTGGAACTGGGGAGGGTGGGGGGGGGGAGTGAGATGTTATGTATTGTCCATGTACATTAAATATATAGTTACAATGGTGCGCCACAAGAGGCACTGTGGTGGGAGACCCGAAAGTACCTGCGAGACAGAGTATAAAAGGCTGCCCAATACACATAAAGGGCACTCTGGAGTTACCCAATAAAGGACCAAGGTCACAGCAGTTACGACAACACCAGGCTGTGTGGAGTCAGTGATTTGAGTGCTACATACATCACACCCTGAATGCATCTCGCTCTCCAAACAGTATTCTGTTCTGAGCATGAGTGGGAGCAATGGTTTTTCTGGGAGTGCAGCCAGAGCCAAGCCCACGGCACCATGGGTGGCTTAGCTGCACAGGGGAGAGGAAGAAGTGTGGAAGAGCATTAGTGGTAGGGGTTTCGATAGTTAGGGGAGCAGACAGATGTTTCTGCGGCCACAGACGTGACTCCAAGATGGTATGTTGCCTCCTTGGTGCTGGGGTCAAGAATGTCACCGAGAGGTTCAGGGCATTCTGGGGGGAGAGGATGAACAGCCAGAGGGCGTGGTCCATATTGGTACCAATGACATACGTAGAAAGAGGGATGATTTTAGGGAGCTAGGAGAGAGATTAAAAAGCAGGACCTCAAAGGTAGTAATCTCCGGATTACTCCCGGTGCCACGTGCTAGTGAGTACAGAAATAGGAGAATAGGACAGATGAATGCATGGCTGGAATGATGGTGCAGGAGGGCAGACTTTAGATTCTTGAGGCATTGGAACCATTTCAGGGGGAGATGGACAGGTTGCACCTCAGCAGAGCCGGGAACAATATCCTCGTGGGGGGAGGGGGTGCGGTTTGCTAGTGCTGTTGGGGAGGGTTTAAACTAGCTTGGCAGGGGGATGGGTACCTGAAAGTAGATTCAGTGGGGAGAAAAGCAAAGCTGCAATTGGAAAGCAAAAAAGCAGAAAGTGAATTTGGAAGACAGAGGAAACAAGGACTAGAAAATAGTAAATGAGGAAGTTTGGCACTGGTAAATGGTATATACTTCAATGCATGGAGTTTGGGAATAAGGCAGATGAGCTGAGAGCACAGATTGGCACTTGGGAGTACGATATTTTAGCCATTACTGAGACAGAGCTGAAAGAAGGGCAGGTATGGCAGCTGATCATTCTTGGTTACAGGGTTTTGTCAGATGGGATAGAGAGGGGGTAAAAAAGGAAGGATCACAATATTGATTAAAGGAACATCTACAGCTGTGAGGAGGGATGATATGTTAGTAGGGTCATCAAATGAGGCCATATGGGTTGAACTGAAGAACAAAAAAGGGGCGATCACACTGCTGGGATTGTACTATAGACCCCCAAACAGTCAGAGGGAGATAGAAGAGCAAATATGCAGGCAAGTTTCTAAGAAGTGCAAAAACTATAGGGCAGTAATAGTAGGGGATTTCAACTACCCTAATATTAACTGGGATAAAATTATTGTGAAAAGTATAGAGGGTGTGGAATTCCTAAAATGCATTCAGGTGAACTTTTTTTAGCCAGTATGTAGCAAGCCCAACAAGGGAGGGGGCAGTTCTGGACTTAGTTTTAGGGAATGAAATTGGGCAGGTGGAAGGGGTATCAGTTAGTGCTAATGATCAACATCAATAGAATATACCACTCAAAGCCAAGGCATGCCCTTCATAAAGTCTCAAACATAAAGGAAACACAGAGTTTGTATTTCCGGGCTCAAATTTTTATATGGTGCTTTCTTGGTTTTATATGGTGCTTTATATGGTGCCAGCGGCAGTGAGAGGCGGCGGCAGTCCGAGAGGTGTACCTGTGCAGCTGCAGCGGGGAGAGAAGGCAAAAAAGGAGTAGAAAGAAATCAAAAGGTGACGTCACAGCCAAGGGGGTAAGTGATTGGCTGGTGATTGGTGAGTAGTTTTTCTTTTTTCTCTTCTATAACAGAGTAAACTTTAACATTGTTGTTGCCAACTTAAGTGTATCTAAGGGTTAAGTCATGGCAGGAGAGCTCGGTCGGGTGTTATGCTCCTCCTGTACCATGTGGGAACTCAGGGACGAATCCAGTGTCCCTGACGACTATGTGTGCAGGAAGTGTATCCACCTCCAGCTCCTGACGGTCCGCGTTGCGGAGTTGGAGCTGAGGGTGGATTCACTCTGGAGCATCCACGATGCTGAGAATGACGTGAGTATCACATGTAGCGAGTTGGTCGTACCGCAGGGAAAGGGTCCACAGCCAGATAGGGAATGGAAGACCAAAAGGAAGAGCAGTGCAAGGAAGGTAGTGCAGGGGTCCCCTGTGGTCATCCCCCTGCAAAGCAGATACACTGCTTTGGGTACTGTTGAGGGGGATGACTCATCAGGGGAGGGCAGCAGCAGCCAAGTTCATGGCACCGTGGCTGGCTCTGTTGCACAGGAGGGCAGGAAAAAGAGTGGGAGAGCGATAGTGATAGGGGATTCAATTGTAAGGGGAATAGATAGGCGTTTCTGCGGCCACAACCGAGACTCCAGGATGGTATGTTGCCTCCCTGGTGCAAGGGTCAAGGATGTCTTGGAGCGGGTGCAGGACATTCTGAAAAGGGAGGGAGATCAGCCAGTTGTCATGGTGCACATTGGTACCAAAGACATAGGTAAAAAAAGGGATGAGGTCCTACAAAACGAATTTAAGGAGCTAGGAGCTAAATTAAAAAGTAGGACCTCAAAAGTAGTAATCTCGGGATTGCTACCAGTGCCACGTGCTAGTCAGAGTAGGAATCGCAGGATAGCGCAGATGAATACGTGGCTTGAGCAGTGGTGCAGCAGGGAGGGATTCAAATAAGCAGGGGTTCTGGGGGAGGTGGGACCAGTACAAACCGGACGGTCTGCACCTGGGCAGGACCGGAACCAATGTCCTAGGGGGAGTGGTTGCTAGTGCTGTTGGGGAGGAGTTAAACTAATATGGCAGGGGGATGGGAACCAATGCAGGGAGACAGAGGGAAACAAAAAGGAGGCAAAAGCAAAAGACAGAAAGGAGATGAGGAAAAGTGGAGGGCAGAGAAACCCAAGGCAAAGAACAAAAAGGGCCATTGTACAGCAAAATTCTAAAAGGACAAAGGGTGTTAAAAAAACAAGCCTGAAGGATTTGTGTCTTAATGCAAGGAGTATCCGCAATAAGGTGGATGAATTAACTGTGCAAATAGATGTTAACAAATATGATGTGATTGGGATTACGGAGACGTGGCTCCAGGATGATCAGGGCTGGGAACTCAACATCCAGGGGTATTCAACATTCAGGAAAGATAGAATAAAAGGAAAAGGAGTTGGGGTAGCATTGCTGGTTAAGGAGGAAATTAAGGCGATAGTTCGGAAGGACATTAGCTTGGATGATGTGGAATCTATATGGGTAGAGCTGCAGAACACCAAAGGGCAAAAAACGTTAGTGGGAGTTGTGTACAGACCTCCAAACAGTAGTAGTGATGTTGGGGAGGGCATCAAACATGAAATTAGGAGTGCATGCAATAAAGGTGCAGCAGTTATAATGGGTGACTTTAATATGCACATAGATTGGGTTAACCAAACTGGAAGCAATACGGTGGAGGAGGATTTCCTGGAGTGCATAAGGGATGGTTTTCTAGACCAATATGTCGAGGAACCAACTAGGGGGGAGGCCATCTTAGACTGGGTGTTGTGTAATGAGAGAGGATTAATTAGCAATCTCGTTGTGCGAGGCCCCTTGGGGAAGAGTGACCATAATATGGTGGAATTCTGCATTAGGATGGAGAATGAAACAATTAATTCAGAGACCATGGTCCAGAACTTAAAGAAGGCTAACTTTGAAGGTATGAGGCGTGAATTGGCTAGGATAGATTGGCGAATGATACTTAAGGGGTTGACTGTGGATGGGCAATGGCAGACATTTAGAGATCGCATGGATGAACTACAACAATTGTACATTCCTGTCTGGCGTAAAAGTAAAAAAGGGAAGGTGGCTCAACCGTGGCTATCAAGGGAAATCAGGGATAGTATTAAAGCCAAGGAAGGGGCATACAAATTGGCCAGAAATAGCAGCGAACCCGGGGACTGGGAGAAATTTAGAACTCAGCAGAGGAGGACAAAGGGTTTGATTAGGGCAGGGAAAATGGAGTACGAGAAGAAGCTTGCAGGGAACATTAAGACGGATTGTAAAAGTTTCTATAGATATGTAAAGAGAAAAAGGTTGGTGAAGACAAACGTAGGTCCCCTGCAGTCAGAATCAGGGGCAGTCATAACGGGGAACAAAGAAATGGCGGACCAATTGAACAAGTACTTTGGTTCGGTATTGACTAAGGAGGACACAAACAACCTTCCGGATATAAAAGGGTCGGAAGGTCTAGTAAGGAGGAGGAACTGAGGGAAATCCTTATTAATCGGGAAATTGTGTTGGGGAAATTGATGGGATTGAAGGCTGATAAATCCCCAGGGCCTGATGGACTGCATCCCAGAATACTTAAGGAGGTGGCCTTGGAAATAGTGGATGCATTGACAGTCATTTTCCAACATTCCATTGACTCTGGATCAGTTCCTATGGAGTGGAGGGTAGCCAATGGAACCCCACTTTTTAAAAAAGGAGGGAGAGAGATAACAGGGAATTATAGACCGGTCAGCCTGACATCGGTAGTGGGTAAAATGATGGAATCAATTATTAAGGATGTCATAGCAGTGCATTTGGAAAGAGGTGACATGATAGGTCCAAGTCAGCATGGATTTGTGAAAGGGAAATCATGCTTGACAAATCTTCTGGAATTTTTTGAGGATGTTTCCAGTAGAGTGGACAAGGGAGAACCAGTTGATGTGGTATATTTGGACTTTCAGAAGGCTTTCGACAAGGTCCCACACAAGAGATTAATGTGCAAAGTTAAAGCACATGGGATTGGGGGTAGTGTGCTGACATGGATTGAGAACTGGTTGTCTGACAGGAAGCAAAGAGTAGGAGCAAATGGGGACTTTTCAGAATGGCAGGCAGTGACTAGTGGGGTACCGCAAGGTTCTGTGCTGGGGCCCCAGCTGTTTACACTGCACATTAATGATTTAGACGACGGGATTAAATGTAGTATCTCCAAATTTGCGGATGACACTAAGTTCGGTGGCAGTGTGAGCTGCGAGGAGGATGCTATGACGCTGCAGAGCGACTTGGATAGGTTAAGTGAGTGGGCAAATGCATGGCAGATGAAGTATAATGTGGATAAATGTGAGTTTATCCACTTTGGTGGTAAAAACAGAGAGACAGACTATTATCTGAATGGTGACAAATTAGGAAAAGGGGAGGTGCAATGAGACCTGGGTGTCATGGTACATCAGTCATTGAAGGTTGGCATGCAGGTACAGCAGGCGGTTAAAAAATCAAATGGCATGTTGGCCTTCATAGCAAGGGGATTTGAGTACAGGGGCAGGGAGGTGTTGCTACAGTTGTACAGGGCATTGGTGAGGCCACACCTGGAGTATTGTGTACAGTTTTGGTCTCCTAACCTGAGGAAGGACATTCTTGCTATTGAGGGAGTGCAGCGAAGGTTCACCAGACTGATTCCCGGGATGGTGGGACTGACCTATCAAGAAAGACTGGATCAACTGGGCTTGTATTCACTGGAGTTCAGAAGAATGAGAGGTGACCTCATAGAAACGTTTAAAATTCTGACGGGTTTGGACAGGTTAGATGCAGGAAGAATGTTCCCAATGTTGGGGAAGTCCAGAACCAGGGGTAAGCCATTTAGGACCGAGATGAGGAGGAATTTCTTCACCCAGAGAGTGGTGAACCTGTGGAATTCTCTACCACAGAAAGTTGTTGAGGCCAATTCACTAAATATATTCAAAAAGGAGTTAAATGAAGTCCTTACTACTAGGGGGATCAAGGGGTATGGCGAGAAAGCAGGAAGCGGGTACTGAAGTTGCATGTTCAGCCATGAACTCATTGAATGGCGGTGCAGGCTAGAAGGGCCGAATGGCCTACTCCTGCACCTATTTACTAGTTTCTATGTTTCTATTTTTATTCCTAAGTTATAAATATTTTCACCCCTACCTTCTTTAAGCTCCATTCATGCCATCCATGGTCAAGGAGGTAGGCAGCCAATCTGTTCCTCGGCCTCTGATTATGCTCAGGAACTAGCCACCAGTGGATGTGTAAGACCCAGGAGTACCTCACTCTGATTATCCCTCCAGCTCTGGTTCCTGCTTTCCCTGTCCCTCTTCCAATGGCAGCTCAGCAGGGATTGGCAGTTCATGAAGTGAAGGATAACAGGCATCAAGCGCTATGATAAAACATGTTGAAGCTCCTTTTTTTTAATTCATTCTCAGGATGTAGGCATCACTGGAAAGGTTGGCATTTATTGCCCATTCTGTGGCTAGCATTCTTGCCTCTGAGTCAGAAGGTTATTGGTTCAAGTCCCACTCCAGGGAATTGAGCACAAAAAAAATCTAGGCTTGACACTCCAGTGCACTCGGATGAGATGTTAAAACGAGGTCCCGTCTGCTCTCGCAAGTGAACATAAAAGATCCCATCACACTACTTTGAAGAAGAGCAGGGGAGTTATCCCTGATGTCCTGGCCAATATTTATCCCTCAATCGTCATAACAAAAACAGATTATCTGGTCATTATAACATTGCTGTTTGTGGGAGCTTGCTGTGTGCAAATTGGCTGCTGCATTTCCTACATTACAACAGTGACGACACTCCAAAAAGTACTTAATTGGTGTAAAGCGCTTTGGGACAGCCGGTGGTGATGAAAGGCACTATGTAAATGCAAGTCTTTGTTTTAATCCAGGCTTAAAGAAATAAGTGCGGACCTTAAATGGCTTCAAAACAGGCTGCTTGCGTCACATCAGACCAGCTCTGACTTTCTGTGGTGAGTTTAGTTCATATCTATCACGGCAACTTTACATCAGTCCAGTCAATGCATTTCGATGGCGAGGTAGAGCGGCACATCGCAGACAGCAACTTTACGATTTCCGTGTTTAATCGCACATCTGTCCTCACTTGAAGTTGCTGTAGCATTTGCGCATAAATAGCGGCGCGCACTATTAGCCCCGCCGTTATTTTGACAGCAAATTATGGGCCAACAATGGGACTGACTCACTAAATTCCCTCAAAACATATTAACAAATCTCTTTCTGGTAAAAGCTAAATCTGAATAATCTTTGAAGTTTTGTCCAACTGTTTTATTTTTTTAAATTGCATCATATTATCGAGAATGTTTTGTCGGTTTCTCTTTGGGGGGGAATATGTTACTGGAGACATAAACTTTAATTTTAGTAGTGATGTGCTATTAAATGTGATATTTCTTGTTCTGTTCTTTAACAGTACAATGACTCCACCACAGGACTCCTCCGAAAATCAACTTCTGGATCGCATTTTTTCTTTCACGTCGCATCAGGACTTGGTTCAGGTTGCTATGCATTCTGCAAAAATATTATGAAATACACGTGTATAAGCTGCTCAGACTTGCACTTCGAGTGAAGGGAGGTGTGTTTGTATCATACTGGTACATCCCTCACAGAATTACTAATGAGCCAACATTGAAGCAACCAATGCAGATAACTACAGACACAAAAGAAATTGGTAGATCCATTCATGGGATGTGAGCTTTACATTTATTGCCCATCCTTAATTGCCCTAGAGAAGGTGATGGTGAGCCATCTTCTTGAACTGCTGAAGTCCGTGTGTTGAAGGTACCCCCCACAGTGCTGTTAAGTAGAGAGTTCCAGGATTTTGACCCAGCGACGATGAAGGAATGGCGATATACTTGCAAGTCAGGATGGTACGTGACTTGGAGGGGAATTTGCAGGTGGTGGTGTTCTCACACACCTGTTGCCCTTGTCCTTCTAGGCGCTAAAGGTCACAGGTTTGGGAGGTCTGTCAAAGAAGCTTTGGCGAGTTGCTGCAGTGCATCTTGTAGATGGTACACACTGCAGCCACAGTGCGCCGGTGGTGGAGGGAGTGAATGATTATAGTAATGGATGGGGTGCCAATCAAGCGGCCTGCTTTGTCCTGGATGATGTTGAGCTTCTTGAGTGTTGTTGGAGCTGCACTCATCCAGGCAAGTAGAGAGTATTCCATCACACTCCTGACTTGTGCCTTGTAGATGATGGAAAGGCTTTGGGGAGTCAGGAGGTGAGTCACTCGCTGCAGGATACCCAGCCACTGATCTGCTCTTGTAACCACAGTATTTATGTGTCGCAATGCCAATGGGGGCTAAACTGGGCCGTGTAGCGCCTGTATTTAGGCATTACATGGCCACATAAGGATCGAAAATGGAGTCCGTGATGCTTCCGAACACTTCCAGTGAGAAGTGCGCAGAACACCACCTTGGTAAAGGACAAACAAGTCTGAAGCAAGTGATAGACCATTTGCATATGCAAATTAGGGCCCTAAGGCCTGCTAACTAGTCCCTGCCGCAACTTTGGTATGCCCCGAGGCAGCCAACACTAGTGCCGGTCAGTGCCGGAAAACCAACTCTAAACATCACGTAAGTAAAAAAAGGTAAGTACTTACCATAATCACCACTACTCACGGTCCCAAGATTTCAAACCGCCCTCCTGACTCCATCTCCAGATCACCCCAGATCTCCCCCCACGGCCCTGACCTCCTCGCCCCCCGACATAACTCCCGGCGCACCCCCCCATTAATTTTCTTGAGGCCTGCAGTCTTCCTACCTGATCCCCCACCCCCACCATCCAACCCCGATCATGGACACTAAGATCCCCTCGATCCAACCCGGTCACCTACGTGGAATTTGGAGCACTAACCTGTGCGGGCTCCCACCGCAGCGCCATCTACATTGGGAAATGAGGTCCGAGGCCCAAAAGCTGGGACTACTCGGACCACCCTATTTGAGCGCGAGCTGAAGCACCCGAAAAAGGGCACTCCCGCAATTATCCCCCCATAATTTGTGGGATTTGGTGCTGCTTGGTATCTTGGCCTTTATTACAAAGGGGATGGAGTATAAAAGCAGGGAGTCTTACTACAGGTATTGGTGAGGCCACACCTGGAATACTGCGTCCAGTTTTGGTTTCCATATTTACGAAAGGATATACTTGCTTTGGAGGCAGTTCAGAGAAGGTTCACTAGGTTAATTCTGGGGATGAGGGGGTTGACTTATGAGGAAAGGTTGAGTAGGTTGGGCCTCTACTCAGAAGAAAATGAGAGGTGATCTTATCAAGACGTATAAGATTATGAGGGGGCTTGACAAGGTGGATGCAGAGAGGATATTTCCACTGATGGGGGAGACTCGAACTAGAGGGCACGATCTTAGAATAAGGGGCCACCCATTTAAAACAGAGATGAGGAGAAATGTCTTCTCTGAGGGTTGTGAATCTGTGGAATTCGCTGCCTCAGAGAGCTGTGGAAGCTGGGACATTGAATAAATTTAAGACAGAAATAGATAGTTTCTTAATCAATAAGGGAATAAGGGGTTATGGGGAGCGAGCAGGGAAGTGGAACTGAGTCCATGATCAGATCAGCCATGATCTTATTGAATGGCGGAGCAGGCTCGAGGGGCCATATGGCCTACTCCTGTTCCTATTTCTTATGTTCTTATTATGTTTTTATTATAATGTATTTGCTTCGTGGGTTCTTTGCTTAAGAATGCATAGCAACACATTGCTATTAAGAACTAGTTGGTTTATTAGCAAAGGTTTAACAATCACACTACACATTACAGGTTCATCCACCAGGCTCACAATTGCATACCTCATCGTGGATTCCCCGAACCCAACTGGCTGGGGTTTTATTGAGTCTTGTGAACATCACGTAACTGGCTAAGCTATTCCCAACTCAACAGCTCTACAAACCTGTGAACATTACACTTATCACCAGAAATACAGCCACTGAACACACAACAACCCTCTAACACATACTCAGCGAATACCAAGGAACACACAGAATCATCCAAATATAAAAAAGTTTATTATACACAAAAAGTCCACTCTCTTGTTCTCCCTCTCTGCCATATAAATTCTCCCAATTGCTTCAGGTTCAAACATTAAGCATAAACTATTCGAGCTTTAAGTTCCTTGATTGGACTCCTGTCCTGTACTTAATTTAGAAGATGGTACTCTCCCTCGAGTAGCTGTTAAGGCTGGGTAGAAGTAAAAATATGAAGGGTCGGCCTTGCATTTCTGCTCATTCCTGCACCTAAATTAAGATGGTAAATTCCCTTGTAAAGTTAGGATTAGCATGTTCGATTACTCATTCAATCAGGGAATCATTTTTTTGAACTTTGCCTGTTACATTAATGAGAATCAGAGTGTGATAAACACAATTGTGGGTTGCCTGTTTAATTACATATGTATCGGGTGGGTAAGCATAATTAAAGTAGCTGTGATGACCAATGGAACAAACCAAATCCAGTAAAAGCTATAAAGTACAAATGGTAGCACCTGTAGTTTGCTTTTGCTTTTTGTGCACCTGTGTTGGTTAAGGTGCACGATGACAATGCTGGAACATGAACCTCTCTTCCCACACCTAAAGCAGCATTCGGATTTTTATCTGGTTTTTGCCCCTCCCAGGTGATCACATGGCTCCAGTTGGGGTGGAGTGTAGAATATTTCAGTAGAAGGGGCGTCACAATTGTGTGAGGCGGACTGGTTGGGCTGGGTGTTCTTTGCCTTTCCGTCGTTGTTCATAGGTTTATATGTAACCTTTAGGGCTGCTGACCGAGGCCCGTGCGGCTCTTTGTTGGACACGATGGGCCTCCTTCTGCGCTGTAAATTTCTAAGTTTCTATATTTCTATCAGGTCCAGCAGAAATTACGTGCCGTGTTCGGCTCTCTCCACATTGCTGCAACAATGAACCTCAATCCCTGTCTGTCAGAGGTTTTGCCTTGATATTTTCATTTCCTATCTTCTCAACTCTTGTGGCGAAGGTTGCCAACCAATGTCCTCTGTAATTATTTTTTGGGGCTGGGGTGGGGTGCGCGTGGGCCCTTTAATTCGCTGCCCGGCCCATTCAGTTTTTCACGCATGCGCGGTGGCTGCCATTGAGAAGCCGGGGAGTGGCCAGCGTGGGATCTCTAGACTGCTGTGCGGCCGCGCGGCTTAAGAGGAACATTGTTGCCAACCCTCCAGGACTGACCTGGAGTCTCCCGGAAATGAAGGTTATTCTCCTGCCAGCAACCCAGGGGGAAAATCATAGGGACGTTCAAAAAATAGTGTGTTTTTTTCCACTTTCTCTGAACACTTTTGTTTATTAGTTATAAAAATATTGGAGATGACGAAAAAAGGCCGTTTGATGGTGGAGGGGTGGGATGGGGTTTGGAGCAGGGGAGCATTGTGACATAAGCTGCAGGAATATGTCAACCCAGAGTTGGCAATGCTACTTGAGTTGTGTTAACTAATTAAATCACTAAAAGTACTTGATCTAGCATTGAGTGCTGCCAAGGGCTCAAGACCCTATCACAGAAACACTGCACTGTGCAAGTCACAGGCAGGCATATTACTTATTCCCACAAGATTTAAAAAAACCTTATCGGCAGCGTGATTGCACAGCTCATTGGTGCCATAGCGCAGTGGGACACAAATTTCCTATCCCGTGATTACTCAAACAGCGGGTGCTTTATTTTACGCATGTTGCCACGAGGGAATGCCATCAGAGATCAGGTGCTTTCCCACATGGAGTGAGGAGAATCTCAAGGGAAAATCACTGCTAAAGCCACTCTCATCCACCACCTAGTGGCCAGTTACAGGAGCAACACTGACAGTGTCATGGGAGCAGGTCAACTCTCTGAGCTTGAGGGGAACACGGTAGTATAAAAATGACTTAAAAGCCACAAAGGCGAGTGACACTGACCGAATCAATAAGACACACTGTTAGATATTAAACTCCAAATATAATTCAAGGAATATCTTATTTAACCTCAATTTATTTTGGGAATTTGCCTTCTCTCTGCATTAATGAAGGTCTGAAGGTATCTGAGTTTACTATGGGTCACTGAATAAAAACAAGTACCTTTCATGGCTAAGGTTGCTAAATACTGTAAGATCTGCCTAGTGTCAAATTTGCATCAATACAAATGTGAGTAATTATCCATCAGTATAACGTTGTTGCATAAAGTGAGTCGATTGAGCCTCTCTCTTTTGTTAAACTATTGAGAAACCTCGGTGAAAGGCCAAAGCCCCTTGTGTAGGACACCTCCTAGTTTGTAAAACCAGAAGAGAAAATGCAGTGAAACAAGAAGTACAGATTTGGCGTTGCCAAACTTGGGTTTTAAAAGCCTGTAATTTGTAAGAAAAGGAGAGACCTCAGAAGGAGATTATAGGAGGAATGAAAGACTGAGGGACTTCCACAGCCTTGCGATTATGGAAAGGAAGGAGTTAAAATAGGAGACTGTTAATGGCTCTGAATTTGCTGTCGGAGGCTTCCCGCTTGGAAATACCTCCGATCCGCAAATAAAATGCCCGTTTGCCTGGTGGTATGGAGATTCACGGTCCTGGGCCTCTCCGGGTACCCGGAGGTAGAGGCACACGTATCTCAGGGGCACAAATGGTTCGCAGGCTCCCCTGGGATCACATGGGCCGGCCAACGAATGAAAGAAGTGAATCCACATTCCTGTTTATGGGGATTCCGAATGTGCAGAAACCCCATAAGCATGAATGGGAATACCCCAAAAATACATCTACACATCAAATTTAAAAAAAAACATTACATATTCAAAATTAGTTAAAATTAATTAAAATGAAATTTAATTAAATATTTAAAACAAACTTTTTTTTTGAAAAATAAATTTTTAAAGGGGCTAATGATAAACTTTCCTTATTGCACAGTGTTTTTAATGTAAAATAATTAATAACATTTTATTTTAATGTTTTTCCAACTCTTGCGCTGGTATAAGCAGGCCTTACACCGGCTTTTACCAGGTGCAAGAATTTTATGGGCATTCGCTGAACAGAAGTCAGGCAAATCGCCCAATTCTCCACCCACCAACGCCCTTTTCCTGGGGATACAGATGATTTGTCAGGAAAATTCTTGACAGATCGCAAGTTCCGGGTTTTTGCAAAAATACGGAACTTGCGCGGCCTTTACGGGCATGTGCACATCTTGTACGTGCCCGTTGGGGACACAAATTATGGCCCACTATGTCTTCGGGGGAGGTTATAATTCCCTCCTCTACAGGGCAGTAATGGTGTTAAAATTGAGAACTGACTGGCGCCTTCCTGCTACGCTGCCATTTTCCCCGGGGCCTTCCATTAGGCTGCTGAGGCGCCCGCCTAAATCAGCTGGGAGCCTCATAACTCTATGCAAATCGGGGCCCTATGGCATACACAAGACCCCAATGGCATTTCAACAGCCTACTTGGTGGCACGCGCAACATGAGCGCTCCCCTGCGGTACAGCTGAAGGGCCTCAAAAATGTAAGTGCTAAAATGATTTTTGTGGAGTCACGAGTAATGTGAGTCGCGGCCAGGCAAGGAGTATTGAGAACCGACCTTTCCAAATTCCTGAGCTTGCGAAATTCAAACAGGAGAAAAAAAGCTGAGGGAGACGTTTGAGCTCAAATAGAAACCAAGTTGTTGGAGCTTCGAAGGGCCAGCTAGCCAATGCTCGCAGATTCTGCACGGTTTTCAGGCCATATAGTCTGGGCATCTCGGTCATAGACAACCAAATTCAATGTTTCTCCTTCTTCACAGGGCATTATATGAATGAATCGTTAATTCGAAATGGTGTGGATGTCAAACTGCATCCAAAATACTCAAAGGGTTGTTTGGAAAAACAACAAATTTTACATGCGTCAGCAATGAAAGGGTTAACAGGCTTGCAAATGGGAGCATCTGTGTGGTGAAGGCATCAAGTGTAACATGATATTGTAGTCAGCAAATATTTTCTGTTGATTTTTTTTGTAACTTTACTGCCTGTCCATCTGTGACTATTGCCCAACACATTTGTCTGAATTGTTCTTCCAAATATTCATGCAATATCACATTAAGGCTCCGTAAACTTCTGGTACTTAAAAACTAGCCGCAGCAATGGTAGAGGACATTATAAAGATTACTGAGCACAGGTGTTTTATGCTCTATATGTTTTTTCAGGCAGAGTTGTTAAGTTTTGCAAGAATAATAAATCTTGCTCCTAACATTGCCTTGATTTTGACAGTTCTGTTTTCAGGGCTATTAAGAACATAAGAAACAGGAGCAGGAGTAGGCTGTTTGGCCCCTCGAGCCTGCTCCGCCATTCAATAAGATCATGGCTGAAATTCTGCCTAAACCCCACCTTCGCGCCTGATCCCCATATCCCTTGATTCCCTTAGTATCCAAAAATCTAGCGATCTCTGACTTGAATAAACGTAACAACTGAGCAACAACTGAGCATCCACAGCTCTCTGGGCTAGAGAATTCTAAAGATTCACAACCCTTTGAGTGAAGAAATTTCTCCTTATCTCAGTCATAAATGGCCGACCCCTTATTCTGAGACTGTGACCTCTAGTTCTAGAATCCCCGCCAGTGGAAACATCCTCCCAGCATTTCACACTGTCAAGCACCATAAAAATTGTTTCAATGAGATCACCTCTCATTATTCTAAACTCCAATGACTACAAGGGCATCCTGAGGTTAAGATGAAAAAACAGGGAGCACGTCTCCAATCCATCGCGTAGGCACACGTTGTTGTTGTTGTTACAATGGTGGGTTTCGTGGTGTGAGTGACCCACTTGGAAAGGTGGAACACTTCATTGACATATTTAAAGCAGGGTCCCACAGTGCAATTGGGAGCCTAATTTAAATGTAACAATAGCCTCAAAGGTTTCCCAGTGGTTGGGAAACCCGGCAGCGAAAGGGAGGCGGGAGCTGCCAGCTCCACAAGGTGGGCCAGGAGGAGCAGCAGTGCTCCCCGCCCCTGCCCCTCAAGGATGCCTGGACTGATGGCGGCCACTCTCGCTGCCCCCCCCTGCCCCCCCGCCCACAATCCCCATCATCATTGCAGGTTTTCTCACCATCCCCCCCTCCATAGCACGGATCTCCAGACATCCTGCTCCTCCTGATTTCCTTTCTCTTTCCCCCCATGCTCCTCTGATCTCCGCCCCCACCCCCCAATTGCCGGGGACTGTCCCAAAGGTTCCCCGGCTGCAACCTTCTGCTGCTGGTGTTCCCTCACGCTCGCCAGCCTGTCTTTCAATCTGGCTGGCTGTAGGCGGAAAACGGAACAAAAACGGGTTCCACAGCTCTGTTCAGTCTCCCCAGCACGCTCCCTGTCATGTATTCAACCAGCATTGTAACCCATGTATAAACTGAGCTAAGTTGTACACCGTGAGAACACTGACCACTAGGTGGGAGACACTCCTAACCTGGACCTTCAGGTATAAAAAGGGAAGCTCCACCCACCTTCATCACTTGAGTGCTAAGGAATAAAGGACAGGTCACAGACTGACCTTCTCTCAAGCATGGGCCTCGTGTGCATTTATACTGTGTAGTAAGGACGAATCAATGGCGACAAGAAATTGGGATTTAAACCAAGTGAGCATGGTCACTAGCAGAACAGACGAGAGGTACTGTGTTAAGGAATGGTTGGGACAGAGATTCAACATTGTTAAAGCAGCACACAGTTCTTCAGGCAGACAAGTGCAGTCAGGCATGCCCCAACATGTAGTCAAACCCAGAGGGGGAGTTCGACAGAGACAATGGCAAGCTGAACAGCAATTCACGCCATTGCAAGGGACAATGCGGCCAGTAATGAGGCCATCAACACCTGTTAATGGTGCACTCAAGGACAATAACAGGGGCAGTCAGGGACGATCGACTGGCAAGGGACCTTTTGTTTCAAACCGCAACTCATGCTGGAGGCGTGGAGGCATACATTCAGCCGGAGTTTGCAGAGATGAGCAAAATACCTGCAGAAATTGCAGAAATGGACACTGGGGGAAATCGCTGGAAGCTGAAGTTCAGCGAGTTCATGTGGGGCACGTATACAGTTCATACACCAGGACGATAATGATGAAAGTGCTCCTCAATGGCATTCCAGTATCAATGGAGTTAGACACGGGTGCCAGCCAGTCCCTGATGGGTATCAAACAGTTCAAAAAGTTGTGGGCATCCAAGGCCAGGAGGCCAAAATTATCGCCGATTGACGCACAGCTACGGACTTACACAAAGCAGATCATTCCGGTGCTAGGCAGCGCCACGGTAGTCGTGACCCACAAAGATTCGGAGAACAGATTGCCACTCTGGATTGTCCCAGGGGACGGTCCCGCACTACTGGGGAGGAGTTGGCTTGCTGTCATGAACTGGAAATGGGGCGATGTCTGTGAAGTGAGTATCATGCTGACAGGTCCTGGACAAATTTGACTCATTATTTCAAACCGGCATTGGCACTTTCATGGGGGCCAAGGTAGTGATTCACATAAACCCGGACGCCAGACCAGTACACCACAAGGCCAGAGCGGTGCCGTACATGATGTGGGAAAAGATAGAAGGCGAATTGGACCGCCTGTTGAGGGAAGGCAGCATCTCGCCAGTCGAATTCAGTGACTGTGCGAGCCCGATTGTGCCGGTGCTCAAGGCGGATGGGTCGGTCAGGATATGTGGCGATTACAAGGCCACCATCAATCGGGTGTCACTCCAAGACCAGTACCCGCTACCGAGAGCGGAGGACCTCTTTGCGACGCTATCCAGTGGCAAACTTTTTTCAAAATTGGACCTGACCTCAGCTTACATGACCCAGGAGCTGGCGAGTGAGTCGAAGAAGCTGACCACCATCACGACACACAAGGGGTTGTTTGAGTACAACAGATGTCCGTTCGGGATTCGCTCGTCCACCGCGATCTTCCAACGAACTATGGAAAGCCTCCTCAAGTCGATTCCAGGGACAGTGGTTTTTCAGGACGACATCCTCATCACGGGTTACGATACTGAAGAACACCTCCACAACCTGGAGGAGGTGCTACGCAAACTGGACCGGGTAGGTCTGCGACTGAAAAAGGCGAAGTGCGTCTTCCTAGCTCCAGAGGTAGAATTCCTGGGGATGAGGGTAGCAGCAGACAGGATCAGCCCTACTGCATCCAAGACAGAAGCGATCCAGAGAGCACCCAGACCCTGTAACACGATGGAGCTGCGTTCGTTCCTGGGGCTCCTGAACTATTTTGGTAACTTTCTTCCCAAATTGAGCACGCTGCTAGAGCCGCTACACGTGCTCCTACGCAAAGGTCGCGAATGGGTCTGGGGGGACAGCCAGGAAAGGGCTTTTAATAGACCACGCAATTTGTTATGTTCCTACAATCTGTTAACGTTATATGACCCATGTAAGAAACTTGTGTTAACGTGCGATGCATCGTCCTATGGTGTCGGGTGTGTGTTGCAGCATGTCAATGCCAAGGGTCAGTTACAGCCGGTAGCTTATGCCAGGCAGAAAGAGGCTATGGGATGGTAGAAAAGGAGGCACTCACATGTGTATATGCGGTAAATAAAATGCACCAGTACCTGTTTGGCAGAAAATTTGAGCTGGAGACAGATCACAAACCCCCAACGTCCCTTTTGGCCGACAACAAGGCCATAAATGCAAACGCATCGGCCCGCATACAGAGGTGGGCACTCACGTTAGCTGCCTATGACTACACAATTCGGCACAGACCGGGCACCGAAAACTGCGCCTCTGCACTCAGCAGGCTCCCACTAGCCACCACTGAGGGGGCTACCGAGCATGGTGCTGAGATGGTCATGGCTAATGAAGCTTTCGGAAGCGAAGGCTCACCCGTGACAGCCCGTCAGATTAAAGTCTGGACAAATAGAGACCCGCTATTGTCTCTAGTCAAGAAATGTGTCCTGAATGGGGACTGGGCAGCCACGTACAGGGCATGCCCTGAGAAATTTAAACCATTTCACAAGCGCAAGGATGAACTCTCGATTCAGGCCGATTGCCTACTGTGGGGAAAGCGCGTAGTCATGCCCCAGATGGGCAGAGAGGTGTTCATCAGAGAACTCCACAATGAGCACCCGGGCATTGTCACGATGAATGCAATTGCCAGGTCAGACGTTTGGTGGCCAGGGATAGACGCAGATCTGGAACTTTGTGTTCGCATGTGCAACATGTGTGCCCAGCTGGGCCATGCACCCAGGGAAGCCCCCTTAGCCCCTGGCCATGGCCCGCCAAGCCTTGGTCACGCATCTATGTGGACTACGCAGGTCCTTTCATGGGGAAAATGTTTTTGGCTGTAGTAGACGCCTAGTCCAAATGGATCGAGTGTGACATTTTAAATTCAAGCACATCCTCTGCCACGGTAGAAAATCTACGGGCAATGTTCGCCGCCCACGGTCTATCTTGGTCAGCGACAATGGCCCGTGCTTCACAAGCACTGAATTCCAGAACTTCATGGCAGGCAATGGAATTAACCATGTTAGAACGGCACCGTTCAAGCCGGCCTCAAACGGCCAGGCAGAATGAGTAGTGCAGATAATCAAACAGGGGATGCTCAGATTCCAAGGGGGTTCGCTGCAATGCCGCTTATCACGCCTCCTGTTGACCTACAGATCCCGACCACACTCGCTCACAGGGGTTCCACCCGCAGAGCTACTAATGAAAAGGACGCTCAAAACCCGATTATCCCTTATACACCCCACCATGAAAGAAATTGTCGAGAGCAGGCGCCAGTCACACTATCATTACCATGACAGGAATGCGAGGGCGCGATGTATTGATGTAAATGATCCTGTTTTTGTCCTCAACTACGCTGTAGGGCCCAAATGGCTCGCAGGCACTGTGGTTGCCAAAGAGGGAGACAGGATTCTGGTAGTTAAACTTACCAATGGACAAATCTGCCGCAAACATGTGGATCAAACAAAAAGGAGGTTCAGCAACCCCATAGAAGAAGCAGAGGAAGAACACGATATAGAGTTCACTCCACCACAGGTGACCGAACACCGGAACCAAAGGGAGGAGAGCCCAGTCACTGTGGGCAGTCCGGACAGGCCTGAGGCACTGCAAACAGCAGACACTCAGGCCAGTGCCCAACAACTGGAGCCCCAACTCAGGCGCTCTACAAGGGAGCGTAAACCACCAGAAAGACTCAACCTGTGATCCCAATAAGACTTTGGGGGGGAGGTGATGTCATGTATTCAACCAGCATTGTAACCCATGTATAAACTGACCTAAGTTGTACACCGTGAGAACACTGACCACTAGGTGGGAGACACTCCTAACCTGGACCTTCAGGTATAAAAGGGGAAGCTCCACCCACCTTCATCACTTGAGTGCTAAGGAATAAAGGACAGGTCACAGACTGACCTTCTCTCAAGCATGGGCCTCGTGTGCATTTATACTGTGTTGTAAGGACGTATCACTCCCCACCTCCCTGTAAATATCAGGGCCATGGCAAAAGTGAGGGGTTCTCAGGAGGCTTTTAAAAACAGGGAGAGGGGCAGCGAGGCAAAGTGGTTGTCAGAGAGAATTCCAGATGACGGGGATGAAGGAACTGAAAGATTGTTCCGCACAAGTTGAACAATTTGTGGATCTAACTATTTAACGGATGAACAGCTATGCAGGGAAAGCCTCTTATATTGTTTAAAGGTGATATCACACCTGTGTGTAGACCACAAAGAGATGTGGCTCAAAGAACAATAAGGACCAGAATATAAATGTAATGTGCAGAACATTCCAATGGAAGCCTGTGAGGCAGAGATTAATTTAAGCTTAACTTCTGAACTTCAGGGTTCACAATAAGAACATAGCAAAGGACTTTGAGGTAATTAGCGACTTATTTATTATAATACAAATTACAAATTATTTCATCAAATAAATCCTCATCTTAATAAAAAGCAATTGTTTTGTTTTTAATTTTGACAAGGAATGGGCATCTTATTAAAGCACGGAGGTTTCACACATTAAATGTAAATCCTCACTTTTATTACAGAATGATTTTTTAAAAATTCATTCCTGGGTTGTGGGCATTGCCGGCAGTGCCAGCATTTATTGCCCTAATTGCCCGTGAGAAGGTGGTAGTGAGCCGCCTTCTTGAACTGTTGCAGTCCATGTGGTGAAGGGAGTCTCACAGTGCTGTGAGGGAGGGAGTTCCAGGATTTTTACCCAGCAACAATGAAGGAATGGCGATATATTTCCAAATCAGGATGGTGTGCGACTTGGAGGGGAATGTGGAGGTGATGGTGTTCCCACGCGCCTGCTGCCCTTGTCCTTCTAGGTGGTAGAGGGCGCGGGTTTGGGAGGTGCTGCCGAAGAAGCCTTGGCGAGTTGCTGCAGTGCATCTTGTAAATGATACACACTGCAGCCACGGTGCGCCGGGGGTGGAGGGAGTGAATGTTGAAGGTGGTGGATGGGGTGCCATTGTTATCTCTGTTGTTATGCTGATGGTGTCATGGATTGAATTCCAGCCATTTGTCTTAAATTATTGGTTGAGCTCCCGGAGTGGCTGAGTACAACAGTTTGTGTGAGAAAGGGATATAAACCATCTGCAATGAATTCAGGATTTTGAAGTTTGGAACATTTTAACAAAACACGTATTAGCTGCCAGAATTTTAAAAGTAGTGTTGCTTTATGGTAATATTTGATGTTTGCTTCACCACCACACGAATGGGACTCTTAAGATGTGATCATGGATTTGTAATGTCAGCTCTCCACTGTGTTGGACAGGCTGTGACAGGTCAAACCATTGTATTTATTTGGTCCTTTATACTAGGTGACACCAGAGGCAATGTGGAGAAATCCCTCAAGAGTAAGATTGGAGATGTTTTACTTGCGGTACCAATGGGCCATTTACAAATTTTCCATAGCCTACTGCTTCCTATAGCAATCCAGATTACAAAGAAAAAATTGCTCAAGGAAGCTATCAGGACAAAGTTTCACACAATGGCAGTGTCTGGCAATTTTCACAGGCAGGAGTAGCAGTGTGGGAAGCTTCAACACTAGTTTGCTCTGGAAACATTTTATATTGCTACAGAAAATATCAGTTGTTCCTCTACCCCACCTAGACTCGCATCCTCAAAGTAATAAGTGACCTCCCTATTCTTCTGACCAAAATGTAATACCTCACATTTATTTGTGTTAAACTTAATTTGCCAATTATATGCCCTTCTGCAAGTTTATTAATGTCCTCCTGTAATTTGTTGCCGTCCTCCTCAGTATTGACTATCCTCCCCAATTTGGCATCATCCGCAAATTTAGAAATTTTGTTTTTGATTCCAAAGTCTAAACGGTACAACTCTGTGACAAACCAGAGTTTCCATCTTGCATATGATAGGAATCTATGTCATTGTTTTACAAAACCTATTTCCATGTAGTGATGGGAAGTTATTGAGAGACGTGATGAAATGCTATACAAGCACAAGTTCTTTCTTTCCATCGAGTTGTAGCTCCACCAGGTCCTGTATTCTGAGCAGAGGCCTGGCTTGGGGGTAATATATTGGCATGGATTGAAAATTGGATAACTGACAGGAAACAGAGAGTAGGAATAAACGGGTCTTTTTCAGGGTGGCGGGCAGTGACTAGTGGGGTACGTGCTTGGGCCCCAGCTATTCACAATATATATATAAATGATTTGGATGAGGGACCCAAATGTAATATTTCCAAGTTTGCTGACTATACAAAACTAGGTGGGATTGTGAGTTGTGAGGAGGATGCAAAGACGCTGCAAGGCGATTTAGATAGGTTGAGTGAGTTGGTAAACACATGGCAGATGCAGTATAACGTGGATAAATGTGAAGTTATCCACTTTGGTAGGAAAACCATAAAGACCCAAAGTATTATTTAAATGGTGATAGCTTGAGAAATGTCGATGTACAAAGAAGCCTGGGTGTCCTTGTACACCAGTCATTGAAAGCAAACATGCAGGTGCAGCAAGCAGTTAGGAAGGCAAATGGTATGTTGGCCTTCATTGCAAGAGGATTTGAGTACAGGAGCAAGATCTTTCTACAGTTATACAGGGCCTTGGTGAGACACACCTGGAGTATTGTGTACAGTTTTGGTTTCCTTACCTAAGAAAGGATATACTTGCCATAGAGGGAGTGCAGCGAAGGTTCACCAGACTGATTACTGGGATGGCAGAACTGTCTTATAAGGAGAGATTGGTTTGACTAGGCCTGTATCCACTAGAGTTTAGAAGAATGAGAGGGGATCTCATTGAAATGTATAAAATTCTGACGGGGTTGGACAGACTGGATGCGGGGAGGATGTTTCCCCTGGCTGGGAAGTCTAGAACAAGGGGTCACAGTCTCAAGATACGGGGTAGGAAATTTAGGACCGAGATGAGGAGGAATGTTTTCACTCGGAGGGTGGTGAACCTGAATTCTCTACCACAGAAGGCTGTGGAGGCCAAGTCACTGAATATATTTAAGAAGGAGATAGATAGATTTCTAGGCACAAAAGGCATCAAGGGGTATGTGGAAAAAGCAGGAATATGGTGTTGAGATAGAGAATCAGCCATGATCATATTGAATGGCGATGCAGGCTCGAAGGGCCGAATGGCCTATTACTGCTCCTATTTTCTATGTTTCTCTGTTTAATCGCAGAAGCACTGTGGTGCATCTCAAGTCATGTACTACATCTTAGAGAAGCCTGACAGACAGCCATACATTTCTGATGCTTTAGAGTGAAGTAGGTCATCTTGCCAAATCCTCTGGTCTACATGCCTTTGGACTGAATGGAGTCAAAGGTGGGAATCCTCTGCAAAGCACCAACCAAGACTGCAGTACTCCATCACTATGTGGAAATAGACTTTTCAAAGCACTGATGTAGATTCCTTGAGGATTCTTACTCAATTCCGTCACTTAAACGATTACTCCACAATAGATCAGCTATCTATTGATATAAAAGCAAAATACTGTGCATGCTGGAAATCTGAAATAAAAACAGAAAGTGCTGGATATACTCAGCAGTTAAGGCAGCATCTGTGGAGCGAGAAACAGAGTTAACGTTTCAGATAGATGATTTTTTGTCAAAACTGGAAAACGTTAGAGATGTAATAGGTTTTAAGCAAGTACAGAGGCAAGAAAAGGTGGGGGGCGGGGGGGCAGAAACAATAGAGAAGGTTTGAGGTAGGGTGGAAGATAGGAGAGACTAAAAGACAAAAGGGATGATGGTACGAGGCAAAAGGAGATGGTAATGGAACAATTAAAGAAGCAAAATATGTGTCTAGAGGAGGTGTAAATCGGAATAGCAGAATCACCACCAACTGCTACTGTTATGTCTTGAATAAAGAATCAGGCTAGATACCACAAGCTCAAAGTAAGGTGTGACCGTAATCCTTTATTACAGACCTCAGAGTGCCTCTCCAGCCTGTGAAGCATCCTTATATACAGGTGCTCCCAAGGGATTGTGGGATCCCTTGGGACTCCAGGGGATAATCCCTCTGGTGGTTAGACATGGTATTTACAGGTTTACATATATAACAACTACCATCTGAATAAATAGGGGCAGAGGTTACAATCTGAAATTGTTGCACTCAATGTTGAGTCCGGAAGGCTGTAAAGTGCCTAATTGAAAGATGAGGTGCTGTTCCTTGAGTTTACGTTATGCTTCAGTGGAACAGTGAAGGAGACTGAGGTCAGAGTGGGAGTGGGACGGAGAATTAAAGTGACAGGCAACCGGAAACTTGGGGTCATGCTTTCTACTGATGTTGGGTTACTCAATGGCTACTGAGTCAAAGAAGCTGAACATTTGTAACGGAAAGGACTGCAACTGAGTGAGCAATATAACAGTCAACTGAGTTTCAAGCTTATTTCTTTCACTTGAATTGGTTGTTATTGGAAGACAGGAAAATAAGTCATGAAGTTGGCTTTTACCACTGCTGATTAGATCAGTTACTGCAGAAACCTATTCAATCACAGGCATCAACCATGCGATATCAGCGTTGACATGGTCACCCAATTGAATGAGTTAAAGAAATAAATCAAAACTGCATGTTTGGGCTGGGATCTGTGAACATATTCTTCAGGTCTCCATCCTAAATTAATTCTAAAATTTTATTTGAACATGTGGTTTAAATGGGATATGTCACAAGCAGCAATAAAAGATGATAAATAAGATAAATATCCCCACTAATGAGGCTGAACATAACTCATTCTACTTTGTTACTGGAAGGTATTGCGTCAGTATGTGGTGGTATCTATCATATCTCACAGCCGGTCATGACTCAGCTTCAATTTACGATGGTGCAACAGTAAGATTTTGATCTGTTTCAGACTTAAGTGGGATTCAATGTACAATCGATTGTTAAATTTGGCGAACTTTGTTCAAATATCAACTGTGTGTCGTGTTCCACTCATCCATCAAAACAGACTAGCTCTTATCTCTAACATCAGCGTGGCACTGCGTGTTATACCAATACTGGCAACAATGACTGATTGTTTAAAAAAAAACTAGCTGCATTATGTGGTTTATGGTCATCAGCAACCTTGACTTCATTTAAGTTCATTTCCAATCAGAAGCAGTGGTCTTGTGAAATTTGCCTCATTGTATTTCTAGCGAGATAGTTACCTGAGACAGGATGTGTGAGGTCACCCTAAGGCCCACCTGTGAACATTTTGGGCCCAAGTTTCAGATGTCCTTCCAGAATGGTGCACTCTGAGAGGCCTGCCTATTTTTTCTCCGAGTCCAGCAGGCCTGTTTCACAGTCAACGCAGCGCAACACAAGCAGCTGGGGGCGGAGCTACAGCCATGTGCCAAAAAGAGTGCTGGCGGCTGCGCGCATGCGCAGTAGCTCCTGGCCCTCCCAGCGTATCCTGTCTCTGGGCGACCCTATCCCTGGCTGAAGGGACATCGCCCCTATCCCGGGCCGAGTGGCCTGCCTGCCCTTACCTCCCCGGTGTCGGGCCCCGCCTAAGCAGCACCTCTTCGGCGGCAGGGCCCGTCCGACCAGCTCTTGAGCAGGCTGTTGGAGGGCTCCGGGTGCTGCAGTAGGTGAGTAGAAACTTTACATTTTTTATTTATTGATTGATTTTTTTATCATTGTTTTTATTTTTCATTAATTTTTTTTGTTGATTGATTTATGGGTTGATTTATTGATTTATTTATCATTTATTAATGATGATGGCTCTTTATTGGTAAAAGTGAAGTGTTTAATGCTTTGTAAAATCCCCGAACTTCCCTTTCCTCCCCATCTCTCGTTCCCTATGCCTAATTTATAAAGTGTAAGCAAGGTTTTTCTGAGCGTACAAAAATCTACACTTATTCCATTCTAAGTTAGTTTGGAGTAACTTTTCGCTGCCTAAACTTGCAAAACAGGCATAAGTGGCTGGTAACGCCCCCTTTTTAAAAAAAAAACTGAACTAAAATGAAACTATTCTAACTAACTAGAACTGGAGCAAACTAAATGCCGAGAATTGCAATTTCTAAGATACTCCATACTAAACTAGTTGCTCCAAAAAAATAGGAGCAACTTGGGCTCTACATCCTTAGATTTTGAATGTTAACACAGAGCTGAAGGATCTGAAGGTCTCTGCTAACATTGCATTGCCACTGGGCAAAGTATAACGTAAGAGCCAATGGTGTAACCTGGGTCTGTCAAGCCCAAGATTGGTCAGAATTTGGCTGGGCAATCCACAAAAGATTTTGACAATTGTCAGTAGCTATATTTTGATATGATTCCACTTCTTCCCATTGGGCTCAAAATTGGCCAGGAGTTGCTCCTTTTTTTTGGAGTATCTTAAACTTGATTTTTCTGGAGTATCTTAAAAATTCCCATTTTTCCAGTGTAAGTGAGTTAGTTAGGATTTTTTTAGTTTAGTTTTTATTTCAAAAGTGGGCGTTACCAGCCACCTAGGCCAGTTTTGGACATTTAGGCCACTTTGGCCAGCTAATAGTTACTCTAAATCTACTTAGGCCAGCGTATGTGGCCACTTCAGAAAACCCTTGCGGAGAGTTAAGAAATCAGCGAAGGTAGGTACATTGGAGGCCAGCAGAACTTAATGAATTGACTAAAGAATGTGAATAGGATCAAATAGCTATACAGGACATCATATGACAAACTTCGCAAAGTTAATTTACTATACAACAGAATTATTCATGGAAGCTTAAACTACAAAAATAAAATAAATAAAAAATAGTTGAATTAAATTGCCCATTCTCACAACTAATTTAAACAACTATTTGTTTGCAATGATTATACTGGGCCAAAATTGAGCCCATATTATCTAAATAAAGTCTACTTCAATATATAAGATATTCTCTCAGTGTTCCTCTGTCACTTATGTTCTTCTTTTACAATAGCATCAGGTAAATAGGCTTAACAAATGGTCACCACTATTCACAAGAGACAAAACATATTTACATAATTTTTTTTAAATATCCAAAAGTCCAGGAAAATGAGAAGCCATTAAGAAAGTTCAAAAATAGCTACAGTACTTAAAATTTCAACCCTGAGGTCAATCGCACCGGGAGGCCACTCGGCCAGGGATAGGGGCAGGCATGGGGTCCCACACACACAGCGGCTGTAGCACGCACACAGAGTGGCTGGCTGAGGAGCTACTGCACATGCGCAGACACTCCACTGCGCATGTGCAGACATCCTGGCATTGTTTTCAGCACAGGACGCTGGCTTCGCCCCTGACCCGACTGGCCACGATGCGCGAAGGCTGAGGAGAGGCCGGACAGCGGCCAAAGTGGGGAACAATTTTTTCAGCGCACTTATCAACAGAGAAAAGCGACGTGTCTCTGGTAAGTGCACCGAAAAAAGGGGAGGGGCAAATTTGAGCCCAAAGAGTGGGAAAAATAGCACCGTAAATTGCAGCATGATAATCTGATAAAGTTAATGGTAAATTTTATTGTACTGCTCAAGGATATTTATTTAGTAGAGATGGAAGTTTCAGCACTTTCTGGACAATGAGGTTGGGTATGAGGACTTACGTGAGTTCAAACTTGAAACTTTTTAATGGTAAATTTTTAATAAATTTAACAACAATCATCGATGTGTACTCCACCAGAGAAACAAACTGATCAGGTTAATTAACAATCAGGCTGTAATATATGTGGGTAGAACAAATGAAGGACAGAGACACGATGTGTTGCAAGTTCGAGCAGCGCGAGTCCGGGGTGCGTGGAGAGGCCTATAAAGGCCCAATGTCGGAGGAGGAGCAGCAGTTCGAGCAGCGCGAGTCCGGGGTGCGTGGTGAGGCCTATAAAGACCCAGCTTGTGCAGCTCCAGCTGGGAGAAAAAGCAAAAAAGAAGTAGAAAGGAATCAAAAGGTGACATCACAGCCAAAGGGGTAAGTGATTGGCTGGTGATTGGTGAGTAGCTTTTCTTTTTCTTTTTTATATCAGTAAGTAACCTGTTAACATTGTTGTCGCCAAATTAAGCGTATCTAAGGGTTAAGTCATGGCAGGAGAGCTCGGTCATGTGTTATGCTCCTCCTGTACCATGTGGGAACTCGGGGACACTTCCGGTGTCCCTGATGACTACATGTGCGGGATGTGTATCCAGCTCCTGAAGGACCGTGTTGCGAATTTGAAGCTGAGGGTGGTTTCACTCTGGAGCATCCACGATGCTGAGAATGACGTGAGTAGCACGTGTAGCGAGTTGGTCTTACCGCAGGTGAAGGGTCCACAGCCAGCTAGGGAATGGAAGACCAGCAGGAAGAGCAGTGCAAGGAAGGTAGTGCAGGTGCCCCCTGCAGTCATCCCCCTGCAAAACAGATACACTGCTTTGAGTACTGTTGAGGGGGATGACTCATCAGGGGAGGGCAACAGCAGCCAAATTCATGGCACTGTGGCTGGCTCTGTTGCACAGGAGGGCAGGAAAAAGAGTCGGAGAGCGATAGTGATAGGGGATTCAATTGTAAGGGGAATAGATAGGCGTTTCTGCGGCCGCAACCGAGACTCCAGGATGGTATGTTGCCTCCCTGGTGCAAGGATCAAGGATGTCTTGGAGCGGGTGCAGGACATTCTGAAAAGGGAGGGAGAACAGCCAGTTTTCGTGGTGCACATTGGTACCAACAACATAGGTAAAAAAAGGGATGAGGTCCGACGAGACGAATTTAAGGAGCAAGGAGCTAAATTAAAAAGTAGGACCTCAAAAGTAGTAATCTCGGGATTGCTACCAGTGCCACGTGCTAGTCAGAGTAGGAATTGCAGGATAGCGCAGATGAATACGTGGCTTGAGCAGTGGTACAGCAGGGAGGGATTCAAATTCCTGGGGCATTGGAACCGGTTCTGGGGGAGGTGGGACCAGTACAAACCAGACGGTCTGCACCTGGGCGGGACCAGAACCAATGTCCTAGGGGGAATGTTTGCTAGTGCTGTTGGGGAGGAGTTAAACTAATATGGCAGGGGGATGGGAACCAATGCAGGGAGACAGAGGGAAACAAAATGGAGACAGAAGCAAAAGACAGAAAGGAGATGACTAAAAGTGGAGGGCAGAGAAACCCAAGGCAAAAAACAAAAAGGGCCAATGTACAGCAAAATTCTAAAGGGTCAAAGTGTAATAAAAAGGCAAGTCTGAAAGCTCGGTGCCTCAATGCGAGGAGTATTCGGAACCCAAGAGAGGGCTCTGAGCTAGTTAGAGTTGGTGAGAGCGCAGATGAACAGGACCCCAAGAAAGAATGCAAAAGGCAGGATGCAACAGAGCAGAGCAGCACTGGGGTAAGTGTAAACCACAAGGTGATAGGAAGGGACAATATGTATGATTATAAAGGGGCTGCAGGAGGGGTCAAAACTAAAAATCATGGTATAAAAACTAGTATTAAAACACTTTACCTGAACGCATGCAGCATTCGAAATAAAGTAAATGAATTGACGGCACAAATCATTATAAATAGGTATGATTTGGTAGCCATTACAGAAACGTGGTTGCAGGGTGGCCAAGACTGGGAATTAAACATATACGGGTATCTGACAATTCGGAAGGATAGACAAGAAGGGAAAGGAGGTGGGGTAGCTCTGATAATAAAGGATGATATCAGGGCAGTTGTGAGCGATGATATTGGCTCCAATGAACAAAATGTTGAATCATTGTGGGTGGAGATTAGAGATAGTAAGGGGAAAAAGTCACTGGTGGGCGTAGTTTATAGGCCCCCAAATAATAACTTCACGGTGGGGCGGACAATAATTAAGGGAATAATAGAGGCATGTGAAAAAGGAATGGCAGTAATCATGGGGGATTTTAACCTACATATCGATTGGTCAAATCAAATCGCACGGGGTAGCCTGGAGGAGGAATTCATAGAATGCATACGGGATTGTTTCTTAGAACAGTATGTTACAGAACATACAGGGAGCAAACTATCTTAGATCTGGTCCTGTGTAATGAGACAGGAATAATAAACGATCTCCGAGTAAAAGATCCTCTTGGAATGAGTGCTCACAGTATGGCTGAATTTGGAATACAGATTGAGGGTGAGGAAGTAGTGTCTCAAACAAGCGTACTATGCTTAAACAAAGGGGACGACAGTGGGATGAGGGCAGAGTTGGCTAAAGTCGACTGGGAACACAGACTAAACGGTGGCACAATTGAGGAACAGTGGAGGACTTTTAAGAAGCTCTTTCATGGTGCTCAACAAAAATATATTCCAGTGAAAAAGAATGGCGGTAAGAGAAGGGATAACCAGCCATGGATAACCAAGGAAATAAAGGAGAATATCAAATTAAAAACCAATGCATATAAGGTGGCCAAGGTTAGTGGGAAACTAGAAGATTGGGAAAATTTTAAACAACAGCAAAGAATGACGAAGAAAGCAAGAAAGAAATGAAAGATAGATTACGAAAGTAAACTTGTGCAAAACATAAAAACAGATAGTAAAAGCTTTTACCGATATATAAAACGGAAGAGAGTGACTAAAGTAAATGTTGGTCCCTTAGAAGATGAGAAGGGGTATTTAATAAAAGGAAAGATGAAATGGCTGAGACCTTAAACAATTATTTTACTTCGGTCTTCACGGTAGAAGACACAAAAACCATGCCAAAAATTGCTGGTCACAGGAATGTGGGAAGGGAGGAGCTTGAGACAATCACTATCACGAGGGAGATAGTGTGCACAGGCTAATGGGACTCAAGGTAGACAAGTCCCCTGGTCCTGATGAAATGCATCCCAGGGTATTAAAAGAGATGGCGGAAGTTATAGCAGATGCATTCGTTATAATCTACCAAAATTCTCTGGACTCTGGGGAGGTACCAGCGGATTGGAAAGCAGCTAATGTAACGCCTCTGTTTAAAAAAGGGGGCAGACAAAGGGCAGGTAACTATAGGCTGGTTAGTTTAACATCTGTAGTGGGGAAAATGCTTGAAGCTATCATTAAGGAAGAAATAGCGGGACATCTAGATAGGAATAGTGCAATCCAGCAGACGCAACATGGATTCATGAAGAGGAAATCATGTTTAACTAATTTACAGAAATTCTTTGAGGATATAATGAGCATGGTGGATAGAGGTGTACCGATGGATGTGGTGTATTTAGATTTCCAAAAGGCATTCGATAAGGTGCCACATAAAAGGTTACTGCAGAAGATAAAGGTACGTGGAGTAGAGGAAATGTATTTGCATGGATCGAGAATTGGCTGGCTAACAGAAAACAGATTATCAGAATAAATGGGTCCTTTTTGGGTTGGAAATCGGTGGTTAGTGGTGTGCCACAGGGATCGATGCTGGGACCACAACTGTTTACAATATACATAGATGACCTGGAAGAGGGGACAGAGTGTAGTGTAACAAAATTTGCAGATGACACAAAGCTTAGTGGGAAAGCGGGTTGTGTAGAGGACACAGAAAGGCTGCAAAGAGATTTAGATAGGTTAAGCGAATGGGCTAAGGTTTGGCAGATGGAATACAATGTCGGAAAATGTGAGGTCATTCACCTTGGGGAAAAAAACAGTAAAAGGCAATATTATTTGAATGGGGAGAAACTACAACATGCTGCGGTGCAGAGGGACCTGGGGGTCCTTCTGCATGAATCCCAAAAAGTTAGTTTGCAGGTGCAGCAGGTAATCAGGAAGGCTAATGGAATGTTGGCCTTCATTGCGAGAGGGATGGAGTACAAAAGCAGGGAGGTCCTGCTGCAACTGTACAGGGTATTGGTGAGGCCGCACCTGGAGTACTGCATGCAGTTTTGGTCACCTTACTTAAGGAAGGATATACTAGCCTTGGAGGGGGTACAGAGAGATTCACTAGACTGATTCCAGAGATGAGGGGGTTACCTTATGATGATAGATTGAGTAGACTGAGTCTTTACTCGTTGGAGTTCAGAAGGATGAGGGGTGATCTTATCGAAACATTCAAAATAATGAAAGGGATAGACAAAATAGAGGCAGAGAAGTTGTTTCCACTGGTCGGGGAGACTAGAACTAGGGGGCACAGCCTCAAAATATGGGGGAGCCAATTTAAAACCGAGTTGAGAAGGAATTTCTTCTCCCAGAGGGTTGTGAATCTGTGGAATTCTCTGCCCAAGGAAGCAGTTGAGGCTAGCTCATTGAATGTATTCAAATCACAGATAGATAGATTTTTAACCAATAAGGTAATTAAGGGTTATGGGGAGCGGGCGGGTAAGTGGAGCTGAGTCCACGGCCAGATCAGCCATAATCTTTTTGAATGGCGGAGCAGGCTCGAGGGCCTAGATGGCCAACTCCTGTTCCTAATTCTTATGTTCTTATGTTCTTATGTTAAGTCCATATACACTGGAAGCGTCCCTGACTTCCCACATAGCACAGGAGGAGCATAACACGTGCCCGAGCTCTCCTGCCATGACTTAACCCTCAGATTAACTTAATTTTGCAACAACAATGCTAAAAGCTTACTTACTGATAAAGAAAGGAAAAATAAAAACTACTTACCAATCACTTACCCCCTTGGCTGTGGCATCATCCTTCGATTTCTTTCTGCTTCTTATTTGCCTTCTCTCCATGCTGCAGCTGCACCGACTGGCCTCTCCGACGACGAACTCCTGACACTGCTCCCCGACATTGGGCCTCTTGTAGGCCTTCTCGATCTCCCCGCTTCGCCTCTCCGACGACGAACTCCCGACACTGCTCCCCGACGTTGGGCCTCTTGTAGGCCTCCTCGATCTCCCCATTTAGTGAGTTGGCCACACCGTAGGTAAAGGGTACACAGCCAGATAGGGGATGGGTGACCAACAGGAAGAACAGTGGAAGGAAGGCAGTGCAGGGGTCCCTTGCGATCATCGCCATCCAAAACAGATGTACTGCTTTGGGTAGTGTTGAGGGGGATGACTCATCAGGGGAGAGCAGCAGCAGCCAAGTTCATGGCACCGTGGGTGGCTCTGTTGCACAGGAGGGCAGAAAAAAGAGTGGGAGAGCTACAGTAGTAGGGGATTCTATTGCAAGGGGAATAGATAGATGTTTCTGCAGCCGCAACCGAGACTCCAGGATGGTATGTTGCCTCCCTGGTGCAAGGGTTAAGGATTTCTCGGAGCGGGTGCAGGACATTTTGAAGAGGGAGGGTGAACAGCCAGTTGTCGCGGTGCATATAGGTACCAACGATATAGGTAAGAAACAGAATGAGGTCTTACAAGACTAATTTAGGGAGCTAGGAGTTAAATTAGGAGTTGTGTACAGACCACGAAACAGTAGTAGTGAGGTTGGGGACAACATCAAACAAGAAATTAGGGATGCGTACAATAAAGGTACAGCAGTTATCATGAGCGACTTTAATCTACATATTGATTGGGCTAACCAAACTGGTAGCAATTTGGTGGAGGAGGATTTCCTGGAGTGTATTATGGATGGTTTCCGAGACCAATATGTTGAGGAACCAACTAGAGGGCTGGCCATCCTAGACTGGGTGATGTGTAATGAGAAAGGACTAATTAGCAATCTTGTTGTGCGCGGCCCCTTGGGGAAGAGTGACCATAATATGGTAGAATTCTTTATTAAGATGGAGAGTGATACAGTTAATTCAGAGACTAGGGTCCTGAACTTAAGGAAAGGTAACTTTGGTGGTATGAGACGTGAATTGGCTAGAATAGACTGGCGAATGATACTTAAAGGGTTGACGGTAGATAGGCAATGGCAAACATTTAAAGATCACATGGATGAACTTCAACAGTTGTGCATCCCTGTCTGGATTAAAAATAAAACGGGGAAAGTGGCTCAACCGTGGCTAACAAGGGAAATTAAGGATAGTGTTAAATCCAAGGAAGAGGCATATAAATTGGCCAGAAAAAGCAGCAAACCTGAGGACTGGGAGAATTTTGTAATACAGCAGAGTAGGACAAAGGGTTTAATTCGGAGGGGGAAAATAGAGGATGAGACAAGCTTGCTGGGAACATAAAACCTGACTGCAAAAGCTTATATAGATATGTGAAGAGAAAAAGATGTGAAGTGAAACAAACATAGGTCCCTTGCAATCAGATTCAGGTGAATTTATAATGGGGAACAAAGAAATGGTGGACCAGTTAAACAAATATTTTGGTTCTGTCTTCACAAATAACCTTCCAGAAATACTAGGGGACCGAAGGTCTAGTGAGAAGGAACTGAAGGAAATTCTTATTAGGCGGGAAATTGTTTTAAGAAAATTGATGGGATTGAAAGCCGATAAATCTACGGGGCCTGATAGTCTACATCCCAGAGTACTTAAGCAAGTAGCCCAAGAAATAGTGGATGCATTTGTGATCATTTTCCAACAGTCTATCAACTCTGGATTGGTTCCTATGGACTGGAGGGTAGCTAATGTAACACTACTTTTTAAGAAAGGAGGAAGAGAGAAAGTGGGAAATTATAGACCGGTTAGCCTGATATCAGTAGTGGGGAAAATGTTGGAATCAATTATTAAAGATGTAATAGCAGCACATTTGGAAAGCAGTGACAGGATCGGTCCAAGTCAGCATGGATTTATGAAGGGGAAATCCTGCTTGAGAAATCTTCTAGAAATTTTTGAGGATGTAACTGGTAGAGTGGACAAGGGAGAACCAGTGGATGTGGTGTATTTGACAAGGCTTTTGACAAGGTCCCACACAAGAGATTGGTGTGCAAAATTAAAGCACATGGTATTGGGGGTAATGTACTGTCGTGTATAGAGAACTGGTTGGTAGACAGGAAGCAGGGAGTCGGGATAAACGGGCCCTTTTCAGAATGGCAGGCAGTGACTAGTGGGGTGCCACAGGGCTCAGTGCTGGGACCCCAGCTATTTACAATGTACATTAATGATTTGGATGAGGGAATTGAGTGTAATATCTCCAAATTTGCAGATGACACTAAGCTGGGTGGCAGTGAGCTGTGAGGAGGACGCTAAGAGGCTGCAGGGTGACTTGGACAGGTTAGGTGAATGGGCAAACGCGTGGCAGATGCAGTTTAATGTGGATAAATGTGAAATTATCTACTTTGGTGACAAAAACACGAAGGCAGAATATTATCTGAATGGCAGCAGATTAGGAAAAGGGGAGGTGCAGCAAGATATGGTGTCATGGTACATCAGTCATTGAAAGTTGGCATGCAGATTCAGCAGACAGTGAAGAAGGCAAATGGTTTGTTGGCCTTCATAGCTAGGGGATATGTGTATAGGAGCAGGGAGGTCTTACTGCAGTTGTACAGGGCCTTAGTGAGGCCTCACCTGGAATATTGTGTTCAGTTTTGGCCTCCTAATCTGAGGAAGGCCGTTCTTGCTATTGAGGGAGTGCAGCGAAGGTTCACCAGACTGATTCCCGGGATGGCTGGACTGACATATGAGGAGAGACTGGATCGGCTGGGCCTATATTCACTGGAGTTTAGAAGGATGAGAGGGGATCTCATAGAAACATTTAAAATTCTGACGGGACTGGACAGGTTAGATGCGGGAAGAATGTTCCCGATGTTGGGGAAGTCCAGAACCAGGGGACATAGTCTAAGGATAAGGGGTAGGCCATTTAGGACTGAGATGAGGAGAAACTTCTTCACTCAGAGTTGTTAACCTGTGGAGTTCCCTACCACAGAGAATTGTCGATGCCAGTTCATTGAATATATTCAAGAGGGAGTTGAATATGGTCCTTAAGGCTAAAGGGACCAAGGGATATGGAGAGAAAGCAGGAAAGGGGTACTGAGGTGAATGATCAGCCATGATCTTATTGAATGGTGGTGGAGGCTCGAAGGGCCAAATGGCCTACTCCTGCACCTATTTTCTATGTTTCTATTAGGCCAGAGCAAACTAAGTATGCTCATACTAAACCACGTGACAAACCATGTGACAACACATTACATTGCTTTCTCCTTAAAAAAATGTATGTATTCCACTCTCAAATGCAACAAAACTATGGTCCTACCTTTCCCAGCATTACATGTATCCCCGACTGTTTTTCTTTTAAATGAACTGCAAATCCACTTTAACAACAGGTATGTAGAGCCTTTCTGATCTCCTTACAAGGTTTTGGTGTTGAACCAATTTTTGGGCTGTTTGGTTTTGGTTCCCAACTCAAAGATGATCCTGTTTCTATCCCATCCTTTTGCCAAAATGTACTACATGTGGGTAGAATAAATGAAGGGCAGAGACACGGTGAGTCACGAGTCCATGTGCTTGCTTTACTCGGCCAGGGCAAACTGAGCATGCTCATACCAAACCATGTAACACCCACGTGCCATGTGATAATACATTACAAAGGTCTATTAAGTCAGCTCCTTCAAATACCAAGACCTGATTTAAAAGATTTAAAACTACAACGGTCCAGCGCACAACATTGGAAAAGTTAGGCTCAAAAAGTATAATCCAGAATGGTTGATTAACAATCAGAAATTAAACAAGACAGGAAAATGGCCAGAATTAGCCTGCGCCCTTTTTCAGGCCCAGACTTGATGCTGCGCGACCAACTGTATCCAAGCTGAGAGAGTGGAGGATCGATGGAAATTGGTCTTTGGGCTTCAGCAGCACACCCAGTACAGGTCATGTCTCCATAGGCAGCTCACCCGAACTAAGACAACAATGTCAGATTGCCTGCCTCGCCAGCCACATGCTCAAGTAGATCCTGAGAGTTAGGATTGGAGTGATGCTACGAGGGGTTGGGGGAGCGGGGAGGAAGTGGGTGGAGGCGTGGTTGATTGTGATTTCTACAGAGCGAGGGGAGCAATTCTGCTTTTTATGCCTCCAGAAGAAGGATTTAAAAAAATAATTTATACTTGTATATCGTTGGTGACCATGGAGCAACAAAGACTCCTGAGTGAGGCAGGCCCAATGCCTACTCCACTCATCACCAACCATTCGAAAAGACGTCTTTTAACAGGCTTTAGGCCATAATTGACATATTTAAGGGGCCAAATACTTATTTTATGCATCTGCCCGGGATACCTAACAAATGGGTCCCATGAATTTATCAGAGGGACCACACACCTGCGCCGATAGAACACAGGCCGTCCCAATGCTAAATTGGTAAGCTTTGCGTCTGTTTTACTCCCGAGAAATGGTCGCAACGCAAACCAATCTTTACCCCAAAGACTTTCACAAAGACTTCAGGGAGAAGAGAAAGGGGTTGACTGGGAAAATTACAAGAAAGTTATGAAAGTATGTCAAATGGGTAACTAGAAAGACTACGAGGGAACTGGAAATGCTAAAGCTGGTTCTGTTGCTATCTGCTGTTGTTGTCACAGCAGCTTGGCGTGTGTGACATGAACTGTCACCTCTCCAGCCACACCGAGATAATTCAGTTACATCTGAAAGTACAGAGGTCAGCCAGAGTATTGTAATTTATATTGAATATCACATCTATGGTTCCACGTGGATTTTTCTGGTAACATGTGAAACCTTTGCCAGAGGATTAGAAAACTATTTTCTGTCATTTATTTTGTACTAAGTGATGGTTAGCCATATATAAGCTAATCATGGGCCTTTCGGAAGTGAGTTGAATGGCAGCCAAACAGGCACAATTTGCAAACTGAATACAAATAGTATAATTTGTACAGTAGGATGAGCACACTCGCAGCGACAGATAGACTCACTAATATGGTCGTTATGAAACTGGATTGACATTCTGACGTGTAGGGATGCAACATGAATAAACTCAATTTGTTAAAATAATTAATATTATGATTACAGGCAAAAGATTTTGAATTTCTCTGGAGAACACATTGCTTCTTTTCAAATGAGATTTACAAAGATCTATTACTTTGAAATGGGGAGCAATTTTATATAAAACTATGCACCTGCATCCAACTGTTCCAATGTACCTTATTTTCATGCAACAATTTCTCTTTAAGGCATTGTGGTAGTAATGATGCAATTTGTATTAAGTGTGTTGCCTGTTTTGGCAAACCTTTTGTGGAAATACTTAGTTGTTTTGTATCCAAAATAGAGGTGATTTCAGAACAATGTAATTAATGGAGAAATAATGTGCAAACTGAAATAAACAGCCTTGCTGAAAGGAGCCATATCCTCTTTGTTTATATTTTTTGGTTTCGGATAGCTTTGGAAGTCTGGCCTAGTGTCAATTTATTATTAAAGCCGAAAGAGTTGCTAACCAATGATGTCACGTTAGGCCGTTTTCTGTCGCTAACCCAATGCTGTCACATTAGGTCATTTCCTTTTTATCAAATTAAAGTTACAATTTTCTGTTGCTAAACAGTTTCTGTCATAACAGCTCAATTTTCTTTGCTAAGTTGACTGTGCACAGTGACTGCATTTCAAAAGTATTTCATTGGCTGCAAGGCACTTTGGGGCACCCTGAGTTTGTGAAAGGCTCTATATAAATGCATTGTGGGCCGCCCTGACCTGTGCGAGAACACCACCGCAGGTCGGAGCTATAAATAGAGCTGGGGCGCCGGGCCCTGGAACATCGAGGCGGAGGTGAGGCGATTGAGCGTACGGGGCCCAGAAAAATCCACGCACAGACATCTTCCAGCCCCTCAACTGGAGTTCAGGACTGGAACATTGGGTCCTTCATTGAAACATCTGTGAACTCTCGTGGAAGCAAGTCACCCTCGTTCGAGGGACCGTCTATGATGATGATATGATATAAATACAAGTTCTTTCTTTTTTACTGATTCCCATTTTGGAATTTCTTTTTGGTATAGATCCTGACATCAGTGAAGAAATTAAAAATTATCGCTTAGAATAATGGTTAAACCTTATTAAAGGTTTTAAATGCGAAACGTGGTGCTAATAAATGCACGTTCTTGTAAAAAGAGATGGAAAGAAATTGTTTTATTGCAAGTTCTCATTACTTCATTTTCATAACTCCTTAAAGATATACCTCTCTACATCTCTTCAGAGTTATAACTGGACCAGAATTTCCAAAAAGCAACATTTATGATAATGGGCCTTTCTGTATTTTAAGTGTAACTTTCGCATTTACCATCTGTCACATTCAGGGTTTCAATTGGCAACTTAAAAACAATACTACCATTTGGGAGAATGGTTGATAGCTCCCAAATGCCACTAATGTTTGTTACACATTGTGAATGACAGTCTCCAAAGTAACAAAACAGAGAGATTTATGCAGGAAATATAATTGAAGAAGCATTATTTTACAGTAAGGTGGAAGCAAGAAGACGTCAAAAGAGATTACATTCTCTAAAATGGTCACATTCATAAACTTTCTCTTTGATTGTATCAAAAGAAGTCTGCAGATAACTTTTTAAAAATTTGTTCCGTGAAGTGGGCATCGCTGGCAAGGTCAGCATTTATTGCCCATCCTTTATTGCCCTTGAAAAGGTGGTGGTGAGCTGCCTTCTTGAACCTGCAGTCCTTGTGGTGAAATGCTGTTAGGGAAGGAGTTCCAGGATTTGGACCCAGTGACGATGAGGGAACGGAGATATATTTCCAAGTCAGGATCGTGTGTAACTTGGAGGGGAACTTGCAAGTAATGGTGCTCCCATGTGCCTGCTGCCATTGTCCTTCTAGGTCGATGATCAGCCATGATCTTATTAAATGGCGGAGTAGGCTCGAGAGGCCGTATGGTCTACTCCTGCTCCTATTTGTTATGTTCTTGTGATAGAGGTCACAGGTTTGGAAGGGGCTGCCGAAGAAGCCGTGGCAAGTTGCTGCAGTGCATCTTATACATTGTGTACCAGTGGTGGAGAAAGTAAATGTTGAAGGTGGTGGACGGGGTGCCAATCAAGCGAGCTGCTTTGTCCTGGATGGTGTTGAGCTTCTTAAGTGTTGTTGGAGCTGCACTCATCCAGGCAAGGAAATGTTTCTCTGCTTAAGTTAGGCCACATTGAAAAGTCTCAGCCAAATCCAGGATTCAGTGCAGTCTGATCTATTAGATATTCGCCAAAACACTGAGGTCACGATTTTTCCTACTGGGTCGGGTGCAAGGCGGGCGACTTCAGGTGTGCACTGGAACCCCGCTCCCATCTTCATCCGCTTCTGTTCAAGTAATTTTACATTGATGGGGCTTGTTAAGCCCGCCATGCGAGGTACCCAGCCAATTAAAAGGAAGCGGGCCTTATGATGTCATTTGATGACATGTCATTAGCCAGTTTCCTTAAAAAGGACCATGCCCACATCCATTTTGATTTTTGTGCTGTCAGTATTCTGCAGCATCGTGGTGCTGCAAACACCGACAAGCACTGCACAAAGGTGCACGTCTGCATCCAGCCTCTCCCATTGCTCCCTCCAGATGCTTATGGAGGGAGTCACAGCACGCAGGGAGATCCTCTTCCCTTCTAATGGGCAGAAGAGACCTCCCCAGGAGACCAACGCAGCCAAGTTGCACATTGTACAGGAGGGCACAATCAGAGTTGTCATCAGGAGGACTAGGCTGCAGTGGCTCAAACCTTTCAATGATCTCAGTAGATCAAGAAACATTACTGCAAAGCCACACTCAACCTCATCCTCTATGCCATTCATCACATCCCCATCACTCTGCCTTCCCTACCCTACTCCTGCATATCGTTACTCACACCAACTTACCTTGCACCTCCACCCATCCCTCTCTCTAGCTATATTATCACATCCCCATTTCATTAGCCATCCCCAAAACTCAGCTGCTTCCTTGTCCAATCATACCAACTAACAACACACAAGGGTCTTTTAGTCAATGTTCATGTAGAGTTTCTGCAAATGTGTTGTCAGACATTGAAATCTTTATTTTCAACACCTTACTTTCTTGGACAGATTTGTGTGCACCTTTGGAAGTGACGTAGTGAGTTGTATTGAATGGTGGGACATAAGGGTACCCCCCACAATGGTGATGTGTGAAAGGAATGTCTTGGGCATTGTAGGGATGCTTTATGGTGCTGGTGTGGGGTGGTGCCAACCTGGCGTATCATGTGGCAGCCAGGGTGTACAGCATCAAGTGAAGTAAACTTGGCCATGGTGAGGCCATTCCTGGTGTCCCAAGCAGCAATGTGATCGGGTGCTGATGCCCTGTGTCCTGCGTGGCATCAGGTGATTGTGGAGAATGTTGGTGATGCTGGTGTGTTTAGTGATGCTGGTGTTGGGGCTGATTGTGGTGGGATTCTGAGGGCCAAGGCGAAATTTCTTTTCAAGGGCACCGATACTATAGTTTCAAGGGCATTGATGGGAATAGATGGCAGATGAAGTTGAGATCACAGAAGCGATCTCTCAGTTATGAGAGTGGTTGCTCCAAGGAGGTGACACTGGATAGAGAGATCACTACAAACACTCCAAAGCTCCATAAAGCTAATGATTGTATTCCCAATCCTGAGGCTCCAGCTTCTAAGATTAGAAATTGCACAGCTATGAAATGGTAGCTTTTATATCACTTTTGCAGCTGTCACCCATTCGCAGCAATGGAGAGTCACTGAGAACCCAAAAGACTTACCTGACATGATCCCCGAGCATCGGGAACCTCATAAAAAAACTTGGAAAAATCGCTAGGACCTGGTAAAATGCTGATTAATTAGCATTTAAGCAGCTTCTTAAGTATCTCAATCACCTGACCTGCCGCTTAGTGTTGGGTCTTCAAACCGCAGGCAAAGCCGGCGCTTGAGAAACTGACATGGAGGCGGGTTCAGAGCGGACTTTCCCCCCCCACCCCCCCCCCACTGTCAATCATGGCCATTTTGACAGCAGGCCCACCTCCAAACTTGCACTCTCAGCGCCAGTAAGATTCCGGCCTGAATGTGGAAAGTCTGTTTTGGAGAGGATGTTACCATCCCATAGACAAACCAGCTCGACGGATCAGAGCTGAAGAATTTCTCTGGAGAGGAAATCTCATGGGGCTCGAATTTGATGAAGGCCTCCACCATCCCAAGTACCGCCCAAAGGACCGGCGATTGCCACCGAGGTACCTGACGGTACTTTGGGCGGGGTTTTCTTCAGAAAGGTCCCTCGAAGGTCGGCAGGCGGCAAATGATGGACTTCCGCCAATCTGGACGGCAGCCGGCGGGAGCTCTCATTCTCGGTGACAAAGGCGCTTGCCGCCCAATTGCCGCCGAGAATGGAGTCGGGCCCACGGAGGCTCGAAGACCTGCAAAGAAAAAGCACCGGGGAAAAAAAAACATCGGAACACCTTCAGGGAACCCCATACAGGTAAGTGCCTGTAAAGGAAAAAAGTTAAAAATGTTTATTCACTTTTTTTCAGCTCTTCAGACCTACCATCGGGGACAGACCAGCCTTCTCACAGCGGTCCACCCCAGTTCTGGCACCGATTCCCGCTGACTCCCGAAAGCATGAATACAGCATCTCGGTGGGTGGAAGTCTACTTATGCCATTCGGCCATCCGCTGATGTCAGCGGGCGGTTCCTCAATTCTCCCCTCCCGCCCGCTGCAGACTAAATTGAAACTGGCAGTGGGCGGATCTCGAGGAGGAAGGTCGGCAGCAGCCGATGGCAGCGGGCAGTGTGCATCAAATTCTGACCCCATGGTGTCCAACTTGTTAATGGACCTGTCAATCAAACCAAATTACATTTTTCACTGCAATCGACCCTATAACTGAACTGACCTTCATTTTAAGAATGAAGAGCAATTATATCTTCCAGTCGAAAGGGACACACACCTACAATCTATTTTAAATGGTATATTGTTCCTGTCTTTATAATACATGCATCATCTGGTTCACCATAAGCATCACTGCAGAAAATTCATCAGTATATCAATAAACATCTACCGAGAAGGTGAACAACTCTAATGAAAGAGGAGAAAAATTTGAAATATTATTAATCTTGCCCATTTCTTTTTACTGCAGTCAGAACTATGCAATGTATGCAATCTTTGTAAAAGATTTGATTTGAGTGCAAAAAAATGTGACAAGTATGTCTGTCGATGAATAAATGCCCAAAGGGATAGCACTACTTCATAATCATGACTAAATGATAGATGGGATTACATCTGATGATGTATAGCATGTTACTTAGTAAATGACAGTTTGGCTGAGTCTAGTACTCTGAGTCAAAAGTTCAAACTCCGCATGAGGACTGAGCCAATGATCTAGGCGAACACATTAGTGTGGTAATAACGGTGCACTGCATTGTTGAAGATGCTGTCTTTTGATGAGAAGTTACGCAGAGGCTCCATCTTCCTGTAGAGATGGAGGTAAAAATTGCCACAGCAGAATTCAAAGAAGATCTGGGGAGTTTTCTTTGGTCTCTCAGTCAGCATGTTATCATCAGCATAGGCAATCCCTCGAAATCGAGGAAGACTTACTTCCACTTCTCTTCTTCTTAGGCAGTCCCCTGGAGTCGGGGATGACTTGCTTCCACACTAAAAGTGAGTTCTCAGGTGACTGTGCAGTCCAATACGGGAATTACAATCTCTGTCACAGGTGGGACAGACAGTGGTTGGAGGAAAGGATGAGTGGGGATTCTGGCTGAGCCTTTAGCGATGACCCTTCCCTTTAAGGGAGGGAAGAGCCCTTTGTACGGGGCAGCATTGCACAGCTCAGTGTGCAGCATTGCTGATGTGTATGCCTCATTAGTGCTCCAAGAAGGAGTACTCCTTCCGGGAGCGCTAAAACGCATTTTTTCAGAGGAAGGAAACTTTAGCGTCTGATACTAGGTTTCCGGCCTCTCAAAAATTACCACCCCCAAACAGGGCGATAATCAATTTCTTCCCCTATTATTATGCACTTAAAAAAATGATTTATTGTAATGCACTTGACCAAACCAAGTAGGTGAGTCGTTTTGGGGGTAATTTTAACCTCACCCATCTGGTAGAAAACTGACAGGATCAGAATGTCCATCCATTTTACACCGCATTGACTTCAATGTGGGATGAAAAACAGGCGACCCATTCAAGGTTAGTTTCCTGCTGTGCAGGTTGGGTTAAAATAACCCTTTGAGCATTTAAATCCCACAAGGCAATCAGTTTCGAAAACTGAGGTGCCAGGACCACTGTAATTGAGGAAGGGCTGGATTCCTTTGGCCTCGTGTATAAAGTATATTATGGCACTCTATGATCCATGAAAGAAGTCTTTTTCTATTACTTCCATTTTAAAGAAAAAAGAAAGACTTGCATTTATATAGTGCCTTTCACAATCACAATCAAAGCGCTTTACGGCCAATGAGGTACATTTGTTTTGAAGTGTAGTCACTGTTGTTGTAATGTATGAAACGTGGCAGTCAATTTGCGCACAGCAAGGTCCCATAAACAGCACTGTGATAATGACCAGATAATCTGTTTTTAACAATGTAGATTGAGGAATAAATATTGGCTAGGACATCAGGGAGAACTCCCCTGCTCTTCTCCAAAATCGTGTCATAGGATCTTTTATGTCCACCTGCGTAGGCAGATGGGGTCTCGGTTTAATGTCTCATCCAAAAGACAGCACCTCCAACAGTGTAGCACTGGAGTGTCACAGCATGTCAGCCTCGAATTTTGTGCTCAAGTCTTTGGAGTGTGCTTTGAACCTGATATGTCCTTACTATACAGTATAAATGCACACGAGGCCCATGCTTGAGAGAAAGTCAGTCTGTGACCTGTCCTTTATTCCTTAGCACTCAAGTGCGGGAAGAGGGTGGAGCTTCCCCTCTTATATCTGAAGGTCCAGGTTAGGAGTGTCTCTCACAAGTTCACCACCTAGTGGTCATTGTTCTCACAGTGTACAACTTAGGTCAGATTATACAGGGGTTACATTGCTGGTTGAATACATGACATCACCTTCCCGCCAAAGTCTTATTGGGATCACAGATTGAGTCTCTCTGGTGGTTTACGCTCTCTTGTAGAGCACCTGAGTTGGGGCTCCGGTTGTTGGGCGCTGGCCTGAGTGTCTGCTGTTTGCGGTGCCTCAGGCCTATCCGGACTGCCCACAGTGACTGGGCTCTCTTCCCTTTGGTCCCTGTGTTCGGTCACCTGTGGAGGAGTGAACTCTATATTGTGTTCTTCTTCTGCTTCTTCTATGGGGTTGCTGAACCTCCTTTTTGTTTGATCCACATGTTTGCGGCAGATTTGTCCATTGGTAAGTTTAACTACCAGAATCCTATTTCCCTCTTTGGCAACCACAGTGCCTACGAGCCATTTGGGCCCTGCAGCGTAGTTGAGGACAAAAACAGGGTCATTTACATCAATACATCGCGCCCTCGCATTCCTGTCATGGTAGTCATATTGTGACTGGCGCCTGCTCTCAACAATTTCTTTCATGGTGGGGTGTATAAGGGATAACCGGGTTTTGAGTGCCCTTTTCATTAGCAGCTCTGCGGGTGGAACCCCTGTGAGCGAGTGTGGTCGGGTTCTGTAGGCCAACAGGAGGCGTGATAAACAGCTTTGTAGGGAACCCCCTTGGATTCTGAGCATCCCCTGTGTGATTATCTGCACTGCTCGTTCTGCCTGGCCGTTTGAGGCTTGCTTGAACGGTGCCATTCTGACATGGTTAATTCCATTGCCTGCCATGAAGTCCTGGAATTCAGTGCTTGTGAAGCACGGGCCATTGTCGCTGACCAAGATGTCCGGTAGACCGTGGGCGGCGAACATTGCCCGTAGACTTTCTACCGTGGCAGAGGATGTGCTTGAATTTAAAATGTCACACTCGATCCATTTGGAGTAGGCGTCTACTACAACCAAAAACATTTTTCCCATGAAAGGGCCTGCATAGTCCACATGGATGCGTGACCAAGGCTTGGCGGGCCATGGCCAGGGGCTAAGGGGGGCTTCCCTGGGCGCATTGCCCAGCTGGGCACACGTGTTGCACCTGCGAACACAAAGTTCCAGATCTGCGTCTATCCCTGGCCACCAAACGTGTGACGTGCAATTGCCTTCATTATGACAATGCCCGGGTGCTCATTGTGGAGTTCTCTGAGGCATTGACTGGGGCATGACTGCGCGGTTTCCCCACAGTAGGCAATCGGCCTGAATCGAGAGTTCATCCCTGCACCTGTGAAATGGTTTAAATTCCTCAGGGCATGCCCTGTACGTGGCTGCCCGTCCCCATTCAGGACACATTTCTTGACTAGAGACAATAGCGGGTCTCTATTTGTCCAGACTTTAATCTGATGGGCTGTCACGGGTGAGCCTTCGCTTCCGAAAGCTTCAACAGCCATGACCATTTCAGCAGCATGCTCGTTAGCCCCCTCAGTGGTGGCTAGTGGGAGCCTGCTGAGTGCATCGGCGCAGTTTTCGGTGCCCGGTCTGTGCCGAATTGTGTAGTCATAGGTGGCTAACGTGAGTGCCCACCTCTGTATGCAGGCCGATGCGTTTGCATTTATGGCCTTGTTGTCAGCCAAAAGGGACGTCCAGAACCAGGGGTCACAGTCTAAGGATAAGGGGTAAGCCATTTAGGACCGAGATGAGGAGAAACTTCTTTACCCAGAGAGTGGTGAACATGTGGAATTCTCTACCACAGAAAGTTGTTGAGACCAATTCACTAAATATATTCCAAAAAGGAGTTCGATGTAGTCCTTACTACTAGGGGGATCAAGGGGTATGGGGAGAAAGCAGGAATGGGGTACTGAAGTTGCATGTTCAGCCATGAACTCATTGAATGGCAGTGCAGGCTCGAAGGGCCGAATGGTCTACTCATGCACCTATTTTCTATGTTTCTATGTTTCTATGTTTTTATGTTAGGGGTTTGTGATCTGTCTCCAGCTCAAATTTCCTGCCAAACAGGTACTGGTGCATTTTCTTTACCGCATATACACATGCGAGCGCCTCCTTTTCTACCAACCCGTAGCCCCTTTCTGCCTGGGACAGACTTCTGGAGGCGTAAGCTACCGGCTGTAACTGACCCTTGGCATTTGACATGCTGCAACACACACCCGACAATATAGGACAACGCATCGCACGTTAACACAAGTTTCTTACATGGGTCATATAGCGTTACCAGATTGTTGGAACATAAAAAATTGCGTGCTCTATTAAAAGCCCTTTCCTGGCTTTCCCCCCAGACCCATTCGCGACCTTTGCATAGGAGCACGTGTAGCGGCTCTAGCAGCGTGCTCAATTTGGGAAGAAAGTTACCAAAATAGTTCAGGAACCCCAGGAACGAACTAAGCTCCATCGTGTTACGGGGTCTGGATGCTCTCTGGATCACTTCCACCTTGGACACAGTAGGGCTGATCCCGTCTGCTGCTACCCTCATCCCCAGGAATTCTACCTCTGGAGCTAGGAAGACGCACTTCGCCTTTTTCGGTCGCAGCCCTACCCGGTCCAGTCTGCGTAGCACCTCCTCCAGGTTGTGGAGGTGTTCTTCAATATCGTAACCCGTGATGAGGATGTCATCCTGAAAAACCATCGTCCCTGGAATCGACTTGAGGAGGCTTTCCATATTTCGTTGGAAGATTGCGGCGGACGAGCGAATCCCGAACGGACATCTGTTGTACTCAAACAACCCCTTGTGTGTCGTGATGGTGGTCAGCTTCTTCGACTCACTCACCAGCTCCTGGGTCATGTAAGCTGAGGTCAGATCCAATTTTGAAAAAAGTTTGCCACTGGATAGCGTCGCAAAGAGGTCCTCCGCTCTCGGTAGCGGGTACTGGTCTTGGAGTGACACCCGATTGATGGTGGCCTTGTCATCACCACATATCCTAACTGACCCATCCGCCTTGCACACCGGCACAATAGGGCTCGCCCAGTCACTGAATTCGACTGGCGAGATGATGCCTTCCCTCAGCAGGCAGTCCAATTCGCATTCTATCTTTTACCGCATCACATACGGCACCGCCCTGGCCTTGTGGTGTACTGGCCTGGCGTCCAGGTTTATGTGAATCACTACCTTGGCCCCCATGAAAGTGCCAATGCCGGGTTGAAATAATAAGTCAAATTTGTCCAGGATCTGTGAGCATGATACTCGCTCCACAGAGGAAATTGCATTGACATCGCCCATTTCCAGTTCATGACAGCAAGCCAACTCCTCCCCAGTAGTGCGGGACCGTCCCCTGGGACAATCCAGAGTGGCAACCTGTTCTCCGAATCTTTGTGGGTCACGACTACCGTGGCGCTGCCTAGCACCGGAATGATCTGCTTTGTGTAAGTCCGTAGCTTCAATCGGCAATAATTTTGGCCTCCTGGCCTTGGACGCCCACAACTTTTCGAACTGTGGTACCCATCAGGGACTGGCTGACCCCTGCGTCTAGCTCCATTGATACTGGGATGTCATTGAGGAGCACTTTCATCACTATCAGTGGTGTCCTGGTGTATGAACTGTATACGTGCTCCACATGAACTCGCTGAACTTCAGCTTCCAGCGATTTCCCCTAGCATTTATTTCTGCAATTTCTGCAGGTATTTTGCTCATCTCTGCAAACTCCGGCTGAGTGTGTGCCTCCATGCCTCCAACATGAGCTGATGTTGGAAACAAAAGGTCCCTTGCCAGTCGATCGTCCCTGACTGTCCCTGTTATTGTCCTTGAGTGCGCCATTAACAGGTATTGATGGCCCCATTACTGGCCGCATTGTCCCTTGCAATGGCATGAATTGCCGTTCAGCCTGCCATTGTCTCTGTCGAACACCCCCTCTGGGTTCAACTACATGTTGGGGCATGCCCGATTGCCCTTGTCTGCCTGGAGAACTGTATGCTGCTTTAACAATGTTGAACCTCTGTCCCAACGATTCCTTAACACAGTACCTCTCATCTGTTCTGCAAGTGGCCATGCTCGCATGGTTTAAATCCCAGTTTCTCGTCACCATTGTTACTATACAGTATAAATGCACACGAGGCCCATGCTTGGTAGAAGGTCAGTCTCTGACCTGTCCTTTATTCCTTAGCACTCAAGTGCGGGAAGTGGGTGGAGCTTCCCCTTTTATATCTGAAGGTCCAGGCTAGAAGTGTCTCCCACAAGTTCACCACCTAGTGGTCATTGTTCTCACAGTGTACAACTTAAGTCAGATTATACATGGGTTACAATGCTGGTTGAATACATAACAGAACCCACAACCTTCTGACTCAGTGGCCGGGGTGCTACCACTGAGCCACAGCTGATACTCTTTGGCAAATGTTTAGTCATCTGGCTCTCGTCAACTGCCTAACATACAAGGACAGTATTCCCAGTTATTAGTCTGGCCTCATTTTTTTTACAATTTCATCAGTTTCTTGTGAAGGTGACAACTGATAAATCTTTCAGCTTTCTTAAGCTACAAGTTCCCACATTGTGCTGGTTGCTATCCTTATCAGGAAGTCAGAAATTCACAAAAAGCCAGGATTCATCTCTCCAAATATGACAAATGACAATCTATAAGTTTTTATGATTGACATATTGCTCAATATAGGCACGCGTATGATGCAACATGTAAAACAATCCATAAAATCTAGATAGCAGTGATAGATAGGATTCTGTAATGCTTTAAGTACTCGATGTTCTTCTCACTTTTAAAAATACCCTCTTGTTTCCTGCATTTGACATCTGTGAACCATGTGAGCAACTTGTGTATAAACTTAATGAAATCGATCTGAATTTTTAGAACCTATTTTTCAACAGAAGGTTTAATATTCCCCTTTGACACCACAGCACCAACATTGCTTGAGCTGATGTAAACTAAATGTATCTCCAGCACAAGCACTGGAAAACAAATCTTATGGGGCTCAATTTTTGGCGTATTGCCAGAGTTACGCCCGTTTTTCTTGGCCTCAACTACTCCAAAAAAAAAAGTTAAGTTTCCCCGTTCTTTTTTTTTTAAATTGGCATTGTGCAACCTGTCCTGTAGCCTCAGGGGGTGGAACCTAATATCTGCATTGAAAAAATGATGCCGCCCCTTCTGCGCATGCGCAAAAAAAGGACCTTTTTGACGTGGTTCCTATAGGGCGCCCAGTACAGCTCCCAGTCTGCATTTGGCCATTTTTCAAGAGCATTGTCAGTATTGCCCCCATGATTAAATTGTACCTTTGCAAGAAGCTCAAATTGGCAGGCAAGACAAGGTTCTTTGTTCTCTCTCCCCAAGGTCGACGCCCTAGTATGGACCACACCCAGGTCTGAGCAGGCACAATGATCGGGAATCCCCCTCCCCCCAGGTTTCATTTGATGCTTAGTGTAGGCTTCTCATGCCTTCCGTTCGCCTTCCTCGGCCCCCCACCCTCCCCTGGCTTCTTTTCAAACTGAGCCCCGAGCCCCTGTGTCTGGGCAAGGGACCAATTCTGCCATCCGACACTCCGATCCTCGAGCCCGGTTTGGAGACGTTCGGTGGAGGCTGTCAGTTTTTAAAAAATGAAAACTTAAAGAATTCCATTAAACTTCCACTTCCTGCATTTTAAGTTTTAAAAATTTAAGCTTGATTATGGATATTTATGTGTTTTTGACTCCCTCCAAAATTTTGCATAAAAACAATGCCGTTTTTCTGCACCGATTTTTTAATGTGCGCTGGTTTTTCTTAAGTGCCCAGAAGGTTTTTCAGGAGTGATCACATACGTCGTCCTAGGAGAAATTTAAATTGGCCAAACTTGCATAATTGTGAAAAACTGGCACAGACATCAGGTTACATCGAAACATAGAAACATAGAAAATAGGTGCAGGAGTAGGCCATTCGGCCCTTCTAGCCTGCACCGCCATTCAATGAGTTCATGGCTGAACATTCAATTTCAGTACCCCATTCCTGCTTTCTCGCCATACCCCTTGATCCCCCTAGTAGTAAGGACCTCATCTAACTCCTTTTTGAATATATTTAGTGAATTGGCCTCAACAACTTTCTATGGTAGAGAATTCCACAGGTTCACCACTCTCTGGGTGAAGAAGTTCCTCCGCATCTCGGTCCTAAATGGCTTACCCCTTATCCTTAGACTGTGACCTCTGGTTCTGGACTTCCCCAACATTGGGAACATTCTTCCTGCATCTAACCTGTCTAACCCCGTCAGAATTTTAAACGTTTCTATGAGGTCCCCTCTCATTCTTCTGAACTCCAGTGAATACAAGCCCAGTTGATCCAGTCTTTCTTGATAGGTCAGTCCCGCCATCCCGGGAATCAGTCTGGTGAACCTTCGCTGCACTCCCTCAATAGCAAGAATGTCCTTCCTCAGGTTAGGAGACCAAAACTGTACACAATACTCCAGGTGTGGCCTCACCAAGGCCCTGTACAACTGTAGCAACACCTCCCTGCCCCTGTACTCAAATCCCCTTGCTATGAAGGCCAACATGCCATTTGCTTTCTTAACCGCCTGCTGCACCTGCATGCCAACCTTCAATGACTGATGTACCATGACACCCAGGTCTCTTTGCACCTCCCCTTTTCCTAATCTGTCACCATTCAGATAATAGTCTGTCTCTCTGTTTTTACCACCAAAGTGGATAACCTCACATTTATCCACATTATACTTCATCTGCCATGCATTTGCCCACTCACCTAACCTATCCAAGTCGCTCTGCAGCCTCACAGCATCCTCCTCGCAGCTCACACTGCCACCCAACTTAGTGTCATCCGCAAATTTGGAGATACTACATTTAATCCCCTCATCTAAATCATTAATATACAGTGTAAACAGCTGGGGCCCCAGCACAGAACCTTGCAGTAGCCCACTAGTCACTGCCTGCCATTCTGAAAAGTACCCATTTACTCCTACTCTTTGCTTCCTGTCTGACAACCAGTTCTCAATCCATGTCAGTACACTACCCCCAATCCCATGTGCTCTAACTTTGCACATCAATCTCTTGTGTGGGACCTTGTCGAACGCCTTCTGAAAGTCCAAATATACCACATCAACTGGTTCTCCCTTATCCACTCTACTGGATACGCCCCCATGACGCAAAAAAAAAACCCTAAAAAAAATTCATAACTAACTGAGTTACGCTGACACACAAAGATTGGGGAAATTTGGATTTTTTAATTTAGGCCGAAAAAGCGGCGCTAATCACTGGGGAAAATTGAGCCCCATGAACCGAAGTTCAGGCAAGCATGATCAATTGACCCACAGGCTGCCAGTAGTCCAGGAAACTGATTGTTTCCCTGGGATAAATAGCTTTGAAACATCATGATATGGAAATAGGTGAGAATATTATCGTAATAAAGTTTATGGCAGCATAGACATACAAGTGTCCCTGAGATCAAGGGAGAACGAATGAAGCCAGCTAGTCCAAATACAGCTAGCAGTGCAGAAGATCAATTTACATAAGAGCGGAGGATGCGGGAGAACTTAGTGGGAGGTTGGCATGTAAATGCTAATATAAACCAAATGGGTTGATGTAAGAGATTTCAGTGAGTCACATTTAGCCATAGACTGAATGGTAAACCCCAGAGAGGTCCTTGATCAGGAGTTAAGGTTTAAAAAAAAGAATAAGGTTTCATTTGGTGTCTTTGATGAATATTCTTGTCAGCGTACTAACCAGTGTAGCTTTGTCTTTCTAGCCGACCCCACTCACCACCACCCTAGTGCCACATCTCAGTTCTCCAAACTTCTCAGTTAATGATAAGATATCTTGAAATAATTTAATATCACCCGTTCATTTATTTTTTATTTTTGGGGAACAAAGATGATGCTTTCTTCTACCAGGAAAAAGATGTGCATGAGTATGTGAGAACAAAAGGCATTTGAGCTCGATGTATTGTCCCATCATCTCACTTGATAGGAACTAGTAGAGGGATGTTCTACAAACTCTTCAGTGGAATATCAGGAAACAGAAATGCAGAAGCACAATCAATTATCATTTCTTTTTTCTTCCCAGTGATCTCAAACTATAATTACTCTCAAGATAAATGGAACATTTTATCGAGTCAGAAGGTTAGCAGCCACAAGTCAAAGATATTGAATCCCTGGTGCCCTGATCTCTGCAACCTCCCTACAGTCCCTACAATCACACCCTCCCCTTTGTAGTGCTTCTGTGTTTGCTTGTCTACTATCTAACTTAAACCTGTTATATAATAGTCCAGATACACATAGTGGAACTGACAACACTGGACACTGCAATGGAATACTTTTTGGTTTCTAGGGTTTTATGATGAGACATTAACAAATGAGGTTAGTCTTAAATCAGATGGCAAAGTGCAGTTATGTTTAACTCTGCATACATGAATAACTCATCACACACAGGTCTTTCAAACCATGGTTAACCCATTGCAAATCATTAGTGGAGTCAATGTTGCCAAAGTGAGTACATACGGCATCAATATTTCTGTTTCAATGGGTAGAAATTAAATAAATGCCAGACCCTAGAAATTAGTGGTTGCAATATTTTGCAATAAAAAAAGAAAACCAAGCACTAGGCTTAAAAGTAGTGATATTATGCTAAACCTGTCATCATCATCATAGGCAGTCCCTCGGAATCGAGAAAGACTTGCTTCCACTCTTAGCATGAGTTCTTAGGTGGCTGTACAGTCCAATATGAGAACCACAATCTCTATCACAGGTGGGACAGACAGTGGTTGAGGGAAAGGGTGGGCAGGGAGCCTGGTTTGCCGCACGTTCCTTCCGCTGCCTGCGCTTGGTTTCTGCATGCTCTCGGCGACGATACTCGAGGAGCTCAGCACCCTCCCGAATGCGCTTCCTCCACTTAGGACGATCTTTGGCCAGGGACTCCCAGGTGTCAGTGGGGATGTCGCACTTTATCAGGGAGGCTTTGAGGGTGTCCTTGTAACGTTTCCTCTGCCCGCCTTTGGCTCGTTTGCCGTGGACGAGTTCCGAGTAGAGCGTTTGCTTTGGGAGTCTCGTGTCTGGCATGCAAACGTGTATTTTCTACACAAATCACATGGAGTGCATGTTTGTTCAGCAGGGTAGATATAACAACAGATGTTCAACTATCAAAAATTAACATTGCATACCATTCTCTTTACTGAAATACTCAATGTACTTTGATGCACTTGACTTAAAAAGATGACTCGGTTCCAGCTGAACTATTGAAACCCTGACTGCCCAAGCAGCCAGCAATGGCTTGAAAAACCAAATGATTTGTTACCAAATTTAATCTGTCACAGATGAGCTGGGTTTTGTCAGCTGTTTGGTAGTTTAGTGAGGTTCCCATGATAGCAAAGGCCTACTAGACTCGAGTTTTCTATGAGAATAGAAAACTTCTACTTTTCTCATTTAAAACTCACTTCCTGTCACACGATCAATGAATTGTATTGGCTTTGTAGATGGAGAAATCTATGCTTTGATCACTCCTCACCCCCTCCTCCCACTGCCCAACCCATTCCTCAGGGAGACCATCTTCCTGAGATCATGTCTTCGTGGTAGGTCTAACACTGAGATGAGATCTTAACATTGTTAAAATATTGCATACTTAACAGGCAATAAAGAATAGTGGAAAGTACATGGGATTCATTTATGTTGTGACTGTGCTATTTTCTGGGAGCACTTTCAGGGCTTATATTTGGATTCAGATGACCATTGTTAAAAGACTCTCAAACTATGTTTTCATGGTTCATGATATCACCAGGAACTTTCAATGATCTGATTGCTGCCTCATAGTCATTCCTGGGTGTTGACATTTTCCTCCATAAATATAGCTGACTGGCAGGTCAAAGGTGATGTTTCACTGCCATTGGAAAATAACAGAAGCTTAGTGTCAGAAGGTTGTGGGTTTAAGTCGCCCACAGAGACTTGGGCCCATAATTCAGGCTGGCACCTCTGTGCAGTACTGACTGTGTGCTACACTGTTGGAGGTACAGTCTTTTGAATGAGACGTTAAAGCAAGGCCCTGTCTTCCCTCAGCTGGATGTAAAAGAGCCCATGGCACTATTTTGAAGAGGTGATGACATGGCCAATGACCTGGCCAATATTTATCCCTCAATCAACATCACTAAATCAAATTATCTGTTAATTAACATATTGCTTTGTGGGACCTTGCTGTGACAAATTGGCAGCTGCATTTCCTACATTATAACAGTGACTACACTTCAAAAGTACTTCATTGACTGTAAAATGCTTTGGGGCATGCTGAGGTCATGAAAGGTGCTATATAAATGCAAGTCTTTCTTTCTTTGATTACCTATTTCTCCTATAACCTCTGAGAGACTCTTACTTTCTTTATGGTAGTATGTTAGGGAAATTATTAAAAGCAAACTTTTAAAGTTGCTCTGGTATTTTTCTCTTTACATTTTATAGAGTGTAACATTTACTATATGGATGCCTCATAGCTATCTGTAGTGATTTGGTCTCAACTCTGCTAACATCAAATTCCATTAAGATTTCAACACACAACACCATTTCTAGTCTCTGGAATGTCAAAAATTGTGGTTGGGACCAATTCTACTTTAAATCCATGCTATTCATGCTATAATTTTAATTCATATCCATATAAGATCAAATTTTCCACTTTCCTGTCTATGTCATGATAGCCTGTCGGCCAAATCAATGTGCAGAAACAATGAGGTTTTTGTGGCTGCAAATCAAGTATTGAACACTAGCAATCAAAAATAAGTAAACTAATGTGAAGAGATAGCTGATTTAAAAATAGTTAAAAATATATAAGATTATACAACAGTAATTTAAATTAAATGTTCAGTCTGTAAGAAACATGTTGAATTAATGCTTCATCTATTTGGATCAAATTCCTCCATCCACCAATTTGAATGATGTTAATCGCTTTAAAATAAACCGGTAACGCTTCTGTTAACATAGAAACATAGAAATCTACAGTGCAGAAGGAGGCCATTTCAGCCCATCGTGTCCGCGCCGGCCAACAAAGAGCCACACAGCCCTCGGTCAGCAGCCCTGAAGGTTACATATAAACCTATGAACAATGTACAATGGTAGACAGGTAAAGAACATCCGGCCCAACCAGTCTGACCCCACACAACCGCGACACCCCATGCATCACATATATTCAAAAAGGAGTTAGATGAAGTCCTTACTACTAGGGGGATCAAGGGGTATGGCGAGAAAGCAGGAATGGGGTACTGAAGTTGCATGTTCAGCCATGAACTCATTGAATGGCGGTGCAGGCTCGAAGGGCCGAATGGCCTACTCCTGCACCTATTTTCTATGTTTCTATGTTTCTATGTATCACAGCATTCTACACTCCACTCCACACGGAGCCATGCAATCTCCTGGGAGAGGCAAAAAAACAGAAAAAAACCAGGCCATTTGGGGAAAAAAATCTTGGATTTGGTAAGAAGGCATGCAGTGTTTATTTGTTTACGTTGCACAGTGTTATTTTTAGGCCAAAGGCTTTTAAAATGGCCAAGAGGTATTTCAAAATTAGCCTTTCAAAATAGCTGTTGATTACACACATTAACCTTTTGGAATAGGCGTGCATTGTGCTAACCATCTATTTAAGACTGCCAGGAAACAAAGTATTGGTGAAGTGCTTCAGCTTAAAACAAGGAAACTAGAGAGCCATTGCTAGGAATTCCAAAGGTCTGGAAACAATAGGGCAAATTTTCTTGGAAAAGTAATGGTGTTTTCACAACGTACGTCATTAATAATGGACAAATTGCCCAGCAAGTTCAGGGGATGAAGCAATAAGCCGTGAGTTGTGAATCTCCACCTGATTGATACACACTGCTCCGCCATTTTCTTTGCACGAATGGCATCTCGCTCTCAACCTCATTATTACTTTTAAGAACTTGCTGGATTTGCTCATTAATTATCCATTGAACTCGCTGCAGAAAGTTAGCATACCAGCATAATTATGCTTTTAATGCATGATAATTATTTATGCAATGCTAAGCAATCTCTCTGGCCTAGAAAGGGAACAAGTTAAACTATTGAGCCTCATTCCTGCAAGTAGTAAATTGTTCTTAGAGATTTAAAACATTTTTAAGTTAAAATGCTTACATTTCTTTCTTAATTTTTCCTTTCATAGAATCATAGAATGATACAGCACAGAAAGCGGCCATTCAGCCTATTGTGCCTGTACCAGCTCTCTGAAAGAGGTATCCAACTAGTCCCCACTCCCCTGCTCTTTCCCATTGCCCTGTAATTTTTTCTCTTTAAGTTTTTATCCAATTCTCTTTAAAAAGTTATTATCGAATCTCCTTCCACCACCCTTTCAGGCAGTGAATTCCAGATCACAACTCACTACATAAAAATGTTTCCTCATGTCCCTCTGGTTCTTTTACCAATCACCTCAAATCTGTGTTGCCTGGTTACCGACCCTTCTGCCACTGGAAAATGTTTCTCCTTATTTACTCTATCAAAACCATTCATGATTTTGAACACCTCTATCAAATCTTCTCTTGACCATCTCTGCTCTAAGGAGAACAACCCCAGCTTTTCCAGTCTCTTCATATAACTGAGGTCCCTCGTCCCCTGGTATCATTCTAGTAAATCTATTCTGCACCCTCTCTCAAGCCTTGATATCCTTCCTAAAGTACGATGCCCAGAATTAAACACAAAACTCCAGCTGAGGCCTAAGCTGTGTTTTATTAAGGTTTAGCATAACTCTTGCTTTTGTACTTTATGCCTCTAATAATAAAGCCAAGGATCCTATATGCATTTTTAACAACCTTCTCAACATGTCCTGCCACCTTCAAAGATTTGTGTACATACGTCCCCATGTCTCTCTGTTCCTGCACCCCCTTTAAAATTATTCCATTTATTTTATATTGCCTCTCTTCCTAATTCTTCCTACTAAAAAGTTCACAAATCTGTGAGTTAAACTTCATCTGCCCATCTCTGCCCATTTCACCAGTCTGTCTCTGTCCTCCTGAAGTCTCTTACTATTCTCCTCACTGTTTATTGCATTTCTGAGTTTCAAGTCATCTGCAAACCTTTAAATTATGCCCTGTATACCCAAATCCAAGTTAATAATATATATGGAAAATAACAGTGGTCCTAACACCAACCCCTGGGGAACACCACTGTATCCCTCCCCCAGTCTGAAAAGTAACTGTTCACCACCGCTACTCTCTGCTTTCTGTCCCTTAGCCAATTTCATATGCCACGATCCCTTTAATCCCATGGGGTTTCATTTTGCTTACAAGTCTATTATAAAGTACTTTGTCAAATGCGTTTTGATAGTCCATATGCACAACATCAACCATCCTACCTTCATCAATCCTCTCCGTTACTTTATAAAAGAACTCGATCACGTTTACTTTTAACAAATCCGTGCTGGCTTTCATTTAATAGCCCATAATTTTCCAAGTGGCAATTAATTTTGTACCAGATTATTGTCTCTAGAAGTTTTCCTACCACCAATGTTAGGCTGACTGGCCTGTAATTTCCGGGTTTATCCCTCTCCCTGTTTTAAACAGGACTGTAAAATTTGAAATCCTCCAGTCCTCTGGCACTACCTCCATATCTAAGGAGGTTTTGAAGATTGTGCAGAGCCTCTGCAATTTCCACCCTCAGTAATCTAGGATGCATCCCATCAGGACTGACGACAATTCTACTTTGAGTACTGATAACCTTTTAAGTACATCCTCATTATCTATTTCTATCCTATCTAATATCGCTACTACCTCCTCCTTTACTGCTGTATTGGCAGGATCCTCTTCTCTAATGAAGACAGATGCAAAGTACTCATTTAGTACCTCAGCCATGCCCTCTGCCTCTTCAAGAAGATTGCCTTTTTGGTCCTTAATTGGCACCACCCTTCCTTTGACTACTCTTTTATTATTTATCTGTCTCTATTTTCTCTCTTTCTTAATCCAATCTTTCTTTCCTATTTGGGAGGGCTAATAAGGAAAGGGGGTACACGTTAAGTGGTAGGCCACTTAATAGTGTGGATGAACAAAGGGACCTTGGAGTGCTGGTCCACAGATCCCTGAAAGTTGCAGGCCAGGTGGATAAGATGGTTAAGAAGGCATACGGAATGCTTGCCTTTATTGGCCGAGGCATAGACTATAAGAGCAGGGAGGTTATGATTAAATTGTATGATACTTTGGTTAGGCCATAGCTGGAATACTGCATGCAGTTCTGGTCGGCATATTATTAGGAAGGACGTGATTGCATTAGAGAGGGTGCAGAGGAGATTTACTAGGATGTTGCCTGGAATGGAGAATCTTAGTTATGAGGACAGATTGGATAGGCTGGGTTTGTTCTCATTGGAACAGAGGAGGTTGAGAGGAGACCTCATTGAGGTTTTCAAAATATTAAGGGGCCTGGACATAGTGGATAGTAAGGGCCTATTTCCATTGGTGGAGGGGTCTATTATGAGGAGGCATAGTTTTAAGGTGGTTCGTGGAAGGTTTAGCGGGGATTTGAGGGGGGGGCTTCTTTACGCAGAGGGTTGTGGGGATCTGGAACTCGCTGCCTGGAAGAGTGGTGGATGCAGAAACCCTCACCATTTTTAAGAGATGATTGGATGGGCACTTAAAGTGCCGTAACCTGCAGGGTTACGGACCTAGAGCTGGTAATTGGGATTAGCCTGGATAACCTTTGGTTGGTCGGCGCCGATATAATGGTAAGTACTGGAGGGAATCGAATACAACCAGGATGATCTCCTGGACTAGTTGCGATCGCCTGAATGGGTCGGAGAGGAATTTTCCCAGATTTTTTTCTCCCTAAATTGGCCGAGGTTTTTAATCTGGTTTTTGCCTCTCCCAGGAGATCACATGGCTCCGGTTGGGGTTGTGTGTAGAATGTTTCAGTATAAGGAATGTCGTAGTTGTGTGAGGTGGACTGGTTGGGCTGGATGCTCTTTGTCTTTCCGCCATTGTTCATTGTTCATAGGTTTATATGTAACCTTCAGGACTGCTGACCGAGGGCCGTGTGGCTCTTTGTCGGCCAGCGCGGACACGATGGGCCGAAATGGCCTCCTTCTGCATTGTAAATTTCTATGTTTCTATGTTTCTCTGTATATTTTTCTTTCTGTACCTGATTTGACTCTATTGCCCTCATTTTCATTCACCCCCCTTCTCTGCAGTTCCTCTGTTTCTTTCTCAATCCTTGAATCTCATTGATTAAGGAGATGTACTGTTGTCCCATCATTCACCCAGGTCTCAGATGCCCTGTTGCCCTTACCGCACTTCCAGCAACCTACAGGACAAATAATTTTCAAGCTGCAGAGTGAGGGAAGAAGTCCAACTAATGGGACATGCCACAAGATGCCCCTACTCTAGCAAAACCTAGGCCATTGTATCCTGTGGGGAATAGACTAAGGGAAAGGAACTATCTTGTGAGCTGACCCAGTAGATTTTGATTGACAACTTAGAGCAAAACCTAAGGCATTAATGTAGTGCCAGCATTTGTTTTCTCAGTCTCCCTCCCTCCTAACTTTTGCAATTTCTTGGATCCTGTCTGCTGCCTTTTCTCTCTCTCTTAGATGTACAGATAATAAAAGATGTGATACTCTATAGAGAGAATAGTGCAATGCCCTGAGCAAGTCCGATATTCAGACATTCAATACGTAAGTTAAACCAAAGAAAATTGGCTGTTATATTCTTCACATGGAAAACTTGCTCACTCAGGGATTTCATTAAATGTCAATGATATTTTCTTTAACCAGCTCCAGATCTCATTAGTGCATTGTGAAAATGGTTTGCAAGTGTGGCATTTAATGAGTGAAGTTGGGACATCCAATAATTGAAAGTAAATTCTCTACCAGATGTCACCTTGGCTCAGTTGATAGTATCATTGGTCGGAATCTATCCCAGCTCCGCGAGTGTGAGTTTGGAGGTGGGTCCACTGTCAAAATGGCTGTGACTGACAGCAGCTCGGTATCCCACTCTGACCCCACCTCTGTGTCAGTTTCTCAACTGTCAGATGTGCACTCGGATAGCAGACCCGACAACAAGCGACGGGACAGGTAATTAACATCATTAGGAGGTACTTAAATACTAGTTAAGAGGCTTTAAAGCAGGCACTTACAATTTTACCAAACTTTTGACGGGTTTGCCGTGCCTCGGGTTTCACGTCAGGTTCTCAGTGGCTCTCTATTGCTTTGGCTACTGGACAGCTGCAGAAGTGGTGTAAAAGCTACCATTTCACAGCTGTTCACTTTCCAATGTCAGAAACTGAAGCCTTCAGGATTTGAAAGAGACTTTGAGCTGTCTACATTTTGGAAGTGTTTGCAGTGAACTCTCTATTCACTGTCATCTCCTTAGAGCAACCTCTCTCACCACTGACAGATCGCTTCAGTCATCTCAACCTCACCTGCCATCTATTCCAGCAGCATTGGAGCCCTTCAAAAAATCTCACCTTGGTCCTTAGAATCCCACAATGATCAGCTCCAACAACAACATCACTAAGCACACCCGCATCACCACCAACAACATCAACCTACTCCGTAATCATCTGATGCTGCACAGGACACAGGGCATCAACACTGGACCACATTGCTGCCCGAGATGCCAGGGATGGCCTCACCTTGGCCACATTTACTTCACTTCACGCTGTACACCCTGACGGCCATATCATGCACCGAGTGTGAGAGGTGGATAGTGAAGTGGGGAACTGATAATGTAGATAGAGAGAGATAGAAAGTGATGAAGGGAGAGGTGCAAGGTAAGTTGGTGTGAGTAAGGATGTTCAGGGGTGGAGTAGGGAAGGCAAAATGATGGGGATGTGAGGAATAGCACAGCAGTATGAGGTTGGGTGTGGCCTTGCAGTACCATTTTGTGATCTACTGAGATCATTGAAAGGTTTGGCCACTACAGCCTGGTCCTCTTGACGACATCCCTGCTTGTGCCCTCATGTGCAATGTGCAACCAAGCTGCGTTGGTGTCGTGGGGAGGTCTCTTCCGCTCATTGGAATGGAAGAGAACCTCCATTCGTGCTGTGACTCCCATCTGGAGGAAGTGATGGGAGAGCCTAGGTGCAGCCGTGCACCTTTGTGCAGTGCTTGTCAGTGTTTGCAGCAGCTCAATGCTGCGAAAGACTGACAGAAGAACTGTCAAAAAAAGTTGGGTATGGTCCCTTTAAGAAAACTGGCTGATGACGCGTCATCAGATGACGTCATCAGACCATCTTCCAGTTAATTGGCCTGGAAACCCTCAGGGCAGTCTTAACAAGTTCCAGCCACGGAAGATTGAAGGGGGAGAACGGACTGCACTTCAGAGTGGGTTTTCCACGGTGCACCAATGCTGCCCGCATCAAACTTGCCTCTGTTGGCGAAATCCCGGCCATTGTCTCTGAGTTACAATTTGATGGGTTCAAACACCACTTAAGGAATTGACCATATCATTTAGGTTGATACTTAAGGCAGCATTGAGGGATTGCTGTATGCTCAGACATGTTAGTTTCAGTTGAGGCATTAAATTCAGGCATAGTTCAGGTGGATGTGAAAGATCACTTAGATCTAGTTGAAGGAAAGTGAGGTATTCACCTGGTGTTTACCACCCTTAGCCACCACAAAATAATACCTTGATTAATCATTCATCTCTTTTATTAAAACAGAAAATGCTGGAAATCTCAGCAGGTCAAGCAGCATCTGTGGAGAGAAACAGAGTTAACGGTTCAGGTCTGCGACCCTTCATCAGAATTTTCCTTTTGCATGCATCTATTTTGTTGTTTGTGAGAGCGTGTGTGCAAATTGGGTGCCATTTTTATCGACGTAACAACTGTGGCTGCATTTTTAAAGCAATTCTTTGGATGTGAAGTGCTGTGAGAAATTCAAAGGAATTGATAGGAGCCTCCTTGTAGCATTTTCCTCAGCCATCAGTCACCTTCCAGTCTCTTGCGCAAGTGACTATTATTCACATATGAACTTTGGAGTTGACATGAAACCAGCCCCATGTCCCAGGACATTTTGTATTGAGTGGAGGTATGCATTCTCATTCAGCGGATATCAATGTCCAGACAGCAAGCATCTGCTTTAGGAGTATAGAAATTGGCATCATTTTCCTTTCTGAATGCCAATTCAGAGCTACACCAAATCAAAGCACCTGGGAATCCTTAGCCCAAGACCGCCTTAAGTGGAGGAAGAGCATCCGGGAGGGCATTGAGCAACTCGAGTCTCGTTGCCGAGAGCATGAAACCAAGTGCAGGCAGCGCAAGGAGCAAGCGGCAAACCAGACTCCCTACCCACCCTTTCCTTCAACCACTGTCTGTCCCACCTGTGACAGGGACTGTAATTCCCATATTGGACTATACAGGCATCTGTGAACTCACTTTTAGAGTGGAAGCAAGTCTTCCTCGATTTCGAGGGACTGCCTATGATGATGATGATGACAATTCAATTTCTAGCCCTACACTGGCTGTTAATAAACATAAGGCAGAACTTCCACATTTACGCCAACCGAAAAGGACTTGTGCCCGTTGATGGTTCTGGGCCAGGATGCGAAGAGTTCTTCCTGCCATCATGATGATTTTTGAATATATCTTTATACATTTATTTTATGTGTTGGCTATTTGATATAGAAGAGGGTTTACTTTAAGCTACAACTTTAAGCTACAACTTTAAGCAGCCAAATTCATGGCACCGTGGCTGGCTCTGCTGCACAGGAGGGCAGGAAAAAGAGTGGGAGAGCAATAGTGATAGCGGATTCGATTGTAAGGGGAATAGTTAGGTGTTTCTGCGGCCACAACCAAGACTCCAGGATGGTATGTTGCCTCCCTGGTGCAAGGGTCAAGGATGTCTCTGAGCGGGTGCAGGATATTCTGAAAAGGAAGGGTGAACAGCCAGTTGTCGTGGTGCACATTGGTACCAACGATATAGGTAAAAAAAGGGATGAGGTCCTACAAGACGAATTTAAGGAGCGAGGAGCTAAATTAAAACGTTGGACCTCAAAAGTAGTAATCTCAGGATTGCTACCAGTGCCACGTGCTAGTCAGAGTAGGAATCGCAGGATAACTCAGATGAATACGTGGCTTGAGCAGTGGTGCAGCAGGGAGGGATTCAAATTCCTGGGGCATTGGAACCGGTTCTGGGGGAGGTGGGACCAGTACAAACCGGACGGTCTGCACCTGGGCAGGACCGGAACCAATTTCCGAAGGGGAGTGTTTGCTAGTGCTGTTGGGGAGGAGTTAAACTAATATGGCAGGCGGATGGGAACCAATGCAGGGAGACAGAGGGAAACAAAATGGAGACAAAAGCAAAAGACAGAAAGGAGATGAGTAAAAGTGGAGGGCAGAGAAACCCAAGGCAAAAAACAAAAAGGGCCACTGAATATAAAGGGGCTGCAGGAGGGGTCAAAACTAAAAATCATGGTTTAAAAACTAGTATTAAAACACTCTACCTAAAGTAAATAAAGTAAATGAGTTGACGGCACAAATCATTACAAATGGGTATGATTAGGTGGCCATTATAGAAACGTGGTTGCAGGGTGGCCAAGACTGGGAATTAAACATACAGGGGTATCTGATGATTCGGAAAGATAGACAAGAAGGGAAAGGAGGTGGGGTAGCTCTGTTAATAAAGGATGATATCAGGGCAGTTGTGAGAGATGATATTGGCTCTAATGAACAAAATGTTGAATCATTGTGGGTGGAGATTAGAGAGAGTAAGGGGAAAAAGTCAATGGTGGGTGTAGTTTATAGGCCCCTAAATAATAACTTCATGGTGGGGAGGGCAATAATCAATGGAATAATGGAGGCATGTGAAAAAGGAACGGCAGTAATCATGGGGGATTTTAACCTACATATCGATTGGTCAAATCAAATCGCACGGGGGAGCCTGGAGGAGGAATTCATAGAATGCATATGGGATTGTTTCTTAGAACAGTATGTTACAGAACCTACAAGGGAGCAAGCTATCTTAGATCTGGTTCTGTGCAATGAGACAGGAATAATAAACGATCTCCGAGTAAAAGATCATCTCGGAATGAGTGACCACAGAATGGTTGAATTTGTAATACAGATTGAGGATGAGGAAGTAGTGTCTCAAATGAGCGTACTTTGCTTAAACAAAGGGGACTACAGTGGGATGAGGGCAGAGTTGGCTAAAGTAGACTGGAAACACAGACTAAACGGTGGCACAATTGAGGAACAGTGGAGGACTTTTAAGGAGCTCTTTCATAGTGCTCAACAAAAATATATTCCAGTGAAAAAGAAGGGCGGTAAGAGAAGGGATAACCAGCCGTGGATAACCAAGGAAATAAAGGAAAGTATCAAATTAAAAACCAATGCGTATAAGGTGGCCAAGGTTAGTGGGAAACTAGAAGATTGTGAAAATTTTAAACGACAGCAAAGAATGACTAAGAAAGCAATAAAGAAAGGAAAGATAGATTACGAAGGTAAACTTGCGCAAAACTTAACAACGGATAGTAAAAGCTTTTACAGATATATAAAACGGAAAAGAGTGACTAAAGTAAATGGTGGTCCCTTAGAAAATGAGAAGGGGGATTTAATAATGGGAAATGTGGAAATGGCTGAGACCTTAAACAACTATTTTGCTTCGGTCTTCACAGTGGAAGACACAAAAACCATGTCAAAATTGCTGGTCACAGGAATGTGGGAAGGGAGGACCTTGAGACAATCATTATCACTAGGGGGGTAGTGCTGGACAGGCTAATGGGACTCAAGGTAGACAAGGCCCCTGGTCCTGATGAAATGCATCCCAGGGTATTAAAAGAGATGGCGGAAGTTATAGCAGATGCATTCGTTATAATCTACCAAAAGTCTCTGGACTCTGGGGAGGTACCAGCGGATTGGAAAACAGCTAATGTAACGCCTCTGTTCAAAAAAGAGGGCAGACAAAAGGCAGGTAACAACTGTAGTGGGGAAAATGCTTGAAACTATCATTAAGGAAGAAATAGCGGGACATCTAGAAAGGAATAGTGCAATCAAGCAGACACAGCATGGATTCATGAAGGGGAAATCATGTTTAATTAATTTACTGGAATTCTTTGAGGATATAACGAGCATGGTGGATAGAGTTGTACCGATGGATGTGGTATATTTAGATTTTCAAAAGGCATTCGATAAGGTGCCACACAAAAGGTTACTGCAGAAGGTAAGGGTACGCGGAGTCAGAGGAAATGTATTTGCATGGATAGAGGAATTGGCTGGCGAACAGAAAGCAGAGAGTCGGGATAAATGGGTCCTTTTCGGGTTGGAAATCGGTGGTTAGTGGTGTGCCACAGAGATCGGTGCTGGGACCACAACTGTTTACAATATACATAGATGACCTGGAAGAGGGGGCAGAGTGTAGTGTAACAAAATTTGCAGATGACACAAAGATTAGTGGGAAAGCAGGTTGTGTAGAGGACACAGAGAGGCTGCAAAGAGATTTAGATAGGTTAAGCGAATGGGCTAAGGTTTGGCAGATGGAATACAATGTTGGAAAGTGTGAGGTCATCCACCTTGTGAAAAAAAACAGTAAAAGGCAATATTATTTGAATGGGGAGAAATTACAACATTCTGCAGTGCAGAGGGACCTGGGGGTCCTTGTGCATGAATCGCAAAAAGTTAGTTTGCAGGTGCAGCAGGTAATCAGGAAGGCGAATGGAATGTTGGCCTTCATTGCGAGATGGATGGAGTACAAAAGCAGAGAGGTCCTTCTGCAACTGTATAGGGTATTGGTGAGGCCGCACCTGGAGTACTGCGTGCAGTTTTGGTCACCTTACTTAAGGAAGGATATACTGGCTTTGGAGGGGGTACAGAGACGATTCACTAGGCTGATTCCGGAGATGAGGTGGTTACCTTATGATGATAGATTGAGTAGACTGGGTCTTTACTCGTTGGAGTTCAGAAGGATGAGGGGTGATCTTATAGAAACATTTAAAATAATGAAAGGGATCAACAAGATAGAGGCAGAGAGGTTGTTTCCACTGGTCGGGGAGACTAGAACTAGGGGGCACAACCTCAAAATACGGGGGAGCCAATTTAAAACCGAGTTGAGAAGGAATTTCTTCTCCCAGAGGGTTGTGAATCTGTGTAATTCTCTGCCCAAGGAAGCAGTTGAGACTAGCTCATTGAATGTATTCAAGTCACAGATAGATAGATTTTTAACCAATAAGGGAATTAAGGGTTACGGGGAGCGGGCGGGTAAGTGGAGCTGAGTCCACGGCCAGATCAGCCATGATCTTGTTGAATGGCGGAGCAGGCTCGAGGGGCTAGATGGCCTACTCCTGTTCCGAATTCTTATGTTCTTATGTTCTTATGTTCTTAACATGGTTCCCATATTAACTCAGGTTCAGGATCTTAAGAGTACAGCCTCCTTGTAGCTTTTTTAAAAACATAGTAAAAGGCTACAACCATGTAAAGAAGGGGTTAGTATAATGGGGCAGAAATTCCGGCCTCCCTGGGTCCGTACTGAAGGTCTACAGACCCAGGAAGGCATTGCAAAAGACTTGCATTTATATAGCGCCTTTCACCACTCCTGGACATCTCAAAGTGCTTTACAGCCAATAAAATACTTTTTGAAGTAGTCATCATCATAGGCAGTCCCTCGGAATCGAGGAGGACTTGCTTCCACTCCTAAAGTGAGTCCTTTGGTGGCTGAACAGTCCAATACGAGAGTCACAGACCCTGTCACAGGTGGGACAGACATTCATCGGGGGAAGGGGGTGGTGGGACTGATTGTCGCAAGCTCCTTCCGATGCCTGCGCCTGACCTCTTCACGCTCGCGGCGTTGAGATTTAAAGAGCTCAACACCCTCCCGGATGCACGTTCTCCACCAAGGGCGGTCTTCGGGCCAGGGACTCCCAGGTGTCAGTGGTGATGTCGCACTTTACCAGGGAGGCTTTGAGGGTGTCCTTGTAACGTTTCCCCTGCCCACCTTTGGCTCATTTGCCGTGAATGAGCTCCGCCTAGAGTAATTGCTTAGGGAGCCTCATGTCTGGCATGCAAACTATGTGGCCTGCCCAGCGAAGCTGATCGAGTGTGGTTAGTGCTTCAATGCTGGGGATTTAGTCTGGGCGAGGACACTGATGTTGGTGCACCTGTCCTCCCAGGGGATTTGCAGGATCTTGCGGAGACATCGTTGGTGATACATCTCCAGCAACTTAAGGTGTCTTCTGTACATCGTCCATGCCTCTGATCCATACAGAAGATGGGTATTACTACAGCCCTGTAGACCAAGAGCTTGGTGGTAGATTTGAGGGCCTGGTCTTCCAACACTCTTTTCCTCAGGCAGCCAAAGGCTACACTGGCGCACTGGAGGCAATGTTGAATCTCTGCATCAATGTCTGCCTTTGTTGAGGTATAGGAAATGGTCCACATTGTCGAGGGCCACGCCATAAATCTTGATGACTGGGGGGCAGTGCTGTGCGGCGAGGGCAGGCTGTCTTACGGATGTTAAGTGTAAGGCCTATGCTTTCATATGCCTCGGTGAATACATCGACTCTCTCCTGGAGTTCAGCCTCAGAATGTGCGCAGACGCAGACGTCGTCTGCGTTCTGCAGCTCAACGACAGAGGTTGTGGTGATCTTGTACCTGGCCCGGAGGCGGCGTAGGTTAAACAGCTTCCCACTGGTTCTGTAGTTTAGTTCCACTCCAGCGGGGAGCTTGTTGACTGTAGTCACTGAAGTGTCGTCACTGTTGTAATGTGGGAAACGTGGCAGCCAATTTGCACACAACAAGCTTCCACAAGCAGCAATGTGATAATTGTTATGTCTTTAATGTACTTATGAATGACTCCTAAAGGCAATGTGTTGTACTCAAAAATGTGGTGACCTTGGTCCTTTATTCGTAACTCCAGAGTGAGGCACAAGCATGGTGGGCAGCCTTTTTTACTGGGCCCTGCACACCTATGCAGGTGACCCTCAGGTATCCCACTGCAGTGCCCTCTGGTGGACAGCCTCTGCCACAGGGGCAGGAAACCCCAGTCTCCACCAGTTGCACCCTCTAGTGGTGCCAGCATAGTATATACACAGTGTAAATTTTGTTGATAGTACATCAGGTAACAAGTCTCCATCTTATGCAACTATACAGTGATTACACAGAGAGTATAACTATAGTCTGCATATATAACATCACTCTCCCCCAAGTCCTTTGTGCCGATTAAGTTTGCACTATATGCTCTCGCTTAGCTCTCCCCAGACTTACGTGCCAATAGCCCTTGCAGCTTGGCTATGCTTTGGCTTGGCTCTCTCCCTGTTAACCCCCAAGTCCTTTTGCCATAACATTGGGTGGTGGTTAGCAGTTTGGATGGTTCGATGATGCACTGGAGGTTCCAGTGGGTTCTGGGTGTGATCCATGTGTGTCCATGGCTACATACATCCATTTCCCCACCCCCGACAGCGAGATCATGCAGCGGACCCGTTACATTAACATACAGGATCAGACACAGTGAAATTACAAAGAAAGGAAGTTACAGTTCGTATCGTGACACCTTGGTTCAGTGACTTACATTCGTTACGTTATGCGGTCGTGCGCCAGGATTGGGTAGATTGCATTCATGGTTCGGTCATGGTAAGTACTGAGGTAGCAGTACAGGTATGTGAGGACGCAGTTTCCAGACCAACCAGACGGGGTCCTAGTCATCTGATAGTGGTGCTGCGTCCCCTGCTAGCGGGGTGGGCTTGGTTCGCTCACCTAGCCAGGACTCAGGGCCTTTGCTGTTGCCTAGTGGTGGGCAGAGCCACAGATGTGTGTGGCCTCCCTGTCCTGCTTTGAGGGCTGCAGAATCTTCTGCCTGCTCTCTCTAACGGTGTTGGGAACCTGACTGTTCCAGGTCCCATTTGGGGAACTCGTTGGTTCTGACCTTTCGCTCCCGGACATGGCCGAGATAATGACTGGGTCTTGGAGCTATGCCGTCTCCAGCTGGCTGGTGGGCAATGGCGGCCGACTGCGCGTATTGGCGCCGTTTTCATTTCCAGGTCCGTGGCAAATAGTGCCATCGGGTGCCTGCAGCGTGGGATAGACCTGGGGCAGAGTATCAGGATCAGTGCCTTCACCCTCCTGAGGTCACTGGCCTATAACTTGTGGGGACACCTGGGGCAGGGCATCAGGATCAGCGCCTTTGCCCTCCCGAATTCGCTCGCTTGCTACTCTATTCCCGACATCTCGCAACAACATTTTGTTCACAATCTTAATCGGTTCATTACATTGATTACCATGCATACCATGTCTCTTTAAGTTCAGTTGTTTGCAGGTCTCCTTTAAGGGAACCCTGCTGGCTTTACCCCAATCAAATCCTTTTTTAGACACTACGTGTCGGTCCCTCAGCGTTGCACCTCATGATATGGCCATGGCTATCTTTTTTTTCAGCCATGCTGCACCTCACTGCAGCAGGTACACCATCTTGCCTCTGTCCTCGAGGTCGACTGCCTTGATCCTTCTCTCCCGCATTCTGCCACAAAAGCTGGAAAAGTGCCTGTGAATTTGATCTTCCTCCCCAAGAGTCCTGCCACTGGAGCCAGGAAGGTACTTTTAGGTCGTTCCGGTCGGATCATTGCCACGCAGTCATGATGGACGGTCTGTGCCTCAGGTGCTGCGCTGGTCTGTTCTCTGGTGCCTGGCCCAAGCAAAGGTAAGGTTTTGCTCTGCCTCTGAGCACAGGGGACATCGATTGCTGGAGTGAAGAGGTCTTCCCATTTCCACTGGATCTTCCCCATCCACCTTCTTCTGAGTAGCATTGGACCATCACCTGCAACAATCCACAGAGATAATTTGTGCACCACGTCATTATGGATTACACTTACATCGCACAACCAAGGACTGGGATCAACTCCTTAGTATAGGTGCGCAACTTTTCCTGGACTGGCACTAGCTTGGGTCGCTTTTTTGTTCCACAGCCTTTCAAAGACATCCTGGCTCATCACTGACTGGCTCACTCCCGTGTCCACTTCCATGAAGACTGGAACGCCGTTTATCTTGACTTCCATCTTCACTGGAGGACAATCGGTGGTGCAGGTATACACTCCATTCACTTCTTCTTGGGGCTGAGCTGCCTCTCTGGCCAAATCATCATACACCCCGCTGGATTCAAAGTCATCTACCGACTCTCCTGCTAGACGGTGAGTTGTATTTCTTTTGCACATACGCTGGAGGTGGCCCTTCGTGTTAAAGGTTTTGCATACAAACTCAGCAAACCAACAATGGTGAGCCCTATGGTTTCCTCCGCAACGCCAGCATGGTGCTACTCGATTCGCACCCCTTGGCGGACTCTGAGTTCTGGTACCCTGAGGTCTGTGCTCTCTGACCTGGGCAGAGCCACGTTCTACAGTCTTGCCTGTGAAAGGCACCATTCTGTGTACAGTACTTGTGGGTTTGAGTCCACAGAATGAATAATTTGCTTGGTGCTGCAGGTCGAGGTCATGAACGTCTGATTGATACTGATGGCCTTCTGCAGGTTGACTGTGGTGTCAGCAGATAATAGCTTGTGAAGGAGGAGCTTGTAGCCAATTCCCATAACGAAGATGTCTTGCAATGCTTCGTTGAGGTGCGTGCCGAAATCACACGGTGCCACAAGTCTCCTGAGGTCGGCAGTATATTTTGCAATCTCCTGGCCCTCAAGTCTGCGGTGAGTGTAGAATCTGTGCCTGGCCGTGAGGATGCTCTGTTTTGGTTTAAGTTGGTCGTGAATTAGTTCAGTCAGCTCATCGTATGTCTTATCCTTGGCCTTCGTGGGTGCCAGCAGTCCCTGACGAGGCGGTAGACCTTGGGCCCACAACTGGACAGCAGTATAGCCTTGTGCTTCTCCACCAATGTGTCCGTCTCCCCTGCCAGGTCGTTTGCCACGAAATATTGCTCGAGCCTTTCTGTGAAGGTATCCCAATCATCACCCTCTGCAAAGTCTTTTAGTGTGCCAAAGGTAGCCATGATCGCGTAAAATTCCTTATTCTCGTCGCCAGTTGTTATGTCTGTAATGTACTTATGAATGACTCCACGAGGCAATGTGTTGTACTCAAACTGTAGTGACCTTGGCCCTTTATTTGTAACTCCAGAGTGAGGCACAAATGGTGGGCAGCCTTTTATACTGGGCCCTGCACACCTATACAGGTGACCCTCAGGTCTCCTACCACAGTGCCTTCTGGTGGACAGCCTCTACCACAGTCAGGAAACCCCGGTCTCCACCAATTGTACCCTCTAGTGGTGCCAGCATAGTATATACACAGTGTAAACCTTATTGATAGTACATCAGGTAACAAGTCTCCATCTTATGCAACTATACAATGATTACACAGAGAGTATATCTATAATCTGCATATATAACAATAATGACCAGATAATCTGTTTTTGTTATGTTGATTGCAGGATAAATATTGGCCAGGACACCAGGGATAACTCCCCTGCTCTTCTTTGAAGTACTGCCATGGGATCTTTTATGTCCATCTGAGAGAGCTCTGTTTAACGCCTCATTCGAAAGATGGCATCTCCGACAGTGTATCACTCCCTCAGCATTGCACTGGAAATGGTAGAGAATAATCTGTGAGGGTGTCGAAGACGTCGAGTCTCTTTGCCGGGAGCAAGCGGAGACTAAGCACATACGGCGGAAAGAGCGCATGACAACCGACACTTCAACCAACGTATTTTCAATCCGTCTGTCCAACCTGTGACAGAGACGGTAGCTCCCGCATTGGGCTTAACAGTCATCTGAGAACTCATTTTTAATGTGGAAGCAAGTCATCTTCGACTCCGAGGGACTGCCGATGATGATGAGTGGAGTGTCAACCTAGATCTATGTGCTCTCGTCCCTGGATTGGGACTTAAATCCACAACCTTCTGACTCAGGTGCTGAGCCACAGCTGACACAAAGGAGTCAGTGTGGCAGTGAAGCCGGTGATGCAAAAGGAAGAAAACATCAGTGGTAGACCGAAAGCTGTGACATGTAAATATGCCTTGTGTTCCTACATTACGGTAATATTCACACCTCAACTTTCTGCTCTTCCAGACCTCCTCGCAGTGTCTCCCAGTATTACCCAGTATGGATGTCCATGCTTTGCATGCTATGGGGAGCTCGTGGGCACCAAGAATGTGTCTGCATTGCTCAATTACATTTGCTGGCAGAGCACTGTTGGTAAATCGGCTTTTTCTCTGATGATATTCAGATATTTTTTCCAACTATTTGCATTCAGCTGCTCTATTATCAAACTTTTTGGCATTTATAGCAGCTACATGGCTCACTAGCTACCTTAAGAATGGTTAGATCATTATTGCGGGGTGTTGTGATTGGCTGCAAATGTTGCATTGCCGCTAGTGAAATCACGTTCTCACGGAACTGCACGTTAGTATGATTGCATTTGCATTTCAATTAGATTGCTGGCAAAAATGCTCTTCACACCTTTTTTGCGGAAACAGGAATAGCAGTCCCTAGGTGGTCAATTGGCTACAGGTTAGTGTGCTGCATATCAAAACAAGGATAATTGGGAACATTTCTGCTTGGATCAGCATTTTGTATCCAAATGTTATGCTTGGATCTAAAATGATATACAAAAGACATTAATAGGAAGTGGTTTTGTAAATTGGAATTCTCTGTTTGGATCAGAATTATACTGGGATCAGCTGTTTGTTTATCTGAAATTAACTGTGATAAAACTTCATTAAATGACTATTTATTGCATCTAAAGTTTGATTTCTTTTGTTGTTGTTGAATCTCGACAAATGTTTTAATAAAACACATGCAATGTATAATGTTGAGGCTACAGGTATATCAAGTAAAATATTTGCCTTCATGTTGTGCAAATGTCTATTCAACTTTAGTTTCTAATACAGAGCTGCCCAAATTCATTGATGAAAATCTTTAATGGTTGTAATTAGTCGTAATTGATGAATTGGCTATGCCTAAGCTTGCATAGGAATGTAACAATGCTATATAAAGGAGCATTTGATTTGATGGTTCAGATCCTGTCCTGTGTTGACCTTGTTTGAGCAACTGAAATGTGTTATTTTTGGTCTTTACTTGGACAACTAATCTTTTGGCCTACAAATGTGATCAGAATAAGTTGAGATTTATTTAGAACATCACTAGACTGTTGTACAAGGCGCTCAATGAACATTTAACCCAGAAGATTTATCGTTTTAACAATTATTTAACTCATTAATCTACAGGGTACTATGGAATGATAGATTACATCATCATCATAGACAGTCCTTTGAAATTGAGGAAGAATTGCTTCCACTCTGAAAGTGAGTTCTTAAGTGAGTGAACAGTCCAATACGGGAATTACAGTCTCCATCATAGGTGGGATAGACAGTCGTTGAAGGAAAGGTTGGGTGGGGAATCTGGTTTGCCGCACGCTCCTTCCGCTGCCTACGTTTGCTTTCTGCATGCTTTCGGCGACAAGACTCAAGGTGCTCAGCGCCCTCCCGGATGCTCTTCCTCCACTTAGGGCGGTATTTGGCCAGGAACTCCCAGGTGCCGGTGGAGATGTTGCATTTTATCAAGGAGGCTTTGAGGGTTTCTTTGAAACGTTTCCTCTGCCCACCTGTGGCTCGCTTGCCATGTAGGAGTTCTGAGTGGAGCGCTTGCTTTGGGAGTCTTGTGTCAGGCATACGAACAATGTGGCCCGCCCAACGGAGCTGGTCGAGTGTGGTCAGTACTCTGATGCTGAGGATGCTGGTCTGATTGAGGACGTTAACTGTGCGTTTGTCCTCCCAAGGGATTTGAAGTATCTTCCAGAGACATCATTGGTGGTATTTCTCCAGTGATTTGAGGTGTCTACTGTATATGGTCCACATCTCTGAGCCATACAGGAGGGCGGGTATCACTACAGCCCTGTCGACCATGAGCTTGCTGACAGATTTAAGGGCCTGATCTTCGAACACTCTCTTCCTCAGCAGGCCGAAGGCTGCGCTGCCACACTGGAGGCGGTGTTGAACCTCGTCGTCGATGTCTGCCCTTGTCAATAATAGGTTCTTGAGGTATGGAAAGTGGTCCAAGTTGTCCAGGGCCGTGCCGTGGATCTTGATGACAGGGGGGCAGTGCTGTGTGGCGGGGTTAGGTTGGTGGAGGACCTTTGTTTTACGGATGTTTAATTTAAGGCCCATGCTTTCGTATGGTTCAGTAAAGATGTTGACTAAGACTTGGAGTTCAGTCTCTGAATGTGCGCAGGCGCAAGCGTCGTCCGTGTACTGTAGCTCGACGACAGAGGTTGGGCTGGCCTTGGATCTCGCCTGGAGACGACGAAGGTTGAACAGGTTCCTACTGGTTTTGTAGTTTAGTTCCACTCCAACGGGGAGCTTGTTGAGTGTGAGGTGGAGCATTGCAGTGAGGAAGATCGAGAAGAGGGTTAGCGCGATGGCACTGCCTTGCTTGACCCAGGACCGGACGTGGATTGGTTCTGTGATGGATCCGTTGATCAGGATCACTGCTTGCATGTCATCGTGGAGTAGGAGGAGGATGGCGACAAACTTTTGGGGGCAGCCGAAACGAAGGCGGACGCTCCATAGTCCCTCGCGATTGACAGTGTCAAAGTTCAAAGAAGGCCATGTACATGTATTGGTGCTATTCCCTACATTTCTCTTGCAGTTGTCACGCCGTGAAGATCATGTCTGTTGTACCCCGTAGTGGACGAAATCTGCACTGTAACTCCGGGAGGAGCTCCTCAGCCACAGGGAGAAGACGGTTGAGAAGGATTCAAGCCATGACTTTCCCAGTGGCTGATAATAGGGAGATTCCTCTGTAGTTGCTGCAGTCAGACTTGTCCCCTTTTTTAAAGATGGTTACAATTACTGCATCTCTGAGATCTCCCAGCATGCTCTCCTCCTTCCAGATGAGAGAGATGATGAGAGCATTTGTGCCAATAGTGCCTCTCCACCATATTTTAGTGCCTCAGCGGGGATTACATCCGCTCCCATTGCCTTGTTGTTCTTGAGCTGTTGGATGACCTTTTCTACCACGTGCAGGGCTGGGGTTTTGCTGAGACGGTGGCGGGTCGCATGCTGCGGGATGGAGTTGAGGACACTCGAGACGAAGGCAGAGTCTCGGTTAAGGTTAATACTATGGAATGGGAGATTACATAGAATATGCAGACAGACAGAGTTGGATTAGCGCCTTTCACGACCACCGGATGTCAAAGTGCTTTACAGCCAATGAAGTACTTTTGGAGTATTGTCACTGTTGGAATGTGGGTAATGCGACAGCCAACTTGCACAACAGCAAGCTCTCGCAAACAACAATGTGCTAAATTTTTGTCAGGATATACGACGCACAAATAGGCCATTCGGCCCAACCAGTCCATGCCGGATCGTGATTTTGAGCTGGCAATTTCCCAAAGGTGAGTTCTTAATCCCAGCAGGCATCATAATGTGGTTGAAGACCGACTTGAGACAGACAGGCAATGTGCTTCTCCCACCAGAAAGGAGAAACCAATATCAGCATCTGAGTGATCCATGTTTGCCCATTTCCTAGTAACAGATTACCGATTGGTATCAGCAGAGGTTTGGAACAGTTCATCTGCCCATCCTCTTGGTTGAGAACTCATTCATTGCACAGTGGATTGTCAGAGAACGAGAAGGCATCCTGGTATGGATGAGGATAATACTTTTATCTTTTCTTCAAGTGAATCTTCCTGCTACACACCATCTAGGATTTAAAAAAAAAAAGGGGTAAGCAACTAACTTGTTGTCAGGCCTCTTCCTGCTGACCATTTCAGTATAACATTGGCAGAGAGTCAGAGCAGCCAGTGGATGAGTTTCTTTCTGAATATATGTCCGCCAGAGAAATTACTGCCTCAGCACAAGGCTTTCTCACAAGAGTATAGCTGATTACTGATTCAGTGCTGTTTAGGTATGGTTATATATCTGCAAAACCTGGAAGATTATAGTTATCTAGCATTCAATCCATGCAGACATCAACGCCTTTATTATGTACATTTTTCCTGTCGCACTGAAAAAATCATGTCCGTTGTGCCCCGTAGGGGACAAAATCCGCACTGTGACTCCGGGAGGAGCTCCTCGGCCACAGGAAGAAGGCGGTTGAGGAAGACTCCAGCGATGACTTTCCCAGTGGCTGATAGTAGGGATATTCCTCTGTAATTGCCGCAGTCGGACTTGTCCCGTTTTTTAAAGATGGTCACGATCACTGCATCTCTGAAATCTCCCGGCATGCTCTCCTCCCTCCAGATGAGAGAGATGAGGTCATGTATTTGCGCCAGCAGTGCCTCTCCACCATAGTTCAGTGCCTCAACGGGGATTCCATCCGCACCCGTAGCCTTATTGTTTTTAAGCTGTCTTATGGCTTTTTTGACCTCGTGCAGTGTTGGGGTCTTACTGAGGCGATGGCGGGTAGCATGCTGCGGGATGGAGTCGCGAACACTCGAGTCTCGGTTGAGAAGATTTTCGAAGTGCTCCTACCAGCAGGCCCTGACTGCCTCGGTGTCCTTGATGAGTGTTTCCCCGTTCTTGGGCAGCAGTGGGGTGGGGACTTGGGTGTTTGGCCTGTAGGTGGCTTTGACTGCGATGAAGAATTCTCGCACATCATGGCTGTCAGCCAGTTGCTGTATCTCCTGTGCTTGCTCCATCCACCACCTGTTCTTTAGGTCCCGGGTTTTTGTTAGACCTCAGCCTTGAGCTGTCTGTAATGCTGCCTCGCTGCTCCCGAGTTGGGTTGTTGTTTAAGGCTCATAAATGCTCTGTGCTTGTGATCTATTAGCTCTATTAACGACAGGAAAAATGCAAGGAGCAGCGCCAGTCCTTATACAGGGCCTTCTTCGAGCTTACAAAGGCCTTTGACACTGTCAACCGCGAGAGTCTATGGAGCGTCCTTCTCTGTTTCGGATGCCCCCAAAAGTTCATCACCATCCTCCGCCTGCTCCACAACGACATGCAGGCTGTGATCCTTACCGACGGATCCATCACAGACCCAATCAACATCCGGACCGGGGTCAAAGAGGGCTACGTCATCGCCTCAACCCTCTTCTCAATCTTTCTCACTGCCATGCTCCACCTTACAATCAACAAGCTCCCCGCTGGAGTGGAACTAAAATACAGAACCAGTGGGAACCTGTTCAACATTCGCCATCTCCAGGCCAGGTCCAAGACTACCCCAACCTCTGTCATCGAGCTACAGTACGCGGACGACGCCTGCGTCTGCGCACATTCAGAGACTGAACTCCAGGACATAGTCGACATATTTACTGAGGCGTACGAAAGCATGGGCCTTACGCTAAACATCCATAAGGCAAAGGTCCTCCACCAGCCTGTCCTCGCTCCACAGCACACCCCCATCATCAAGATCCACAGCGCGGCCCTATCAACAGGAACAGGCATTAACGACGAGATCCAACACTGCCTCCAGTGCACCAGTGCAGCCATCGGCTGCCTGAGGAAAAGAGTGTTTGAAGACTAGGCCCTCAAAACTGCCACCAAACTCATGGTCTGCAGGGCTGTAGTAATACCCGCCCTTCTATATGAATCAGAGACATGGACCATGTACAGCAGACACCTCAAGTCACTGGAGAAATACCACAAACGATGTCTCCGCAAGATCCTACAAATCCCCTGGGAGGACGGACACACCAACATTAGCGTCCTCGTCCAGGCCAACATCCCCAGCGTTGAAGCACTGACCACACTCGATCAGCTCCACTGAGCAGGCCACATTGTTCGCATGCCAGACACGAGACTCCCAAAGCAAGCGCTCTACTCAGAACTCCTTCATGGCAAACGAGCCAAAGATGGGTAGCGGAAACGTTACAAGGACACCCTCAAAGCCTCCCTGATAAAGTGCAACATCCCCACTGACACCTGGGAGTCCCTGGCCAAAGACCGCCCTAAGTGGAGGAAGTGAATCCAGGAGGGCGCTGAGCACCTCGAGTCTCATCGCCGAGAGCATGCAGAAATCAAGCGCAGGCAGCGGAAAGAGCGTGCGGCAAACCAGTCCCACCCACCCCTTCCCTCAACGACTATCTGTCACACCTGTGACAGTCTGTGTCTCTCGTATTGGACTGTTCAGCCACCAAAGAACTCACTTTAAGAGTGGAAGAAAGTCTTCCTCGATTCCGAGGGACTGCATATGATGATGATGATATTATGTACATGGCCATGAGGAACGGGTAAGGCAATGTGGCCCAGATTTTGGCCCAATAGTATCTTGGGAGATCAGGTTTTGATGTTGGGCTTGTACTTGGTAACAATGACATTCCAATGAATAACTTGTCAGATTTTGAACTCGTTGTTTATAAAACTCAATATAATCACAAGTTAATATCCTTTCTGCAGAGTCGTATACAGCTGAGTAATCTAAGTTGCTATTACATTACTGTGTGGGTTCATCAGGTTCGAAGTAAATGGCTCCTATTGGTAATAAAATACACCGGTTGTTTTGGACTCCTCTGCAGCCACCCACAGCGACTAGTAAAAAAAATCTGTAATTTGCTGTAAAAGAACTGCGTGGGTGAAACAGTGTGGACTACTACTCAGCATTTCACTTTTAGGACCTGGTTTTTGGATAAAGTCCAGGCAGCAGGGCTGAGAGAGCCCTCTCTCTTCAGATTCCTATTTTTGCTGAGTGTTGACAATCTGTGTGAATATGCAAATACTAATTTTTCAGCTGCTGGAAACAGTGAATGACATTGAAAAGGCAGTCACTATTGACAACATCCTGGGCTCTTCCGAATGACAGATAACGCTTCATATTTTATGAAGAGGCTTTAAGGCTTGTGAGTGAAATGAGTTCAAGCCGTTTCTGTTATATATGCAGACTATAGATATACCCTCTGTGTAGTCACTGTATAGTTGCATAAATTGGAGACTTGTTTATTTGATGTACTATCAATAAGGTTTATACTCTGTATATACATGCTGGCACCACTAGAGGGTACAACTGGTGGAGACCGGGTTTCCTGCCTGCCCTGGTGGCAGTGGCTGTATAAAAGGGGAACCACTATATGGCTGCAACACTGTGGAGTTAGGAATAAAGGACCAAGGGTCACTACAGTTTGAGTACAACACATTGCCTCATGGAGTCATTCATAGGTACAGTACAAACATAATAGTTTCAATCTAGTTTCTAGAAGACAGGAGATAACAGTACAGATTACCCTTGAATTTGGCATGAATCCATCGTCTGACTGTACCTGATTTGAGCGATATGATGGACAGTTGGGACAAAGTGGAAATACACCTTCAGTTTCTCTGGCCCTACCATCCCTCACAATTGATAAAACAATGGCTTCTGATCATGCTATTCACAATCTATATCAATGATTTGGATGAGGGGACCAAATGTAATATATCCAAGTTTGCTGATGATACAAAACTAGGTGAGAATGTAAGTTGTGAGGATGTTGCAAAGAGGCTTCAGGGGGCAAATAGACAGGCTAAGTGAGTGAGCAAGAACATGGCAAATGGAAAATACAGTAGAGAAATTGAAGTTATCCACATTGGTAGGAAAAATAGAAAAGCAGAGTATTTTTTTAAATGGTGAAAGATTGGGAAATCTTGCTGTTCAGAGGGACCTGGGTGTCCTTGTACACAAATCTGAAAGTTAACATGCAGTTTTGCAAGCAATTAAGAAAGCAAATGGTATGTTGACCTTTATTACAAGAGGATTAAAATGTCTTACTGCAATTATATAGGGCCCTGGTGAGACCACACCTGGAGTATTATGCACAGTTTTGGTCTCCTTACCTAAGGAAGGATATACTTGCCATAGAGAGAGTGCAACAAAGGTTCACCAGACTGATTCCTGGGGTGGGGGGATTGTCCTATGAGGAGAGATTGAGTACATCAGGTCTCGAGTTTAGAAGAATGTGAGGTGATTTCATTGAAACATACAAAATTCTTACAGGGTTTAACAAGGTAGATGCAGGGAGAATGTTTCCCCTGGCTGTGGAGTCTAGAACCAGGGGTCACAATCTCAGAATAAGGGGTCAGCCATTTAGGACTGAGATGAGGAGAAATTTCTTCACTCAGAGGGTAGTGAATCTTTGGAATGATCTACCTCAGAGGGGTGTGGAGGTTCAGTTGTTCAAGACAGAGATCAAAAGATTTTTGGATATTAAGGAAATCAAGGGATATGGGGACAGTGTGGGAAGGTGGAGTCAAGGACGAAGATCAGCCATGATCTTAATGAATGGCGGAGCAGGATCGAGGGGATGAATGGCCTACTCCTGCCTCTATGCAAAAAAAATGACAGCATAGATGAGGAACTACTGACTTTAAATCCTTTGGATTGAAACTTCTATGATAATCATGTAACACAAATACTATTGGATAATTCCAACATCACAATTAATTGCACAAACAATTCCCCTGGCATAGGTCTATCCTCAGCTTGAAAACAAGCAGGAAAGATGAACAGAGTTGGAGGCCACAATTGTAGGCGCAGCCACCAAATTTGGGGCCTTCTGACTGTAGCAAGTTTCAATGGACTGGTTATGCTAAATGGCCTGTTGCTGTGCCGTATATTCTATGTAATCCTATGTAATACATAATGATATTGACGCATTACAGACATGAGTGACATTGCTAACTGTGCCGTAGCACTACAGCGTTTGGCAAGCAATGAACAAATGCCAAGTACTTTTCAGCAAAGACAGTGCCCCTTTAAAAACAATTGTATTATAAAAATGACTCTTCCTAAAAGTATGTTCCTTCAGAGTAAGTTGGTACGTCAGTGCTTGCTGTCATTTTATAAGAAAGGTGAATTTTGAATGAAAAGCTTGGTGAAGAATAATTTTTATTGAAAAATCCTGGCTCAGAAAGAAAGTTCATTATTTTTTATAGCTTCTCAGAAATATCTCAAAGCCTGTCATACACATTGAAGTACTCTTATGTATCCATTAGCATTGAAGTATACTGAGCACTCCATAGTGTACAAGGACATTTAAATGTTCATGTTGGCAAGTAATTTTCAGTGACCCCCCTTTATTGCATCATTTACATAGAATTAAAAATAATATCAAATTGGCGAAAGATTTAACTAGCAGCAAAAGGCATTGGGCTGGATTTTTGGTCTTCTGCCGCCCCTGTTAGCACCCCAGAGGGGCAGCAATGGCGGCAGTAAGCACTTCTGGGTGGGCGGCCAGCTTCTAGCGCCCCACCAGGACTTTCGGGGCTGGTTTCGATGGGGCTCTGAGCATTACCACCCGGAAGAGTCGAGGCCGGTGTGCAATCCCCCTGGTTGTGACACTGGTTTGATTTTTGGCTGCCGCCTGGCCCGAAGCTCTCCGGACAGTGCCCGGTCGGGGCCGTTTGTGAAAGCTGGCAGTCCAAGCTGTAGCGGCTGCAGTGAGGTAAGTGATGTCAACCTCAGGTAAGTGTGATTGTTTTTTTGAGTTTTTTTGCGATTTATGTTGTAGTGACGTGAGTTATTGGGAATGTTTTTGGTGTTTTTTTCAGGCTCCTTTTTCCCCCAGGAAAGTCTTACAACGCTCTGAGGCTGGCTGTTTAGCTCGGGATATTCAGTTGCTCAGCTGTCCTAGCCCGAAGAGAGATGTGGAACGCCTCCCTTAGCGCTCCGGCCCACATTCAGGGCCCAGCTGATGAATTTTGCTGACTGAGGCGCAAACTGTTTCCGGGCGCAAACTTTACCGTCCCACCACCATTACCGCCCCATAATAAGCAGAACCGAAAACCCAGCCCTTTAACTGGCAAATTACCATCAATACTAAACTTTATTGCGGTTGAGCTTTATTTACTTGGAATTGGACTGAATGGAGTCATTGTAAAATCACCTGCAGATTTTCATAAGAGTCTATCCTGTATTCGACATATATTAATTCCTGATGTTGAACCTCGTCTATTTGTTATAATTTATTCACAACAGGAGCCCACAGTAGTGGCCAAGGTTTTCAATGTTCAGGAAGTTGAGAGAGAACATTCCCAGCATGGCATTGTATAATGGCTACAGAAGCTAGTGCTGTAATAAGCACTAAAATGTTACAGTCCAGAACAGGTAAAATAATACACAATACAGTACTATGTACAGTTAAGGCTGTAAGAAACCTCTTTTTCTGAAAGTATATCGGAGATGTTTTGATACTGGGTTTGGTTTTACGCAGCATCTACAACAATATGCTTGTCAATAAATAAGAATGGTGAATGGAATGGAAATGTATTTGTCCAAGATTTACACTGCTTAAGTCAAAGATTTAAGTTTGAGATATGATCTATCATATCATTTATAAACTGTATCGTTTAAATCACACATATTCAATTTATAAGGTAATTAGTTAGTTAGACTCCTATGCCTAGTGGCATGTGAGACAACCCATTTCTTCCAGTGTTGTCTGTCCAGACCAAGATATTTGACTCTGTCAGAGCATCGTCTTGCCATGCATCGAGCAGATAGTGGTTTTCCACAGATGATGTTTATATTGGAAAGTCTGTAACAGACGTTTCTTGTATCAAGATTGTTTCTGTAACTAAAGGCATTTTTACATGAACAAGCCATAAGCCTAAGTCACAACCCCTGACCAGGAGAACCCGTTGACTACCTTTAGTCTGGTTCCTTCTTTTCCGCCTATCTGGCTTGGGTACCCCTATCAGAAGTTGTATTCCAGTCAGCATAGCTCTCACAGGAGTATATACGGCTTCCCACCACTTCAAGGTGAAGCCCCTAGGGAAGGATTTACAAGGCAGTTGCATGGTCTGTGTTCTGGTAATGTATGCTACTTGTAAACCAGTTGTATCGATTTCAGATACCAGAAAAATAAATAGCACTTCAGAGCTCCTGCTGCTTACTAATTCGATCACCAGAACAGGTTGCCCCTTGCTCAAAAGTTGTCTTCTTGATAATATATAGTAACCATATAGTACACAGACAACAATGAATTTTATTTTGTGACAACTATGCACTGTGCTTATGTTTAAAACAAACACAAATTAACAGAACTAATTTTAATGTTTTGTTTCTTCAGTGCTGCTGATACGAGTTCAGAAATGATTTGTCCAACTATCTTAGATTACATTAGCTGCTGAATGATGATGGAGAGCCAATAATGGACTTTAATACCCTCTAGTAATGAGTGTTGACGATAAGTTACAAAAGGATTCTTGGAGAATGCTCAATTTACATATCATATGAATAATATGTAGGCCTTTTATGCTAAATTATTGTCCCAAAAATACAAAAGAAATCAAAGATAAATACATCATATGTGAAGCCATAGTTCATATTTCACACAAAGATTGGTTTGCTAATGAGCAAAGTCAGTTGATTGATTATTTAAATTAACCACAACAATAACTTTTATTTATATAGTGCCATTAACATAGTAAAATGTCCCAAGGGGCTTCACAGGAGTATTGTAAGACAATAAATTTGACACCGATAAGGAGAAATTATGGCAGATGCCCAAAAGCTTAGTCAAAGAGGTTTTAAGGAGCGTTTTAAATGAGGATAGAGAGGCCGAGAGGTTTAGACAGGGAATTCCAGAGCTTGGGGCCAAGGCAACAGATGGCATGGTCACCAATAGTTGAGCAATCATAATCAGGGATGCTCAAGAGGGCAGGATTAAAGGAGCGCAGATATCTCGGAGGATTGTGGGGCTGGAGGAGATTACAGGGATTAAGTGGAACTTCTTGTACTTCAATTGAGTTTTCGCTGTGTCAAAATTCTGGCTCTTTCCACTGAGGAGTAAAATACATTTCAATCTGATAATTCATTAATGTGAAATTATAAATCATCAGTGAAGGTCAACCTTGCAAACCATGTTCCAGAATGAAACCATTGTCTAGGATTTAAAAAAAAAGCTTTCCACCCATGATATATTTTTACTCTTCACTTAGTCATGAGAGAATCTTTTACGATCGACTTGAAGTGCTCATGTCACTACACTCCTGCAGCAGGGGCCGACTCACCTCCAACATGGATCTCTGTGCTCCAAGGCAAAGTTCAGATGGAGTATCAGACACAGCTGGATAAAACAAAAGCAGGTCATTGAGACACAAAAAAACAGATTGTCCACCAGTGTGGCCAAGCCACCTGCCACGCTAAAAGCAATCTCAACAATACACATAATTAGGTTTCAATCGCTATGTGTTACTCAGTTGAATCAAATAAATATTTCCATTTCACAAACAATAATAACTTGTGTTATTGCAGGCATATTAGTTGTTGCAAATGTTGCATAATGCAGGATCTGATATTAATACATTATTACAATTGAAACCACATCTCGGGCTTGAACCCATCGCATTCTATTAAAGCTGGCAACAGTGGGGAACTAGGAAGAGGATGATGAATTCATAGACACATAGGGCTAGACTTTCCACTTCACATCGCCCATCTAAGGCCCATCTATCACCCAAAACGGACCTCTATCGCCCATTTTGAGCAAAAAAAGGAAACTAGGCCCAAAACATCGCCGGAAAAATAAGCCCCCAAGTTTCCACTTTGATCGCGGAGATGATCGCCCAAATGATCAGCCACACATAAGAACATAAGAACATAAGAACATAAGAATTAGGAACAGGAGTAGGCCATCTAGCCCCTCGAGCCTGCTCTGCCATTCAACAAGATCATGGCTGATCTGGCCGTGGACTCAGCTCCACTTACCCGCCCGCTCCCCGTAACCCTTAATTCCCTCATTGGTTAAAAATCTATCTATCTGTGATTTGAATACATTCAATGATCTAGCCTCAACTGCTTCCTTGAGCAGAGAATTCCACAGATTCACAACCCTCTGGGAGAAGAAATTCCTTCTCAACTCGGTTTTAAATTGGCTCACCCGTATTTTGAGGCTGTGCCCCCTAGTTCTAGTCTCCCCGACCAGTGGAAACAACCTCTCTGCCTTTATCTTGTCTATCCCTTTCATTATTTTAAATGTTTCTATAAGATCACCCCTCATCCTTCTGAACTCCAACGAGTAAAGACCCAGTCTACTCAATCTATCATCATAAGGTAACCCCCTCATCTCCGGAATCAGCCTCGTGAATCGTCTCTGTACCCCCTCCAAAGCCAGTATATCCTTCCTTAAGTAAGGTGACCAAAACTGCACGCAGTACTCCAGGTGCGGCCTCACCAATACCCTATACAGTTGTAGCAGGACCTCCCTGCTTTTGTACTCCATTCCTCTCGCAATGAGGGCCAACATTCCATTCGCCTTCCTGATTACCTGCTGCACCTGCAAACTAACTTTTTGGGATTCATGCACCAATGGGAGGAGGCGGGGGTCCCCGATGGAGGGCACTCTACGCAGGGGTCCTCCCACTATTCATCAGGGACTTGGCCTGGAGGGTGGTGCACGGAGCAGTGCCGTGCAACAAATTTTTAAGCCGGTTCACGGACTCCCAGGCCGCCTGCAATTTCTGCGGTCTGGAGGAGTCCGTGTTCCATGTTTTTATTGAGTGCACGAGGTTGCAGCCCCTGTTCCATTATTTGAAGGGGCTGCTCCTGAAATTCTGGCTGCACTTCAGTCCCACTCTCCTGATCTTTGGGCACACTGTGCGGAGGGGAGCGGGTAGGTCCGAAGGCCTCTTCATAGGACTGCTCCTGGGCACGGCCAAGGGTGCCATCAGCCGGTCCAGGCAGCGGGCGGTCGAGGGGGTCGTTCAACCTGACTGCCTGCCTCTCTTCCGCTCTTACATCCGGTCCAGGGTGTCCTTGGAGATGGAGCACGCGGTGTCCACCGGTACGCTCGCGGCCTTCCGCGAGAGTTGGGCACCGGAGGGACTGGAGTGCATCATCACGCCCGGCAACCAAATTTTAATTTGATTTTACGTTTTAAAGTTTAATTTGTTTTAATTGCCGGTGCTTTTAGTGTCCCCCTCCCCTTTTATAGGGGGCACTGGAAAAAGGAAAATTTGATTTTAGTGCCCCCAAAAAAAAAAACAAAAAAAAGGGAAAAAAAGAGGGCCTTGTAAATGTCTGGTGTGTCATCCAGGACGGGTGGCACCAATTAATGTTTTTGTTTTGCAGGTAAACTCCAAAAAGAGTTTCATGCACCAATGGTGGAGCAGTGGATGCGTGGGCTAATCAGTAGGAGCTCTGCTGTTGAGAGAGAAGGAGCTACCAACTTTGCTCCTACCTAGGAAGGCCTGGAGTGAGCCCTGAGACCAGCCCAGGAAGAGGAGGAAAGGGCTGGCTTGCTACAACTCAACATCCGGAGGGAGAGGTGGAGAGCTGAAAACTTATCTTTTATTACAACTACAGAGAGTTGGAGAGAGGGGGAAAAGAACAACCTGAGGAAACACCATCCAGTGTGGAAGGAGGGAGAGTCATTTCTACATCTTCGACAGGTGGGTGTGTTTTGGTGCATTCCCCAATAGACTTTGTTGTATCGGTGGGGGGAGGAAAGAAGACCACTGAGGGCCGGAACATCGCGGGGGGTGTGTGTGTGTGGGGGTCTTGCCTACAGCTAGGCCCCACACACAATTGAAACACCCCTCCCCCATTGCCTAGCGTGGGATAGCTGGAGCTACCTGGCTGAACATTCTTTAATCACCCTTTGAACATCGTTGGGAGTGTGTGCCTGGGTGGCTCTAGCTGCCCCAGGTGAAGACATCTTCTCCCCCCACCCGAAGACCACCCCAAAGACTGTACTTTGTTTTTGTCATCTGGGGAATGCACCCACCCATTGCTGTGAGGGGAGACCTGCCCTTGCAGCCTCCCTCTTTCCCGCACCCCCTTGCTCTATCTCTCTCTCTCTGTCTCTCCCCTCTCTCTCTGAGAGCCCTTTTCTCCAAATTTTAAAAAACCAAAAAATAAAAACAACTGAGCAGAGGGAGCAAGGCCCCTCCCCAATTGCCAACTAGGGGAGAGGTGTGCCTCGTTAAGTGCTCCTCTGCTCAGTCATATTAAACGAGGCCAACCAAGACCATTAAGGCCTGTGACTTTGGGGTGGGTGTAGCCCTTAAAGGGACCCCGTGATGGCGACCCCATCCACGCCGGTGGCGGGGCCAGCGAGGACATATGCGCAGGCGGTGTCCACATCCACGGCACCTCCTGCGCCACCCGCTGCCCTGCCACCATTCAGACTTATCACAAAAAAAGACGGGGTCAAGAGCTACACTCACCCCACAATGAGCATCGAGGAGTGCGTGCGGGCGATGGCTGGGGTAGTCGGCACCTCGGCCATTGTCGCAGCCTCCAAGATGGCTGGGAAGGCTGTGTTCTTCCTGGGGTCGGAGCGGGTGGTGTCCCTGGCCCTTGAAAAGGGGCTCACAGTGGGCGGGACGTTCCTGCCGGTGGACCCTCTCGAGGCCACCGCGCAGCGGGTCATCATATCGAACGTCCCGCCCTTTGTTCCCGCTGAGCTCCTCCTCCCTCACCTACACCAACTGGGGGAGGTAAGGTCAGGGATCGACCCCATACCGCTTGGCCTCAGGGAGAACAGCCTGCGCCACGTGTTCTCCTTCCGCCGCCAGCTCTTTGTCCAGCTGGCGCGGGAGGAGACGACGGAGGGAAGTTTCAATGTGGTGCACAAGGGGACTGCCTACCGCGTTTTCTGGACGTCGGACGGCGTGCGGTGCCATGCCTGTAGGGAGGTGGGGCATGTTCGTAAGAACTGCCCCGCCTCCAAGGCCGCCAAAACACCGAGGGCGGCCAAGGCTGGCGCCGCCGCCACCCCTCCCCCTAGTTGCGTCCGCGTGCCGGGAGCCGTAGGTGCGCGGGCATCGTCGGAGGCCTTTGTTTTCGGGGCCTTCGGCGGGGGGGAGGGAGAGCGTCCGACCGGAAAGAAGGCGCGGAACAAGGCGAAACATCTAGAGGCGGGTCCCCTCAGTGCGCCAGAAAGTTTGACCACCGCGCTTGGCCCAACCCAGTCACCGGCGAGCGCGGGGTGCCCTGAGCCCGTGCCCGAGCCCTTGAACAACACCACAGAGGGACCCGGGCGCGGGCAAGAAAAGAAAAAGGGGGGGGCGGAGCGGGAGGCCTCGGCAGACATGGAGGTCTCCCTGCCTCAGCGCACCCCCAGGACCAAAAAGAGGCACCGCCCCAATGAGGCAGAGGGGGAACAACATCCCTCCGCGGAGGAGTCGGTGCCCGCAGCGTGTCCCGCGTCCCCCACCAGCGCCCCCAAGCCGCGCCGTAGACGGGAGGAGTCTGTCCCCGGGGAGGGTGAGGCAGTCGAGGCTGCCCAGCCTCTGCCTCCCGGGGATGGCGTGGAGGATCTGCGTGTCGTGGGGGGCGTGGGGCCCGCGGAGGAATGCATTGCCGCCGGGCCGGGCGTCCCGGGGACTGAGGCGGGCGGGGCCGAAAAGGCCGAACCTGAGCCCGCCCAGCCAATATCCAACTTCCCCCGGGAGTCGCTCGACCCGGCAGAAACTGAAATTAATGATTTTAATGAAACTGTAAATGCTGGGCCGGGGGGTGGCAGCGGGGAGGAGGAGGAACACCCACCCTCGCCCCCTACTTTGGAGCTGGAGCACTTGGGGAGCCTGGGGATTTCCTATGGCCGGGTCTCTCCTTGTTCCCCGGTTCCTGGGGCGGAGGGGGAACCCCTTCCGCTGTCGTTTCCCGACCCAGCACCATTTTTAAAAGAGCCCAGTGGGGACTCCTCTGCCGCCGATCCTGGGGGTGGGATCGGGGCAGTGCCAGGGCCGGTTGGAGCGGCCGGTTCATTTGCCGTACCTTGTGCGGTCGATGGGCCGGCTGCTGGCGGCCACCTCCCGGAGCAGGACGGGGACTCGGTGGGGGACGCGGGAGAAGAACTAGAGACCACCGCCAGGGAGGCGGTGGATCTGCTCGCGGCCGCCGCTGAGGCCCTCCTCATTCCTGCAAAGGAACTCCGGGACTTTTTGGCCCAGTGCTGGGGTCGCTGCAACCAAGCCCGACTGGCCCTGGAAAAATGGTCCGAGCAAGAGCTGATCAAGGGGTCCGTCCGCGCCGCCGCTAAAACCTTGGCCGCGGGCGGGCCCTTGACAAAGGCGCAACACCTTGAGCAGCGCAAGCTCGAGGGACTCCTTGCTGGGCTGCGGAGGGAGTGGAGTTCAACAAAAGACTCCGCTCCCTCCCCCAGAATAGGTTAAGGTAGAGGTTGCACTATGCTTTTGCCATGAAGATAACCATAGCCAGCCTCAACATCAACGGCGGCAGAGGGGCACGCCGTAGATTTGACAATTTTTCGCTCCTGCGGGAGGGGAAATATGCGGTGTGCTTTCTGCAAGAAACCCACACCGTTCCGGGAGACGAAGCCACGTGGCTTCTGGAATGGCAAGGAGAGGTCCGCATGAGCCACCTCACCGCCACTTCTAGTGGGGTGGCCATCTTGCTGGGCCCGCATTTTCAGCCGGAGATCTTGGGGGTCGAGGAGCCCGTGCCAGGCCGCTTGCTGCACGTAACGGTTCGCCTGGGGGACGTGCCGCTCCATCTCGTGAACGTGTACGCCCCTCAGCCCGGCCCGCAGCAAACGCGGTTCTTTGAAGAGGTGTCCGCTCTTCGTGGCTCCGTCGATGTCGGCGACTGCATTGTCCTCGGGGGGGATTTTAACTGCACCCTCAAGGCGAGGGACCGCTCCGGTGCCCCGCAGTGCATGACGGCGATGGAGAAGTTGAGGGACCTGGTCGGGTCCTTCGACTTGGTGGACGTCTGGCGAAATCTCCACCCCGACTCCAGCGCCTTTACTTGGGTGAGGCCTGGAGTTGGATGGTCTAGAGTCGACCGCCTTTATGTGTCTCGGGCGTACGTTTCATGCATCCCGGCGGCCTCCATGCGGCCGGTGCCGTGTTCGGACCACCACCTGGTGTGGGCGGAGCTCGCTTCGCTCCGCGCGAGGACGGGGTCCACGTACTGGCACTTTAACAACCGGCTGCTGGAGGACGTGCGGTTCCAGGACTCGTTCCGTCGATTCTGGTCCGACTGGAGAAGGAAGCAGGGGGGCTTCCCCTCCTTGAGGCTATGGTGGGACGTGGGCAAGGCTCACGTCCGCGTCTTCTGTCAAGAGTATGCGAGGGGGTCGACCAAGAGGCGGGCGGCCAGGGTCGGGCGCCTAGAAAAAGAGGTGCTCGACCTGGAATCCCGTCTCGGTCAAGTCGTCGAGGACCCGGCCCTGCGGACGGTGTACGAAGCGAAGAAGGCTGCGCTGAGGAGGGAGACCGTGCGCCAGTTCTTAAGGAGGCGGAGATCGCCCTTCTTAGGCAGCAGGACGATGACTGCCCTGCGCCAAGAGAGGGGCATCTCCCCGGTCGCCAGAATTTCCCCCAGGACCTGCGCGTAGTCGCCCCCCCAGGACGTCTCAGAACGCTCTGTGGAACTCCAGGGTCAGTCCGTCCAGCCCCGGGTCCCGAGGCGCGTTCGTGAGGTCGCGGATCCAGTTCCTGCGGGATCTGGACCGCGGCTCCCCCTTCTTCTACTCGTTGGAAAAAAGGCAGAGTGTCCGTAAGCAGCTCTTGACGCTGCTGGCCGACGACGGCTCTCTCGTCTCGGATCCGGAGGGCGTCAACAACAGGGCCCGTGAATATTACGGGGCTCTGTTCTCTCCGGATCCGTCCAGCGAGGAAGCGCGTAGAGTTTTGTGGGAGGACCTGCCGAAGGTCAGCCCGGAGGGCGCCGAAAATCTGGAAGCTCCGCTAAGCCTGGCGGAGCTGACCGGTGCCCTCGACCGGCTCTCGAGGGGAAAATCCCCGGGGCTGGACGGACTGACCCTGGAGTTCCACAGAGCGTTCTGGGACGTCCTGGGAGGCGACTACGCGCGGGTCCTGGGGGAAAGTCTGGCGACCGGGGAGATGCCCCTCTCTTGGCGCAGGGCAGTCATCGTCCTGCTGCCTAAGAAGGGCGATCTCCGCCTCCTTAAGAACTGGCGCCCGGTCTCCCTCCTCAGCACGGACTACAAAATCTTCGCCAGGGCGATGTCTGCTCTCCTTGGTGCCGTGCTGGACCACATGATCCACCCCGACCAGTCCTACACGGTCCCGGGCCGGACAATCCACGACAACACCCATCTGGTCCGGGACCTCATCCATCATTCCCAGGAGGCTGGTCTGTCGGTCGCCTTCCTATCCCTCGACCAAGAGAAGGCGTTCGACAGGGTGGATCACGACTATCTGCTCGGAACTCTGCGCGCTTTCGGGTTCGGGACGCATTTCGTCGCCCGGATCCGACTTTTGTACGCCGCCGCGGAGTGTCTGATTAAGGTTAACGGGTCCTTGACGGCGCCCCTTCGCTTTAGGAGAGGGGTGCGCCAGGGATGCCCCATGTCCAGCCAGTTATATGCCATCTGCGTGGAGCCTTTCCTGCGCCTCTTGCGGACGAGGTTGACGGGACTGGCTCTGCAAGGGCCGGGCATGGAGGTCGTCCTCTCGGCTTACGCCGATGACGTGCTCCTCGCAGTAGGGGATCCCGCTGACCTGCGGAGGATGCGTGAGTGCCAAGAGATTTACTCGGCCGCATCCTCCGCCAGAATCAACTGGGAGAAATGTTCCGGACTCCTGGTGGGTCAGTGGCGGGTGGACTCCCTGCCGGAGGAGCTCAGGCCTTTTGCCTGGAGCACGACCCATCTCCTCTACCTGGGCGTCTACCTTAGCCCCGACGAGGGAGCCTGGCCCGCGAACTGGCAGGAGCTGGAGGCCAAGGTCGCCGCTCGCATAGGGCGCTGGACAGGACTGCTCCGAGTGCTGTCCTACAGGGGTCGAGTGCTAGTCATAAACCAGCTGGTGGCCACCATGTTGTGGTACCGGCTGGTCACTTTGACCCCTCCCCCTGCGTTTGTCGCCAAGATACAGAAGAAGCTGGTGGACTTCTTCTGGAACAACAGGAAGCACTGGGTCTCTGCTGCGGTCTTGAGTCTCCCGCTTGAGGAGGGCGGTCAGTCGTTGGTGTGCGTCAGCGCCCAGCTCGCGACTTTCCGTCTTCAGACCCTGCAGAGATACCTTTACGTCGAGCCCCCTCCTAGGTGGTGCGCTCTGGCGACGTATTTCTTCCGCCAGCGGCGCGACCTCAACTACGACACGCAGCTCCTGTTTGTGAACTTGGGGGGTGTCAGGACCACCCTCCGGGAGCTGCCTGTCTTTTACAGGGACCTCATCAGGGTCTGGAACAAAGTCTCCACCAAGCGCAGCTCTCTGCCGGCTGGAGTGGCGGCTGTCCTGCAGGAGCCGCTGCTCGGGAATCCGTACCTCCACGACCGAGGTTTTATGTGGCGGTCGGAAGAGAGGGCTGTGGCTGGTGAGGTGACCAGGGTCAGGGACCTGCTCGATGGCGGAGGAGCGGGCTGGATGGCGCCAGGCATGCTGGCGTGGCGCCTAAATTCAACCGACGTCCGCCACGCGGCTGAAGCCATCGAGTTGCTAAAAACAGCTTTGGGCCCTGACTCTGTTAGGTGCATCGAGGAGGCTCAAGCACGTGGGAAGATCCCGTCCGAACTGACCCCCGTCCGGACGGAATTCCTCATTGGCGCCAAATCCCGGAACCTCCCTCGGGGGCCGGCGCCTCACAACTTGAGCCGCCTCGGGGAAATCCCCTCCGTGCCTTTCAGTTCCGCGCGGAGGGGTTTCCTGTACGGGCTGTCTTGCTCACTCTCAAATTTGCCATCCTCGCCGGCCATCCGGACACGCCATGGCGTACCATCTTGCCGTCCGGAGGAGGCGGGGGTCCCCGATGGAGGGCACTCTACGCGGGAGTCCTCCCACTATTCATCGGGGACTTGGCCTGGAGGGTGGTGCACGGAGCAGTGCCGTGCAACAAACTTTTAAGCCGGTTCACGGACTCCCAGGCCGCCTGCAATTTCTGCGGTCTGGAGGAGTCCGTGTTCCATGTTTTTACTGAGTGCACGAGGTTGCAGCCCCTGTTCCATTATTTGAAGGGGCTGCTCCTGAAATTCTGGCTGCACTTCAGTCCCACTCTCCTGATCTTTGGGCACACTGTGCGGAGGGGAGCAGGTAGGTCCGAAGGCCTCTTCATAGGACTGCTCCTGGGCACGGCCAAGGGTGCCATCAGCCGGTCCAGGCAGCGGGCGGTCGAGGGGGTCGTTCAACCTGACTGCCTGCCTCTCTTCCGCTCTTACATCCGGTCCAGGGTGTCCTTGGAGATGGAGCACGCGGTGTCCACCGGTACGCTCGCGGCCTTCCGTGAGAGGTGGGCACCGGAGGGACTGGAGTGCATCATCATGCCCGGCAACCAAATTTTAATTTGATTTTACGTTTTAAAGTTTAATTTGTTTTAATTGCTGGTGCTTTTAGTGTCCCCCTCCCCTTTTACAGGGGGCACTGGAAAAAATGTGATTTTAGCGCCCAAAAAAAAACCAAAAAAGAAAAACACAAAAAAAAAAACACAAAAAAAAGGAAAAAAAAAGGGCCTTGTAAATGTCTGCTGTGTCATCCAGGGTGGGTGGCACGGTTTAATGTTTTTTGCTTTGCAGATAAACTCCAAAAAGAGTTTCATGCACAAGGAAAATTCTGGCTGCATTTCAGTTCCACACTCCTGATCTTTGGGCACCCTGTGCGGAGGGGAGCGGGTAGGTCCGAGGGCCTCCTCGTAGGACTGCTCCTGGGCACGGCCAAGGGTGCCATCAGCCGGTCCAGGCAGCCGGCGGTCGAGGGGGTCGTTCAACCTGACTGCCTGCCTCTCTTCCTCGCGTACATCCGCGCCAGGGTGTCCTTGGAGATGGAGCACGCGGTGTCCACCGGTACGCGCGCGGCCTTCCGTGAGAGGTGGGCACCGGAGAGACTGGAGTGCATCATCATGCCCAGCAACCAAATTTTAATTTGATTTTATGTTTTTAAGTTAATTTGTTTTAATTGCCGGTTCTTTTAGTGTCCCCCTCCCCTTTTATAGGGGGCACTTGGAAAAAAAAAATTCGATTCTGAGCCAAAAAAAAAAAATGGCATTGTAAATGTTGGTGTTTCTCCCAGATCGGGGGGCACAGTTTAATGTTTTTCTGTTAACTCCTAAAAGAGTTTCATGCACCAGGACCAATGGTGGAGCTTTGGAGGCGTGGCCTATTCAGTTGGAGCCTGGAGCAGTGAGGGAAGGAGCTACCTGCTTTTGCTCCTGTTTGGAAGGCCTTTGAGAGCCCTGAGACCAGCCCAGGAAGAGGAGGAAGGAAGGGGCTTGCTACAATTCAACATCCGGAGGGAGAGGAGGAGAGCTGAAAAATTTAACATTTATTACTACTACAGAGAGTTGGAGAGAGGGGAAAAACAGCAACAACCTGTGTGGAAGGAGGGAGATTCGGCAACATTCTACAGGTGGGTGTTGGTGCATTCCCCGAAAGACATTGTTGTATCGGTGGGGGGAGGAAAGAAGACCTTTCGAGGGCAGGAACATCGCGGGGTGTGTGTGTGTGTGGAAGTGTGTGTGGGGGTCTTGCTTACAACTAGGCCCCACACACCACTGAAGCACCCCTCCCCCATTGCCTAGCCTGGGATAGCTGGAGCTACCTGGCTGAAAACTATTAATCACCCTATTAAAGATCGTTGGGAGTGTGTGCCTGGGTGGCTCCAGCTACCCCAGGTGAAGACATCTTCTCCCCCCCACCCGAAGACCATTCTTAAAAGACTGTGTTTTATTGTTTTTTTTTGCCATCTGGGGAGTGCACCCCAAGAAGCACCCACCCATTGCTGTGAGGGGAGACCTGCCCTCGCAGCCTCCCTCTTTCCCACACCCCCTTCTCTCTATCCCTCTCTCTGTCTCTCCCCTCTCTCTCTGAGAGCCCTTTCCTCCTAATTTAAAAAAAAACAATTAAGACAACTGAGCAGAGGGAGCAAGGCCCCTCCCCAATTGTCAACTAGGGGAGAGGTGAGCCTCTTTCAGAGCTCCCCCTGTTCAAATATTAAACGAGGCCACTTAAGACCATTAAGGCCTGTGACTTTGGGGTGGGTGTAGCCCTTAAAGGGACCCCGTGATGGCGACCCCATCCAGCAAGGACATATGCGCAGGCGGCGTCCACATCCACGGTACCTCCTGTGCCACCTGCTGTCCTGCCACCATTCAGACTGATCACGAAAAAACACGGGGTCAAGAGCTACACTCACCCCACAATGAGCATTGAGGAGTGCGTGCGGGCGATGGCTGGGGTAGTCGGCCCCTCAGCCATTGTCGCAGCCTCCAAGATGTCTGGGAAGGCCGTTTTCTTCCTGGGGTCGGAGCGGGCGGTGTCCCTGGCCATTGAAAAGGGGCTCACGGTGGGTGGGGCATTCCTGCCGGTGGACCCTCTCGAGGCCACCGCGCAGAGGGTCATCGTTTCAAACGTCCTGCCCTTTGTTCCCGCTGAGCTCCTCCTCCCTCACCTACACCAACTGGGGGAGGTAAGTTCGGGGATAAACCCCATACCGCTCGGCCTCAGGGAGAACAGCCTGCGCCATGTGTTCTCCTTCCGCCGCCAGCTCTTTGTCCGGCTGGCGCGGGAGGAGACGACGGAGAGAAATTTTAATGTGGTGCACGAGGGGACTGCCTACCGCGTCTTTTGGACGTCGGACGGCGTGCGGTGCCATGCCTGCAGGGAGGTGGGGCACGTTCGCAAGAACTGCCCCGCCTCCAAGGCCGCAAAACCACCGAGGGCGGCCAAGGCTGGCGCCGCCGCCACCCATCCCCCTAGTAGCGTCCACGTGCCGGGAGCTGTGGGTGCGCGGGCATCGTCAGGGGCCTTTGTTTTCACGGCCTCCGGCGGGGGGGAGGGAAAGCGTCCGGCCGGAAAGAAGGCGCGGAAGAAGACGAAACATCTAGAGGCGGGTCCCCTCGGTGCGCCAGACAAGCTGTTTACCGCGCTCGGTCAAACCCCCTCACCGGCGAGCGCGGGGTGCCCTGAGCCCGTGCCCGAGCCCTTGACTAGTATCACAGAGGGGCTCGGGCGCGGGCAAGATAAGAAAAAGGGGGGGGTGAAGCGGGAGGCCTCGGCAGACATGGAGGTCTCCCTGCCTCCGCGCACCCCCAGGAACAAAAGGCGGCGCCACTCCAATGAGGCGGAGGGGGAACAACATCCCTCCGCGGAGGAGTCGGTGCCCGCCACGTGTCCCGCGTCCCCCACCGGCGCCCCCAAACCGCGCCGTAGGCGCGAGGAATCTGTCGCCGGGGAGGGTGAGACAGTCGAGGCTGCCCAGCCGCTGCCTCCCGGGGATGGCGTGAAAGATCTGCCTGTCGTGGGGGGCGTGGGGCCAGCGGAGGAATGCGTTGCCGCCGGGTCGAGCATCCCGGGGACTGAGGCGGGCGGGGCCGAAAAGGCCGTACCTGAGACCGCCCAGCTATTATCCAACTTCCCCCGGGTGTCGCTCGGCCTGGAAGAAACGGCAATGAATGATTTTAACGAGTCTGTACACGCTGGGCCGGGGGGTGGCGGCGAGGAGGGGGAAGAACAACAACCCTCGCCCCCTACTTTGGAGCTGGGGTACTTGGTGGACCTGGAACATTACTTTGACCAGGTCTCTCCGTGTTCCCCGGTTCCTGGGGCGGAGGAGGAACCCCTTCCGCTGTTGCTTCCTGACCCAGCACCAATTTTAAAAGAGCCCAGTGGGGACTCCTCTGCCGACGATCCTGTGGGTGGGATCGGGGCAGAGCCAGGGCCGGATGGAGCGGCCGGGCCGTTTGCCGTACCTCGTGCGGTCGACGGGCTGGCTGCTAGCGGCGACCTCTCGGAGGAGGACGGGGACTCAGTGGAGGACGCGGGTGAAGATCTCGAGTCCATCGCCAGTGAGGCGGTGGATCTCCTCGTACCCGCCGCTAGGTCCCCCCTCATTCCCGTAGAGGATCTCCGGGACTTTTTGGTCCAGAGCCAGGGTCGCCGCAACCGAGCCCATCTGGCCCGGGAAAGATGGTCCGAGCCGGGGCTGCTCATCGCTTCCGTCCGCGTCGCCGCTAAAACCATAGCCGCGGGCGGGCCCTTATCAAGGGTGCAAGGCCTTGAGCTGCGCCGGCTCAAAAAGTTCCTCGCTGGGCTGCTGAAGGAGTGGAGGTCAACAAACGACTCCACTCCCCCACCACAATAGGTTAGGTAGAGGTTGCACTATGCTTTTGTCATGAAGATAACCATAGCCAGCCTCAACATCAACGGCGGCAGAGAGGCACACCATAGATTTAACAATTTTTCGCTCCTGCGGGAGGGGAAATATGCGGTGTGCTTCCTGCAAGAAACCCACACCGTTCCGGGAGACAAAGCCACGTGGCTCCTGGAATGGCAAGGAGAGGTCCGCATGAGCCACCTCACCGCCACTTCTAGTGGGGTGGCCATCTTGCTGGCCCCGCATTTTCAGCCGGAGATCTTGGGGGTCGAGGAGCCCGTGCCAGGCCGCTTGCTGCACGTAACGGTTCGCCTGGGGGACGTGCCGCTCCATCTCGTGAACGTGTACGCCCCTCAGCCCGGCCCGCAGCAAACGCGCTTCTTCGAGGAGGTGTCCGCTCTTCTTGGTTCCGTCGACGTCGGCGACTGCATTGTCCTCGGGGGAGATTTTAACTGCACCCTCGAGGCGAGGGACCGCTCCGGTGCCCTGCAGCGCATGACGGCGATGGAGAAGTTGAGGGACCTGGTCGGGTCCTTCGACTTGGTGGACGTCTGGCGAAATCTCCATCCCGACTCCAGCGCCTTTACTTGGGTGAGGCCTGGAGTAGGATGGTCCAGAGTCAACCGCCTTTACGTATCTCGGGCGTACGTTTCCTGCGTCCCGGCGGCCTCCATGCGGCCGGTGCCGTGTTCGGACCACCACCTGGTGTGGGCGGAGCTCGCTTCGCTCCGCGCGAGGACGGGGTCCACGTACTGGCATTTTAACAACCGGCTGCTGGAGGACGTGTGGTTCCAGGACTCGTTCCGTCGTTTCTGGGCCGACTGGAGAAGGAAGCATGGGGGCTTCCCCTCCTTGAGGCTATGGTGGGACGTGGGCAAGGCTCACTTCCGCGTCTTCTGTCAAGAGTACGCGAGGGGGTCGACCAAGAGGCGGGCGGCCAGGGTCGGGCGCCTAGAAAAAGAGGTGTTCGACCTGGAAGCCCGTCTCGGTCAAGTCGTCGGGGACCCGGCTCTGCGGACGGTGTACGAAGCGAAGAAGGCTGCACTGAAGGACCTGCAGCTCGTCGGGTCCCGAGGCGCATTCGTGAGGTCGCGGATCCGGTTCCTGCGGGATCTGGACCGCGGCTCCCCCTTCTTCTACTCGCTGGAAAAAAGACAGGGTGTCCGTAAGCAGCTCTTGACGCTGCTGGCCGACGATGGCTCTCTCGTCTCGGATCCGGAGGGCGTCAACAACAGAGCCCGTGAATATTACGGGGCCCTGTTCTCTCCGGAGCCGTCCAGCGAGGAAGCAGGTAGAGTTTTGTGGGAAGACCTGCCGAAGGTCAGCCCGGAGGGCGCCGAAAATCTGGAAGATCCGCTAAGCCTGGCGGAGTTGACCGGCGCCCTCGACTGGCTCTCGAGGGGAAAAGCCCCGGGGCTGGACGGGCTGACCGTGGAGTTCCACAGGGCGTTCTGGGACGTCCTGGGGGGCGACTACACGCGGGTCCTGGGGGAAAGTCTGGCGACCGGGGAGATGCTCCTCTCTTGGCGCAGGGCAGTCATCGTCCTGCTGCCGAAGAAGGGCGATCTCCGCCTCCTTAAGAACTGGCGCCCGGTCTCCCTCCTCAGCACGGACTACAAAATCTTCGCCAGGGCGATGTCTGCTCGCCTTGGTGCCGTGCTGGACCACATGATCCACCCCGACCAGTCCTACACGGTCCCGGGCCGGACAATCCACGATAACATCCATCTGGTCCGGGACCTCATCCATCATTCCCAGGAGGCTGGTCTGTCGGTCGCCTTCCTATCTCTTGACCAAGAGAAGGCGTTCGACAGGGTGGATCACGACTATCTGCTCGGAACTCTGCGCGCTTTCGGGTTCGGGACGCATTTCGTCGCCCGGATCCGACTTTTGTACGCCGCCGAGGAGTGTCTGATTAAGCTCAATGGGTCCTTGACCGCGCCTCTTCACTTTGGGAGAGGGGTGCGCCAGGGATGCCCCATGTCCGGCCAGTTATATGCCGTCTGCGTGGAGCCTTTCCTGCGCCTCCTGCGGACGAGATTGACGGGACTGGCTCTGCAAGGGCCGGGCGTGGAGGTCGTCCTCTCGGCTTACGCCGATGACGTGCTCCTCGCGGTAGAGGATCCCGCTGACCTGCGGAGGATGCGTGAGTGCCAGGAGATTTACTCGGCCGCATCCTCCGCCAGAATCAACTGGGAGAAATGTTCCGGACTCCTGGTGGGTCAGTGGCGGATGGACTCCCTGCCGGAGGAGCTCAGGCCTTTTGCCTGGAGCACGACCCATCTCCTCTATCTGGGAGTCTACCTTAGCCCCGACGAGGAAGCCTGGCCGGCGAACTGGCAGGAGCTGGAGGCCAAGGTCGCCGCTCGCCTAGGGCGCTGGACAGGACTGCTCCGAGTGCTGTCCTACAGGGGTCGAGCGCTAGTCATAAACCAGCTGGTGGCCGCCATGTTGTGGTACCGGCTGGTCACTTTGACCCCTCCCCCTGCGTTTGTCGCCAAGATACAGAAGAAGCTGGTGGACTTCTTCTGGAACAACAGGAAGCACTGGGTCTCTGCGGCGGTCTTGAAGCTCCCGCTTGGGGAGGGCGGTCAGTCGTTGGTGTGCATCAGCACCCAGCTCGCGACTTTCCGTCTTCAGACCCTGCAGAGATACCTTTACGTTGAGCCCCCTCCTAGGTGGCGTGCTCTGGCGATGTATTTCTTCCGCCAACAGCACGGCCTCAACTACGACACGCAGCTCCAGTTTGAGTGTGGGGGGCGTCAGGAACGCCCTCCGGGAGCTGCCTGTCTTTTACAAGGAACTCATCAGGGTCTGGAACACTGACTGGAGTGGCGGCTGTCCAGCAGGAGCCGCTGTTCAGGAATCCGTACCTCCACGACCGAGGTTTCAGGTGGTGGTCGGACGAGAGGGCTGTGGCTGGTGAGGTGACCAGGGTCAGGGACCTGCTCGGTGGCGGAGGAGCGGGCTGGATTGCACCAGACACGCTGGCGCGGTGCCTAAACTCTGCCAACGTCCGCCGCGCGGCCGATGCCATGGAGTTGCTAAGAACAGCTCTGGGCCCCGACTCTGTTAGGTGCATCGAGGAGGCTCAAGCACGTGGGGAGATCCCGTCCGAACTGACCCCCGTCCGGACGGAATTCCTCATCGGCGCCAAATCCCGGAACCTCCCTCGGGAGCCGGCGCCTCACAACTTGAGCCGCCTCGAGGAAATCCCCTCCGTGCCTTTCAGGTCCGCGCGGAGGGGTTTCCTATACGGGCTGCTCCTGCACACTCTCAACTTTGCCATCCTCGCCTACCGTCCGGACACGCCATGGTGTACCATCTTGCCGTCCGGAGGAGGCAAGGGTCCCCGATGGAGGGCACTCTACGCGGGAGTCCTCCCAGTATTTATCGGGGACTTGGCCTGGAGGGTGGTGCATGGAGCAGTCCCATGCAATAAACTTTTAAGCCGGTTCACGGGCTCCCAGGCCGCCTGCAATTTCTGCGGTCTGGAAGAGTCCGTGTTCCATGTTTTTGTGGAATGCACGAGGTTGCTTAAAGGGGCTGCTCCTGAAATTCTGGCTGCACTTCAGTCCCACACTCCTGATCTTTGGACACCCTGTGCGGAGGGGAGCGGGTAGGTCCGAGGGCCTCCTCGTAGGACTGCTCCTGGGCACGGCCAAGGGTGCCATCAGCCGGTCCAGGCAGCGGGCGGTCGAGGGGGTCGTTCAACCTGACTGCCTGCCTCTCTTCCGTGCGTACATCCGCGCCAGGGTGTCCTTGGAGATGGAGCACGCGGTGTCCACCGGTACGCTCGCGGCCTTCCGAGCAGTTATACTGGGTGACTTTAATATGCACATAGATTGGGCTAACCAAACTGGAAGCAATACGGTGGAGGAGGATTTTCTGGAGTGCATAAGGGATGGTTTTTTAGACCAATATGTCGAGGAACCAACTAGGGGGGAGACCATCTTAGACTGGGTGTTATGCAATGAGAGAGGATTAATAGCAATCTCGTTGTGCGAGGCCCCTTGGGGAAGAGTGACCATAATATGGTGGAATTCTGCATTAGGATGGAGAATGAAACAGTTAATTCAGAGACCATGGTCCAGAACTTAAAGAAGGCTAACTTTGAAGGTATGAGGCGTGAATTGGCTGGGATGGATTGGCGAATGATACTTAAGGGGTTGACTGTGGATGGGCAATGGCAGACATTTAGAGACCGCATGGATGAATTACAACAATTGTACATTCCTGTCTGGCGTAAAAATAAAAAAGGGAAGGTGGCTCAACCGTGGCTATCAAGGGAAATCAGGGATAGTATTAAAGCCAAGGAAGTGGCATACAAATTGGCCAGAAATAGCAGCGAACCCGGGGACTGGGAGAAATTTAGAACTCAGCAGAGGAGGACAAAGGGTTTGATTGGGGCAGGGAAAATGGAGTATGAGAAGAAGCTTGCAGGGAACATTAAGACGGATTGCAAAACTTTATATAGATATGTAAAGAGAAAAAGGTTAGTAAAGACAAACGTAGGTCCCCTGCAGTCAGAATCAGGGGAAGTCATAACGGGGAACAAAGAAATGGCGGACCAATTGAACAAGTACTTTGGTTCGGTATTCACGAAGGAGGACACGAACAACCTTCCGGTTATAAAAGGGGTCGGGGGGTCTAGTAAGGAGGAGGAACTGAGGGAAATCCTTATTAGCCGGGAAATTGTGTTGGGGAAATTGATGGGATTGAAGGCCGATAAATCCCCAGGGCCTGATGGACTGCATCTCAGAGTACTTAAGGAGGTGGACTTGGAAATAGTGGATGCGTTGACAGTCATTTTCCAACATTCCATTGACTCTGAATCAGTTCCTATGGAGTGGAGGGTAGCCAATGTAACCCCACTTTTTAAAAAAGGAGGGAGAGAGAAAACAGGGAATTATAGACCGGTCAACCTGACATCGGTAGTGGGTAAAATGATGGAATCAATTATTAAGGATGTCATACCAGTGCATTTGGAAAGAGGTGACATGATAGGTCCAAGTCAGCATGGATTTGTGAAAGAGAAATCATGCTTGACAAATCTTCTGGAATTTTTTGAGGATGTTTCCAGTAGAGTGGATAAGGGAGAACCAGTTGATGTGGTATATTTGGACTTTCAGAAAGCGTTCGACAAGGTCCCACACAAGAGATTGATGTGCAAAGTTAGAGCACATGGGATTGGGGGTAGTGTACTGACATGGATTGAGAACTGGTTGTCAGACAGGAAGCAAAGAGTAGGAGTAAATGGGTACTTTTCAGAATGGCAGGCAGTGACTAGTGGGGTACCGCAAGGTTCTGTGCTGGGGCCCCAGCTGTTTACACTGTACATTAATGATTTAGATGAGGGGATTAAATGTAGTATCTCCAAATTTGCGGATGACACTAAGCTGGGTGGCAGTGTGAGCTGCGAGGAGGATGCTGTGAGGCTGCAGAGCGACTTGGATAGGTTAGGTGAGTGGGCAAATGCATGGCAGATGAAGTATAATGTGGATAAATGTGAGGTTATCTACTTTGGTGGTAAAAACAGAGAGACAGACTATTATCTGAATGGTGACAGATTAGGAAAAGGGGAGGTGCAAAGAGACCTGGGTGTCATCGTATATCAGTCATTGAAGGTTGGCATGGAGGTGCAGCAGGCGGTTAAGAAAGCAAATGGCATGTTGGCCTTCATAGCAAGGGGATTTGAGTACAGGGGCAGGGAGGTGTTGCTACAGTTGTACAGGGCATTGGTGAGGCCACACCTGGAGTATTGTGTACAGTTTTGGTCTCCTAACCTGAGGAAGGACATTCTTGCTATTGAGGGAGTGCAGCGAAGGTTCACCAGACTGATTCCCGGGATGGCGGGACTGACCTATCAAGAAAGACTGGATCAACTGGGCTTGTATTCACTGGAGTTCAGAAGAATGAGAGGGGACCTCATAGAAACATTTAAAATTCTGAAGGGGTTAGACAGGTTAGATGCAGGAAGAATGTTCCCAATGTTGGGGAAGTCCAGAACCAGAGGTCACAGTCTAAGGATAAGGGGTAAGCCATTTAGGACCGAGATGCGGAGGAACTTCTTCACCCAGAGAGTGGTGAACCTGTGGAATTCTCTACCACAGAAAGTTGTTGATGCCAATTCACTAAATATATTCAAAAAGGAGTTAGATGAGGTCCTTACTACTAGGGGAATCAAGGGGTATGGCGAGAAAGCAGGAATGGGGTACTGAAGTTGAATGTTCAGCCATGAACTCATTGAATGGCGGTGCATGCTAGAAGGGCCGAATGGCCTACTCCTGCACCTATTTTCTATGTTTCTATGTTTCTATGAGAGGTGGGCACCGGAGGGACTGGAGTGCATCATCACACCCGGCAACCAAATTTTAATTTGATTTTATGTTTTTTAAGTTAATTTGTTTTAATTGCCAGTGCTTTTAGTGTCCCCCTCCCCTTTTATAGGGGGCACTTGGAAAAAAAAATTCGATTCTGTGCCAAAAAAAAAAAGGGCATTGTAAATGTTGGTGTTTCCCCCAGATCGGGGGGCACGGTTTAATGTTTTTCTGTTTACTCCTAAAAGAGTTTCATGCACAAGGATCCCAGGTCCCTCTGCACCGCAGCATGTTGTAATTTCTCCCCATTCAAATAAGATTCCCTTTTACTGTTTTTGTTTTCCAAGGTGGATGACCTCACATTTTCTGACATTGTATTCCATCTACCAAACCTTAGCCCATTCGCTTAACCTATCTAAATCTCTTTGCAGCCTCTCTGTGTCCTCGACACAACCCGCTTTCCCACTAATCTTTGTGTCATCTGCAAATTTTGTTAGACTACACTCTGTCCCTTCTTCCAGGTCATCTATGTATATTGTAAACAGTTGTGGTCCCAGCACCGATTCCTGTGGCACTAACCACCGATTTCCAACCCAAAAAGGACCCATTTATCCTGACTCTCTGCTTTCTGTGAGCCAGCCAATTCTCTATCCATGCTAATACATTTCCTCTGACTCCGTGTACCCTTACCTTCTGCAGTAACCTTTTGTGTGGCAGCTTATCGAATGTCTTTTGGAAATCTAAATACACCACATCCATCGGTACACCTCTATCCACCATGCTCGTTATATCCTCAAAGAATTCCAGTAAATTAGCTAAACATGATTTCCCCTTCATGAATCCATGTTGCGTCTGCTTGATTGCACTATTCCTATCTAGATGTCCCGCTATTTCTTCCTTAATGGTAGCTTCAAGCATTTTCCCCACTACAGATGTTAAACTAACTGGCCTATAGTTACCTGCCTTTTGTCTGCCCCCTTTTTTAAACAGAGGCGTTACATTAGCTGCTTTCCAAACCGCTGGTACCTCCCCAGAGTCCAGAGAATTTTGGTAGATTATAACGAATGCATCTGCTATAACTTCCGCCATCTCTTTTAATACCCTGGGATGCATTTCATCAGGACCAGAGGACTTGAGTCCCATTAGCCTGTCCTGCACTACCCCCCTAGTGATAGTGATTATCTCAAGGTCCTCCCTTCCCACATTCCTGTGACCAGCAATTTTTGGCATGATTTTTGTGTCTTCCACTGTGACGACCGAAGCAAAATAATTGTTTAAGGTCTCAGCCATTTCCACATTTCCCATTATTAAATCCCCCTTCTCATCTTCTAAGGGACCAACATTTACTTTAGTCACTCTTTTCCGTTTTATATATCGGTAAAAGCTTTTACTATCTGTTTTTATGATTTGCCCAAGTTTACTTTCGTAATCTATCTTTCCTTTCTTTATTGCTTTCTTAGTCATTCTTTGCTGTCATTTAAAATGTTCCCAATCTTCTAATTTCCCACTAACCTTGGCCACCTTATACGCATTGGTTTTTAACTTGATACTCCCTTTATATCCTTGGTTATCCATGGCTGGTTATCCCTTCTCTTACCGCCCTTCTTTTTCACTGGAATATATTTTTGTTGAGCACTATGAAAGAGCTCCTTAAAAGTCCTCCACTGTTCCTCAATTGTGCCACCGTTTAGTCTGTGTTCCCAGTTTACTTTAGCCAACTCTGCCCTCATCCCACTGTAGTCCCCTTTGTTTAAGCATTGTACGCTCGTTTGAGACACTACTTCCTCACCCTCAATCTGTATTACAAATTCAACCATACTGTGATCACTCATTCCGAGAGGATCTTTTACTAGGAGATCGTTTATTGTTCCTGTCTCATTACACAGGACCAGATCTAAAATAGCTTGCTCCCTTGTAGGTTCTGTAACATACTGTTCTAATAAACAATCCCGTATGCATTCTATGAATTCTTCCTCAAGGCTACCCCGTGCGATTTGATTTGACCAATCGATATGTAGGTTAAAATCCCCCATGATTACTGCTGTTCCTTTTTCACATGCCTCCATTATTCCCTTGATTATTGCCCGCCCCACCATGAAGTTATTATTTGGGGGCCTATAAACTACGCTCACCAATGACTTTTTCCCCTTACTATCTCTAATCTCCACCTACAATGATTCAACATTTTGTTCATTATAGCCAATATCGTCTCTCACAACTGCCCTGATATCATCCTTTATTAACAGAGCTACCCCACCTCCTTTCCCTTCTTGTCTATCTTTCTGAATTGTCAGATACCCCTGTAAGTTTAATTCCCAATCTTGGCCACCCTGCAACCACGTTTCTGTAATGGCCACCAAATCATACCCATTTGTAATGATTTGTGCCGTCAACTCATTTACTTTATTTCGAATGCTGCGTGCATTTAGGTAAAGTGTTTTAATACTAGTTTTTAAACCATGATTTTTAGTTTTGACCCCTCCTGCAGCCCCTTTATATTCATACATATTGTCCCTTCCTATCACCTTGTGGTTTACACTTACCCCAGTGCTACTCTGCTCTGTTGCCTCCTGCCTTTTGCATTCTTTCTTGGGGTCCTGTTCATCTGAGCTCTCACCCACTCTAACTAGCTCAGAGCCCTCTGAGGGCCCAACCCAACACAAGGCCCATCCCAAGTTTTGGCACCTAGCATGCACTTCGCTGGGCCGATGCAAGGCCCCAAAGAGTGCTCAAAAATAGTTGCTTTTTCAGGGCCTAGAGAGGGAAATGGGCACTACAGACGCCATTTTTAGCTTCTGAGGAAGGTTGGAGAATTAATTCTGAGTTATTTAGAGAGTAAAATTGAAGCAAACTGTACTCAGAAATTTGGGACAGAGAATATAAATAGGTATTATCAACTTATTTATGCTAAATAGATCTCAAATATTGGAATTATTTAGTAAATAGCTTTTACATAGTGAAGTTATTTAATGATATTGTTGGTGCCTATCAAACTGACTGGTATACAGCTTAGAGACTACAGAAAGGGCAGACTACAGTGATTAGAGAGTATAGAGTGCAGAGATTATTAAAATCAGTGAAAGTAATTATTGATATTGATAGTGATTATTGGGCCTATGCTTTCCCTGCATTTAATTGCAACTGCTCACACACTGGTTACTGAAAGGATCAATCGAAGAGGTGGCACAGTAATGCGTAGACAGAGACGAAGACAGAGGAGGAAATCGTATAGCCAATGAAGGTACTTGGAGAAGGAATCCTACCTGAACTTGTCTGAAAATGCTTGTCTTAGGAGGCTGCAATTCCGGAAGGAGGTCATGGATGAGATATATCAACTCGTCAAGGATGGTCTGCAGCCTTCCAGTACCATCAGAACCGCACTGTCCGTTGAGCTGAAGGTTATTTACGCATCGGGATCTTTTCAGGCTTCAGCTGGCAACATCTGCCATATCTTTCAGCACGCTACACACTGCTGCATTCGACAGGTGACTGAAGCCTTTTACGCTCGCAGGATGGAAAGCTTCCCAATGACCAGGGAAGCACAGACCGAGAGTTTATTGAGGACATAGGGGAGCTTAATCAGCATGGCGATCTAGCACCGGTACCACCACACCCTCCCCGAAGACCAGTAGCCAGTGGCAGTTACACGGCCGCTAAGCTTTTGCGTCAGCAGCTCATTAATGTTAGCTTCGCATGAACTACTATGTTGATATTCAAACGTTCAATTACAGTTACGTTCAAACAAAAGTTTCATTTCCGTGGGGAAACAGAATAAACAAACAAATACGCATGAAAAACTATACATTGTAAAACTTATGTAAGTAAGAGAGAAGCTACAAAAGTTGTAGAAAACATTTTTTTTTATTAAGGAACATGACTTTTTTAAAGAATTAATGAACAACACCCTCCCTCCAACCACCCACCCCCCACACCAACCCACCCTTCCCTCAAAATCCCCAAAACGTTAGAAGAAGAAGAAATTGAACATTTTAAAGAACAAGTGACCATTTCAGTCATGATAACAAGTGACCATTTTAGTCAGGATAACAAGTGATTATTTAAATCATGATAACAAATGACCATCTCAGTCATGATAAGTGACCATTTTAGTGATGATAACAAGTGACCATTTAAGTCATGTTAACAAGTGACCATTTAAGTCATGATAACAGATAACCATCTCCGTCATGATAACAAGTGACCATTTCAGTGATGATAACAAGTGAACATTTCAGAAAGAAAGGAAAGTGAACAGTTAAGTAATGATAACAAGTGAACATTTAACTATTGAATACAAGTAGCCAATTTAGTAACAATAACAATAACAGAAACAATAACAAGAGAATGATAAAGTGATAGTGATAATAACTAGTGAATATTTTAAAACAAGTGAACTATTGAGAAGCACTCCCCCCTCCCTACCTGTGGCCACGTTTCCCTCCAGATCCTGTCCCATCCCGTGTTCGCACCACACCCGCCCGTTTTGGTCTACGCAGACCGACACCAAGACGTCATGCAGAGTGGGACGGGAAGACTTCCTGCCGTGGTGGAGGTAACGGAGCGGAAGCAGAAGTCTCAGGCTCTACTTCCGAGTCAAGAGGAACTGTGTCATCCATACTCGCTTGTGTGTTTGGAGTCTCGCTGCGAACGGACATGACACCTTGGGGTGCAGCATCGTGTCCAGCCAGCAACACATGCCGTGGGGCATTGGTTGCGGCTGTCTGCTCCCTGATCACCTCCAACGTCCCCCGAGCAGTCTGTGACTGCTCAAAAGACCAGCTGGAGAAGCGCGAGCAGAACTCACTCCAGGATGTGGAGAACTGGTTCCAATTGTTTGAGAAACCCGCAAACCCCTGGATAAGGTCGCGACCGATCGCGACCGTCTCCCTGCACAGGGAAAGTAAGCTCTCCGTCTGGTCCTCCGTGGCAGGCGAGTGCATATCACGCTGACCGGACCGCCGTGGGGTCGGCGTCTGCAATGTCATGCGCCTTGGCGTCACCACCTGCTCACCGCTTGGTCCCGGTGCCTCCTTTGTCTCATAGAAAAGAGATGGCCGCAGGTTGTTCCCCCTCCACAAAAAAAATCTCCTGTTCTTCCTCCTCCTCCTCCTCCTCCTGCTCTCGCACAGCCACAGCTGGAGTCTGCACTGGCTCCTCCTCCTGGGAGTGTCCTGCTGACTGGTCAGTGGACGTGTCCGTTGATTCCATCAGTACTTGTTGATCTTTGAAAGATAAATGGAAGTTATAAACAATGTTTAACAAAGCAAATCAATTCATCTCAATTAAGAACTCAAAACATTACCATTAGCCCATATGCACAAGCGCTCACCAGCCCTAACATGACCTCATTTGAAGATCAATAGTACAGCTCAGTAGTATAACTCAATTATTTATCAAATTAAAGTATCATTGCATAGGATTACTCGTGTAACAAATATTTACTATTGATTCATACATTGCACAAGGCACAGTTCTCATACTCACATGACTCTAGGGTGGGTTCGGCCACACCACGGGTCGTGACCGAACGGCTTTCTGGCCCCACCAAGGCCACTGTAAGCTCCTCGTACACATTGAGCAACTGCAGCATGGCACAGCCCCCGCCCGTCCTACGTTGCTCTCGCTGGTTGATGGAAATCTTCTTCTGTAATAGATAAGGTAACATTGCACGGCATAATCAGATGGATTTGGCAATAAACATTTAGGACTGACAGATTTATAAGTTCAATTTCAAAGTTTGCAATACATTGCATAGGAAGATATTTCATACTGTAATATTAAAATTTATGTTGCGTTGCATAAATGTAATCAGAATTGAATCCTAATTTAGTTACTTAGTCAGGCTTAACGATTACAATATAACATTGCATAGAAACATAGAAACATAGAAAATAGGTGCAGGAGCAGGCCATTCAGCCCTTCTAGCCAGCACCGCCATTCAATGAGTTCATGGCTGAACATGAAACTTCAGTACCCCCTTCCTGCTTTCTCGCCATACTCCTTGATCCCCCGAGTAGTAAGGACTTCATCTAACTCCCTTTTGAATATATTTAGTGAATTGGCCCCAACCACTTTCTGTGGCAGAGAATTCCACAGGTTCACCACTCTCTGGGTGAAAAGGTCTCTCCTCATCTCGGTCCTAAATGGCTTACCCCTTATCCTTAGACTGTGACCCCTGGTTCTGGACCTCCCCAACATTGGCAACATTCTTACTGCATCTAACCTGTCTAAACCCGTCAGAATTTTAAACGTTTCTATGAGGTCCCCTCTCATTCTTCTGAACTCCAGTGAATAAAAGCCCAGTTGATCCAGTCTTTCTTGATAGGTCAGTCCCACCATCCCGGGAATCAGTCTGGTGAATCTTCGCTGCACTCCCTCAATAGCAAGAATGTCCTTCCTCAAGTTAGGAGAACAAAATTGTACACAATACTCCAGGTGTGGCCTCACCAAGGCCCTGTACAACTGTAGCAACACCTCCCTGCCCCTGTATTCAAATCCCCTCGCTATGAAGGCCAACATGCCATTTGCTTTCTTAACCGCCTGCTGTACCTGCATGCCAACCTTCAATGACTGATGTACCATGACACCCAGGTCACGTTGCACCTTCCCTTTTCCTAATCTGTCACCATTCAGATAATAGTCTGTCTCTCTGTTTTTACCACCAAAGTGGATAACCTCACATTTATCCACATTATACTTCATCTGCCATGCATTTGCCCACTCACCTAGCCTATACAAGTCACTCTGCAGCCTCATAGCATCCTCCTCGCAGCTCACACTGCCACCCAACTTAGTGTCATCCGGAGATTTGGAGATACTACATTTAATCCCCTCGTCTAAATCATTAATGTACAATGTAAACAGCTGGGGCCCCAGCACAGAACCTTGCGGTACCCCATTAGTCACTGCCTGCCATTCTGAAAAGTACCCATTTACTCCTACTCTTTGCTTCCTGTCTGACAACCAGTTCTCAATCCACGTCAGCACACTACCCCCAATCCCATGTGCTTTAACTTTGCACATTAATCTCTTGTGTGTGACCTTGCCGAAAGCCCTCCGAAAGTCCAAACACACAACATCAACTGGTCCTCCCCTGTCCACCCTACTGGAAACATCCTCAAAAAATTCCAGAAGATTTGTCAAGCATGACCTCCCCTCCACAAATCCATGCCGACTCGGACCTATCATGTCATCATGTCTCCAAATGCGCTGCTATGACATCCTTAATAATTGATTCCATCATTTTACCCACTACTGAGGTCAGGCCGACCGGTCTATAATTCCCTGTTTTCTCTCTCCCTCCTTTTTTAAAAAGTGGGGTTACATTGGCTACCCTCCACTCAATAGGAACTGATCCAGAGTCAATGGAATGTTGGAAAATGACTGTCAATGCATCCGCTATTTCCAAGGCCACCTCCTTAAGTACTCTGGGAATCAGTCCATCAGGCCCTGGATTTATCGGCCTTCAATCCCATCAATTTCCCCAACACAATTTCCCGACTAATAAAGATTTCCCTCAGTTCCTCCTCCCTACTAGACCCTCTGACCCCTTTTATATCCGGAAGGTTGTTTGTGTCCTCCTTAGTGAATACCGAACCAAAGTACTTGTTCAATTGGTCTGCCATTTCTTTGTTCCCCGTTATGACTTCCCCTGATTCTGACTGCAGGGGACCTACGTTTGTCTTTACTAACCTTTTTCTCTTTACAAACCTATAGAAACCTTTGCAATCCGCCTTAATGTTCCCTGCAAGCTTCTTCTCATACTCCATTTTCCCTGCCCCAATCAAACCCTTTGTCCTCCTCTGCTGAGTTCTAAATTTCTCCCAGTCCCCGTGTTCGCTGCTATTTCTGGCCAATTTGTATGCCACTTCCTTGGCTTTAATACTATCCCTGATTTCCCTTGATAGCCACGGTTGAGCCACCTTCCCTTTTTTATTTTTACGCCAGACAGGAATGTACAATTGTTGTAATTCATCCATGCGGTCTCTAAATGTCTGCCATTGCCCATCCACAGTCAACCCCTTAAGTATCATTCGCCAATCTATCCTAGCCAATTCACGCCTCATACCTTCAAAGTTACCCTTCTTTAAGTTCTGGACCATGGTCTCTGAATTAACTGTATCATTCTCCATCCTAATGCAGAATTCCACCATATTATGGTCACTCTTCCCCAAGGGGCCTCGCACAATGAGATTGCTAATTAGTCCTCTCTCATTACACAACACCCAGTCTAAGATGGCCTCCCCCCTAGTTGGTTCCTCGACATATTGGTCTAGAAAACCATGCCTTATGCACTCCAGGAAATCCTCCTCCACCGTATTGCTTCCAGTTTGGCTAGCCCAATCTATGTGCATATTAAAGTCACCCATTATAACTGCTGCACCTTTATTGCATGCACCCCTAATTTCCTGTTTGATGCCCTCCCCAACATCACTACTACTGTTTGGAGGTCTGTACACAACTCCCACTAACGTTTTTTGCCCTTTGGTGTTCTGCAGCTCTACCCATATAGATTCCACATCATCCAAGCTAATGTCTTTCCTAACTATTGCATTAATCTCCTCTTTAACCAGCAATGCTACCCCACCTCCTTTTCCTTTTATTCTATCCTTCCTGAATGTTGAATACCCCTGGATGTTGAGTTCCCAGCCCTGATCATCCTGGAGCCACATCTCCGTAATCCCAATCACATCATATTTGTTAACATCTATTTGCACAGTTAATTCATCCACCTTATTGCAGATACTCCTTGCATTAAGACACAAAGCCTTCAGGCTTGTTTTTATAACACCCTTTGTCCTTTTAGAATTCTGCCGCACAGTGGCCCTTCCTGTTCCCCGCCCCGGGCCTCTCCGCCCCCCATCCCCCCCCATCTCCCCTCCGTCTCCTGCCTCTGCCTCCCTTTTGTCTCCCTCTGTCTCCCTGCATTGGTTCCCATCCCCCTGCCATATTAGTTTAACTCCTCCCCAACAGCACTAGCAAACACTCCCCCTAGGACATTGGTTCCGGTCCTGCCCAGGTGCAGACCGTCCGGTTTGTACTCATCCCACCTCCCCCAGAACCGGTTCCAATGCCCCACGAATTTGAATCCCTCCCTACTACACCACTGCTCAAGCCACATATTCATCTGCGCTATCCTGCGATTCCTACTCTGACTAGCACGTGGCACTGGTAGCAATCCTGAGATTATTACTTTTGAGGTCCTACTTTTTAATTTAGCTCCTAGCTCCTTAAATTCATTTCGTAGGACCTCATCCCTTTTTTTACCTATGTCGTTGGTACCAATGTGCACCACGACAACTGGCTGTTCTCCCTCCCATTTCAGAATGTCCTGCACCCACTCCGAGACATCCTTGACCCTTGCACCAGGGAGGCAACATACCATCCTGGAGTCTCGGTTGCGGCCGAGATTCTAATTAGATTTTCCATACAACATTAAATAATAAATATGGATGATTTCTAATTTAAATTTGAACTGGCAGCCGCCAGTAGACTGTTCCAATTTTTCCGGCACTGGTCCGGTGTCCGGGCTTCATTTGATGCCGACGTGACCACGTTGGCAATCTCTGTCCAAATCCTCTGATATGCACCGGGTGGAGGTTTCCCATGCCCACCTCGTGTCAGATCCTCCCACCTCGCGCTTACACAATTCACCAGGGCCTCATTTGCCTTTTCGCTGAAGGGTTTGGCCCTTCTCTTTCCTGCATCTCCCTCCATTCTTTAAATGTATCTGTATTTTCAATAGCACTAGATAACCTGCTTCCTTTCTCCTCTCTCTCTCCCGCTCTCTCTTTCCCAGACCCACACAGAGCTTCTGAGCATGTGTGAAGACCCTTGACCTCTCAAAACGCAGGAAGGAGCATCAACCTGAAAAAAAAATCAACCTGCACATGCGCATAATGCATTGCTAGGGAAGCTTTTTTTCATTCACTTCCATTTTCTTTGGGCGATTGTGAGATCGCAGAGAAATCACATCACCCATTTGACATCGCTGGGCTAAGGCCGAGTGGAAAGTCGCAAAAAAAAAATGGACCTTGAGCCGGCGATCAGCACGGGCGATAGGTCCCGCATCGCTGGAACAAGGCCCATTTTTTCCACCCTTAGCCACAAAATGGAAAATCTAGCCCATAGATTCATAGAAACTTACAACACAGAAGGAGGTCATTCGGCCCTTGTGCCTGTGTAGACTTTTTGAAAGAGCAGTTGACTTAGTCCCACATCCCTGCTTTTTGACGGTAATCCTGTAAGTTCCTCACCCTCACGTATCTGTCCAACTCCCTTTTAAAATTATTGACTGAATAAGCTTTCACCGCCTTTTCAAGTAGAGCGTTCGAGATCCTGACAACTCTGAGTGAAAAAGCATTCTTCTCATCTCTCCTCTATATCTGTTGCCAATGGTTTTGAATCTATGACCTCCAGTTATTGACCCAAGTGCCAAATGGAATCATTTTTCCCGATCTACTCCCTCAAACTTTTTCATCAACTTGAAATCCTTTGGTGGCCAGAAGATGGATCGTCAAGAGCTTGGCAAGTTGCCAATCAAAATCTGGGACAACAGCCTTTTAATGGGGTGAAGAAGAGGGGTTCTGTAGGAGTGAAAGAGCCAATAATGTTTTCAGACTGCTCAAATTTGGAAAATTGGGCCCCTAAATTGATTTATTAATTCTAATTCTCTGGAAGCCTTTTCTTTGTCTTGATCCTATGTTGAGGGGGTTGACTTATGAAGATAGGTTGAGTAGGTTGGGCCTATACACATTGGAGTTCAGAAGAATGAGAGGTGATCTTTTCGAAACATAATGAGGGGGCTCAACAAGGTGGATGCAGATAGGATATTTCCACTCATAGGGGAAACTAACACTACGGGACATAGTCTCAGAATAAGGGGCTGCCCCTTTAAAACTGAGATGAGGAGGAATTTCTTCTCTGAGGGTTGTAAATCTGTGGAATTCTCTGCCCCAGAGAGCTGTGGAGGCTGGGTCATTGAATATATTTAAGGCGGAGATAGACAGATTTTTGAGCGATAAGGGAATAAAGGGTTATGGGGTGCGGGCAGGAAAGTGGAGCTGAGTCCATGATCAGATCAGCCATGATCTTATTAAATGGCGGAGCAGGCTTGAGGGGCCAGGTGGCCTACTCCTGCTCCTATTTCTTATGTTCTTAATAATACAGTGGTTTGAGTCTTTCTTGGATAGTAGACTTAAGAATTTTACCTTTTAAAATATCCCATTGCTTCAAATTTTTTTCAATTTTTGCCATTACGGAAGAATAGCAATCATTCAGAATCACTATTTCTGACATCACATCTGTGCTTGGTGGGGTAAGTTTTCTGACTGTGCACTCTTGTTGTGGATCCCCTTCTACTGAGAGAGCTGGCCACACAGTTGCAAAGCTTAACCTTCTGTAAAAACTTTGGTGTAATTTAGCACAATAATCATTTCCACTCTTCTGTAAGTATTTTATCGCCACACATTGGGCCCAAGTTTCGGCCTCAGTTGCTCCTGATTTTTTGGAGCAACTGGTGTAGAACGGAGTATCTTAGAAATTCAAATTCTCGGCATTTAGTTTGCTCCAGTTCTAGTCAGTTAGAACAGTTTCACTTTGGAACAGAATTTATTTTCAAAAGGGGGCGTGTCCCGCCTGTTTTCAAAGTTTCAGCAGTGAAAACTTACTCCAAACTAACTTAGAATGGATTAAGTGAAGATTTTTGTAGGCTCGAAAAAACCTTGTCTACACTTTATAAAATCAGGCGTAGGTTACAAATCAGGTGTAGGGAATGGGGTGGTGGGGGGGGCGGGTTTAAAGGGAAGTTTACAAACATTAAACACTTCAGTTTTACAAATAAAGAGCCATCATCAATAATAAATGATAAAAACATCAATAAATTAACCAATAAATCAATCAAAAAAAATTAATAAGAAATATATTTTTTTTTAAATCAATAAATAAAACATTTTCTACTTACTGACTGCAGCACCGGGAGCCCTCCAACAGCGTGCTGGGATGCCCCCCCCCCCCCACAGTGTGTCTCTGTCAGTGTCTCTATCTCTCTGTCTGTCTGTCTGTGTGTGTCTCTCACTCTCTGTCTGTCAGTGTCTGTGTTTCTGACAGTGAGGGGAGGGGGAGGAGGGGGGTAGAGGGAGAGAGGGGGGAGCGGGAGTCGAGTCCGGTCGAGAGGAAGCAGGGGCTTGGCGTGGGAGGCACCCTTATGCATGCAGCCCCAGTGAGGCCATTGGGCCAGGGCTAGGGGCTGCGTGCTTCGGGCCCCTCCCACACAGTTTTGGGCGCCTGGAGCTACTGCACATGCGCGCCCACTGTAGCGCGCATGTGCAGAGGTCCCGGCACTGTTTTCAGCGCAGGGACTTAGCTCCGCCCCCCACAGCTCGTGCTGCACTGTGCCGAGGGCCAGAGGACCAGCAGGGAGCCGGAGAATCTGGAAGTTTTTTTTAGGCGCACTTTGTGGCTCGAAAAATGGGCGTCCAGGTCGGGGCTGCGCCGATCTAGGCGCGGCCCGAAACTTGGGCCCATTGTTTTCACGAGCTCAAACACCATAGTGGGTGTACAATCGCCACAAGGACTGCTATAGTTCAAGGCCCACCACCACCATCTTCTCTGGACAACTGGAGATGGTCAATAAATATGGCCTTTGCCAGTGTCATCCACATCCCAGGAACAAATGTTCGAAATGTCGGAGTGCTGCCACAGTGAGCTGAATCATATCAATCTGTGGTCACTAATGGTGCACTTGGCCTATTTCCTTGATAATTTCCCATTCTCCCATTTCTCGCTCTCTGTATTCACAAACATAAAAAATATCATTCAGAAATATAATTTAACTCACGAGGAAAAACTTAGGCAGATCATCAGCAGTAACTCACTGTCATTTTTGAAATAAGTAACATTATACTGATGGCTTTTCCTTGTGAATTCATTGCTGACGGTTTATCTTCCAAATGAAGGTACTTCTCCCTTTCACACACAAACTGTTGCACTGAGCCACACCGGGAGCTCAACCAATAATTGAAGGCAAATAGCTGAAATTCAATCCATGACACAATCAGCAGAACAACAGAGATAATATCGGCACCCCATCCACCACCTTCAACATTCATTACCTCCATCACCGGCGCACCGTGGCTGCAGTGTGTACCATCTACAGGATTCTTCGACAGCACCTCCCAAACCCTGGACCTCTACCACCTAGAAGGACTAGGGCAGCAGGCGCATGGGAACACCATCACCTGCAAGTTCCCCCTCCAAGTTACATACCGTCCTGACTTGGAAATATACTGCAGTTCCTTCATCATCGCTGGTACAAAATCCTGGAACTCCCTCCCTAACAGCACTGTGGGCGTACCTTCACCACACGGACTGCAGCGGTTCAAGAAGGTGGCTCACCACCACCTTCTCAAGAGAAGTTAGGGATGGGTAATAAATGCTGAACTTACCAGCGACGCCCACATACAAATAAAAAAACATTTATAATCCAGTAATTGTAGATATATCGACTCTGGTTAGGAATGAATGCCAAATCTGAAGACCAAATAAATTTCAATCTCGGTAGATTTATTGGAAAAATCCAAGTTGGGTGAATGTGGTGCATTCAGATGAGTCAAGTGCACAGAAGTGCCTCGCTCCTCAATGAATATGTATGGATATATTTTCCCAGGTTAACCTGTGGCAGAATATGTCTGACTCCCAACAAACTTGCATTGGTGTCCTTTACACCTCTAGTGATTGCTATGAATTCAACCTCTAGAAATCTAGAGTGGGAGCAGAGAAATCAGCCAAATATTGCAGAGTTTCAGGTATTCTCCCCATTGCCTTGTCAACTGGACTTCAGATATGAGTTAGAGGAATTAGAACTTTGTAATGTGCAAAGTCAATTTTAAATTGGATTTCATCGAAATTATAATCATCAATACAAATACACTATAATTTTATGAGATGTATTTTACTACAATTTGAAGTGGGAATGAAATCTTTAGTTGTAGGGCAGATGAAGGATGATTTATAAATGAATACAGAGAACAGTTACACTCCGATGCCTCTGTGAAGCAGGTTCCCCGTTACCTTTCTGAGCCACAACACAGAAATGATGATAGTTCTTCTTATGATTGGTTAATAAATTGGGGTGTGCAATGGACGTACGATGCAGCCAACCCAAATTCAGGCAGCTCACACAACCACTGGGAACCGGCCCAAATTCAACAAACTCGCAGGAAAGTAGAACTGTGACTTCCTGCAGACAAAGAAAAAGAAAATAAAATGGAGGTGGTCAATTGCTCTTGAACCCCACTCCCACCATCTCTAATATTCGCATCCAAGATAATGTGGGGACTCATGATCTAAAACTTATGATCTATGTGTTCAAAAATCACGAGGGGTCGAGACAGCGTAGCTAGAGAGAAACTGTTACCATTAGCGGAAGGGTTGAGAACCAGAGGACACAGATTTAAGGAGATTGGCAGAAGAACCAAAGGCGACATGAGAAAAAACTTTTTTATGCAGCGAGTGGTTAGAATCTGGAATGCACTGCCTGAAAGGGTGGTGGAGACAGACTCAATTGTGGCGTTCAAAAGGGAATTGGATAAGTACCTGAAGGAAAAAAAAATTGCAGTGCTACGGGGAAAGGGCGGGGGAGTGGAACTAGCTGACGTGCTCTTGCAGAGAGCCGGCACGGGCTCGACGGGCCGAATGGCCTCCTTCTGTGCTGTAACCATTCTATGATTCTATGATTACATAGACTATATGGCACAGACACAGGCCATTCGGCCCAACTGGTCCATGTCAGTGTTTATGCTCCACACAAGCCTCTTCCCAGCCCTGTTCATCTAATCCTATCAGCATAACCTTCAAATCTCTTCATTCCTGGATGCATTCTATCAGAGTAGGTTCCCACTGGCTGGCCTCAAATTCATAGGTTCGCTCTATATATTTTCTGAAGCTTTAAGCATCAGGCGCCTTGCATTGGGTCAAGGAAAGAAATAACTGAGCTGGAGAAACACAAATTGGAATCAATAGTAAATCTTTTGAATCTGGCACTAGGGTTTGCTAGGCCATGTTAAATGAGTGGTGCTTCCATACACCAAAGCCTTTTTATAGCCCAGGCTTACACTCCAGATTACAGTAATCTGACCTAACAACTTGAACTCTATTTAGCCTGTAGATACATAGTGGGGTGGCATGGTTACTGCTGAGATATTCCAGCCTAAGCCACAGAGGTATCAGGCCAAACAATCCATTTAGGCCAAACAAAAGGAATGCTGTGCTTCTAACTGAACAAATGACCAGGAAACAAAAACACATGGAATAGCTAAAGATAAAATGTTTGCTCCCTTGAGCAAAAGTTTAAATTAAAAACACAAGCCACGTGTTAAAATTAATGATTTTATTCCAACACCTGACTCAATTAAATGAGAAAAACAGCAGCATTATCAGGCTGTTGACAGCCACAACTGTTAAATGCCGAAGTGTGCGTTTCACAGACTGCTCCAAAATGTCACTGAGGAAACATTGTTCTTACTGCACCCTACAGGCTAGCAAACTACATGAGTAATACAAGAGATTTAGAAGATGCAACTGCATATAAGGATGACCATGGGAACAATTAGTGCTTTTAATAGTTTGGTATTAGAAAACAATGAGGAGAGCCAGACCGCTCTATTCCAGATTTTTAAAAGCGCTAGATTTTGGCACACTACATGTAGGAACACCTTTGTCCAGGAGATACTTTTATATAGACAGTTTAGAGTCTAAAAAACAATAGCCTTGAGTACATCTAATAGCACTGAAGAGGCCTACTTTCAGAAAGTGCTTTTTTCAGGCACTCTGCAGCACTTTGTGGACCTTCAATTCGAAATGGTTCTCCTCTTGTACCCACACCATTTATAGCCTTTGTTATGCAGAGTGAAAATGGTTCAATTGAGGGTTTTTTTTAGGTTGTAGTCAACTTTCCATTGTCCTTTCATTTCAGTGACTTTTAAGCATGCAAAGTGATTTATGGAAAGGGTTATCAACTGATTATCCTGGCTCATCTAATTTAATTTTGAAACTGATCTCATTTTTAGGTATGTCTGGTGCTGCTCTTGGCATGCTCTTCTACATTCCTATTGAATCAGGGTTGATGGTAGAGTGAAAGATATGCCGGGCCATGAGATTACAGATTGTGGTGAAATACAATTCTAAATCAGCTGATTGCCCACAGCGCCTCATGGATACCCAGTTTTGAGCTGCTAGATCTGTTCTGAATCTATCCCATTTAGCACGGTGGTAGTGCCACACAACACGATAGCGAGGGCGTCCTCAGTGGACTGCACGGTCTTCACTCCTACTAATCCTGTCATGGACAGATGCAGCTGCAATAGTTAGATTGGTGAGGACGAGGTCAAGTAGGTTTTTCCCTCGTGTTGGTTCTCTCACCACTTACCACAAGCCCAGTCTGGCATCTTTGTCCTTCAGGAATCGGCCAGCTCGGTCAGTAATGGTGCTACTGAGCCACTCTTGGTGATGGACATTGAGGTCCCCCACCTAGAGTACATTCTGTGCCTTTGCTACCTTCAGTGCTTCTTCCAAGTGGTGTTCAACATGGAGGAGTACTGATTCATCAGCTGAGGGAGGGCAGTAGGTGGTAATCAGCAGGAGGTTTCTTCGCCCAGGTTTGACCTGATTCTATGAGACTTCATGGGTCCAGAGTCAATGTTGAGGATTCCCAGAGCTCCTCCCTCCTGACTGTATACCACTGTGCCGTAACCTCTGGTGGGTCTGTCCTGCCGGTGGGACAGCACATACCATGCGATGGTGATAGAGGAGTCTGGGGCATTGGCTGAAAGGTATGATTCTGTGAGTTATGACTATGTCAGGACAGCAGGCTTCCTTCGCTAAAGGACATTAGTGATGGGTTTTTACAAAAATCTGATAGTTTCATGGTCACCATTAATGATAACAGCCATTTAGTGAGAGCAGTTTAAATATCACTGACACTGAGCCATCCAGACTGTTCACACTCGTGATTTTTGCGACTGATAGGATGTCTGGGCAAACCATAATTAGCATATCTAAATAGGCGGCAAACGATTTCAGGTGGGTGCGCCGGACACCTAAAAGAAGCCCTGATTCAAAGTGACAATGGCCGAATTCTGTGCACACAAGATGATGACTTGGCCCTCATTTCTGTGGGTAATCGGGCATTCCCAAGTTGAATGTTCCCTTCCCAAGCCCCTAGAAAGTCAAGTACAGGCAAGAGTCTGATTTTGGATGAGAGACTGGATAGGCATAACCCTAAGGACTTTGATTAAATCTGCAATACATGCATTGTCTTACTGAGCTGGCTAGCATCAAAGCTGCGGTTGTGAAGGCGCAAGGATTCAAAAAAAGAATCAGCTGGAAACATAAGAATCAGCCCAGTAATACAGTAATGCCGCATTACACCTGCAATCTTTGAGAAGGGCTTGAAATGCTCCATTAAAATATACAGCATCTATCCTTAGCAGTACCAGTGTATCAGGTTCATGAGAAAAGCATTATTTGCTGCAGGAAAAGCACATGGCTTAAAAGTACTGTATAATAAGAAAACTCAATGTGCTTTAAGGAAGGCACACTGAAATTGTTTGAGTGCGAAAGACCTATAATTGACAAGTGTCATTTGAAAAGTCTTTTATATGAACCTGGACACATAAGGAGTCGAATGGGCAGTTTTCATCTCTCTCATTTCCCTTGTGCTTCCATTGTAATTCCATTATCTTCAAGAGTGACAGATATTCACTTTTCACTGTGAGATCTTAATAGGTTCGGGAAAAAAACATGCTTATGTTTTTTTGGCATATTTGCCATTGTCCTTTGTTACTGCAACTCAAAGTTCTTCTTGGCATGAATGACAGTTTGATAAATGGGTCTCCTGGGTAAACAAATGTTTTCATACCTTTCAATATTACAATAACTTGTATTTATATAGTGCTTGTAATATAGTAAAACGTTCCAAGATGCTTCAGAGGAGTGTTATAATACAAAATTTGACACCAAGCCACATAAGGAGAAATTAGGGCAGAGCTTGGTCAAAGCGGTAGGTTTTAAGGAGCATCTTAAAGGAGGAAAGAGAGGTAGAGAGGCGGAGAGGTTTAGGGAGGGAATTCCAGAGCTTAGGACCTAAGCAGCTGAAGGCATGGTCAACAATGGTTGAGTGATTAAAATCAGGGATGCGCAAGAGGCCAGCGTTAGAGGAGCGCAGATATTTCAGAGTGTTGTGGGGCTGGCAGAGATCACAGAGATAGGGAGGGATAAGACCATGGAGGTCATTAGTCAATATACTCAAAGTAACGGTCAGAAGAAATGGTTCCGACATCTTCTCAATGCTCTGTTTAGTGCGGAACTGATCCATATGGACCAGGAAGGTCCCAGGTTCAATCCCCTGTTTATGATCACTGTTTGTACAGCCGATGTCCTCCATTTTGTCTTCATGTCCTTCAGCTATGGAGGGTGGAAAATCAGGCTGCCACTACAGACAGCACTGCTGGAAACTGCTTGTCTTTAATTTTTAAATAATTTAATTCAGATGCACACTTGGGCAATGATGGGTTTGAGAAACTACCGCCATTTCCTCGAGTTGTTTAATAACTTTAAAAAAAAATATTCGGCATAACTGAGATGAGTTCCATATAATAATCCAGTAGTTTCTCCACAAAGCTACATTTTTCCAGCACAAAAAGAAAAATGGGACCTTCTCCAGACACTACAGACAATGAGTCATGTCTATCTTCTGTCAGCTGCGGTGCAGTGGTTAGCACTCTTGCATCTGAGTCAGAAGGTTGTGGGTTGAAGTCCCACTCCAGGGACTTGAGCACAAAACAAATCTAGGCTGACACTCCAGTGCAGTGCTGTATTTTGGATGACATTAAACCGAGGCCCCATTGCTCTCTCAAGTGGACGTAAAAGATTCCATGGCATTATTTCAAAGAAGAGCAGGGGAGTTATCCCCGGTGTCCTGGTTAATATTTATCCCTCAATTAATATAACAAAAAAACAGATTATCTGTTCATTATAACATTGCTGTTTGTGGGAGCTTGCTGTGGGCAAATAGGCTGCTGCGATTCCTACATTACAACAGTAACTACGCTCCAAAAGTACTTAAGTGGCTGTAAAGCGCTTTGAGACTTCCGGTGGTCGTGAAAGGCGCTATATAAATCCAAGTCTTTCTTTCTTTTCTTTCAAAGAAAGGCCATATCCAGTGGCCTCGATTGAGGAGAGCAGCTTTGCCATGAAATGGACTTATGGACATAGAATGGTCTTATGTCAAAAGTATACAAGATGTGAAAGATGTTGATTGGAGCTCATTAGATTTGGATGCATCCGACAGACCAAAGATGTCGCACTTGAGGCAGTGTCACATCACCAAAAAATATCAAACGAGGCCAAGGCGTGAAATGGGATTGAGGTATAGATCAGCCATGGTCTAATTGAAAGGAGGAACAGGCTTGAAGGGCTGAATGGCTTACTCCTGTTCCTATGTTCACTTCTGAGGCGAAGAGAATACTAATTTCAAAGTTTCTGGCATACCCCATGAAGAGAATTTCAACAATAAAAAGACTTGCAAAATCTGTCTGGACAAATGCATAATAATTTTACTAATCTAACTTCTAACTCGACCAATATTCAAATAGCAGGCGTGAACAAATTCTTGACCAAGTAGATGGCCTCTACAACACCTTATCACTTGGTTGATACACGGTACCTTATGATGAGCCTCTCAGCAGTTTAGTTGAGATGCTCCAGGATAATTGATCTGTCCTGTTGCTCAACGAACAAGTCTCTGGAGCCTTTAAGACCCTTCCTGAGTTTCTTATTGAAATGGTTGTCGCTTCACAATTGAACAATGTTATCAAAATGACCGTGATAAATTTTGATCGGATCTCCGGCAGTCATCCAGTCACCTCTTTTTGGAAGATAGAGAGGCATCAAATGGCCAGAGGAATCAGCCAGAAGAAACGAGTGAACATATTCTGAGGGATTGTTTAAAAACAGACCGGAGGTATATTGTGTGAATCCTTTTTATATTGCAATGTTAGAACAACCATTGTTAAAGCTAATGGCCGGGAATTTGCGGTCTCTATGATGTGCGTACGCGATCGTAAGCTTTCTGAGACGCCCCGCAAGTTCCGCGTTTCCGCATGCGTTGCACATGCGTAAAAACCCGGAACTTGCAATCTATCAAGGTACCCCTTAACAGATCTACTATACCGACTGTAAAATTAACTTCTGTGGTGCAGAGTTGGGCTCAATGTCCATAAAACTTTCATGCCTGTGAAATGCAGGCATAGGGCATGCTTTCACCAGCGTAAGGGTTAATATAGATCTTAAATTAAAAATGTTAAAATAAAAAATGATGCACAAATACTTAAAATTAATTTATGAACATTTTGGCCTGGATTAAAATGTTTAAAATTATTTTTCAAAAAATTACATTTTTATTGTATTTGCTGTATTGAAGGGACTTTTAATTACATTTGAAATGAGTGCAGTTGTCTAAATTGTTTAATTATTTCAGGATCCCATTAGGGTTTATGGGGATTCCGTTCGGAAATGGAATCCTCCTTTCTGATTGGAGGACCGTGCTCATGTGATCCCAGGGACGCTTCCGAAGCGGGATCCATGAACTTGTGTCTGGAGGCCCGGGATCCCAACCCTCCGTAGCTGTGGAGCTAGGAGGTAAGTTCGGAAATATTGCGTGTTGGAGGCTTATTCCGGAGGTATGACTCCAACCGCAAATTCAGGGCCAATATCTGACAAATAAACATTTTGTATTTTTTCAAAGGGATATAGAATGTTTTTTTTTCAATTAAAATGACAAAGTACGGTTTTGTTTAAACTTCCTGTCACATTGCTGTAACTGAAAGATAGACAAATATATAAACATAATTAAAGGATTTACCAATGTGAGTTCATGCATTCAAACATCTGCATTATGTATCATCCTCAACCCCACTACAGTCTATCACTGTTCTGTCTCTCCAATTTAGCAAGGAAAATAAACTGCTGAATTTCTTCCATAGTTCAGTGCTAGAACAAGTCTGTCTACAATCTGTGTGCACCATTAACTTCAGTGGAATATGGCATGAGATGAGCAAAGTGACTGGTTACAAATCCAGTCAATAGAAAGAAAGAAAAAACAAATTGTTCTAGCACTTTTCACGTTCCCGGGACATCTCAAAGTGCTTCAGAGTCAACAAAGTGCAGTCATTGTTGTAATGTGTGGAAATAGCAACGCGACAAATTGCCAGATAATCTGTTTTGATGGTATTGGTTGAGGAATATATTTTGGTCAGGACACCCCTGCTCTTCTTCAGATAGTGCCATGGGATCTTTTACATCTACCCGAGAGGGCAGATTAGGTCTCGGTTTAATGTCTCATCTGAAGACAGCACCTCTGACAGTGCATCAATCCTTCAGCCTAGATTGTATGCTCAAGGCTCTGGTTTGGGGCTTGAACCCACAACCTTCTGACTGAGAGGCAAGAGTGCTGCCATTGAGCTAAGCCCAACTCAGCATTTTAATCAGACCCACAAACTGCTGTGCACAATGATCTTTTGTATGTCCATATGGATATGAAGAGGATCGTGTGGAGGCAGTAGGCCGGAGTTGAGTAATGAAGATGTGAATGTGAATTAATATTCTGGAGTTTTCCACAATTGCCTGTGGGGACCAGTGCGTATTGAGGTGGAAGACTACACTGGTGGGGTCAAGTCCACGATGGAGTAGATTGGTCTATGAATGAGGCAGGTTTGATGGACTATACGGGTCTTTTCTCTTTTCATGCTCCCTTTCATCCTTTTGAGCAAATGCTGGTTACCTAAGACTCAAGGGAACATACAGAAACTATCAAGTAGAAATTAGTGATGACAATATTATTGCAGAAACATTTAACAGGTTTGTGCCAAATTGCTCTCCACAGGCATTAATCAGTTTATTTTAAATGAGTTAAGTGCTTGTACGATAGCACTGCTGACAGTAAATTCCACCCTTCAATTACTAATCAGCTGAAAATACCTTTTATTTCATTTGAACTCTGATTAATGGGAATATAATTGATAATACAAGCTGAATTTGATGGGGAGCAGAGTCATCACCTTTCACTGACAGACCGTATGATGTACTCAACCCTGCAGAAACACAAAATAAGATCTGCAAAATCAGCAATTAACTTCCACAAGTAAATTGGAACTCGCAAAAGCTTTCAGAAGAACCTCATTATGAATAATAAGTGGAAAGTTTGGAAAGAACAGTATTTCTAATTTAAGCTGCCTTATTATCAAAACAGCTAAATGAAGAAACTTGAAGATATTTGGATCATAATTAAGGAAAAGTTGAAAGAATTAATGCAACTTTTAATTCAGTGCAGCCAATAGGAACTGAAACGGTGGAGGAAGTTTGGCATGAAA